>NC_067138.1:103999070-104318314 GCF_903995435.1 Acomys russatus
ATAAGACTCCGAGGGCCTTGTATAATTTTTGTTTAACTAGAAACAGCATTTTCATAGGCTTTCTTAAATCCTTGTGCGTGCATAGGGAAATTTATTTTCCTTAATTATTCCAAAATTGAGCAAGGATTTCTTCCCCTCTTCTATATGCCTCTCTGTCCTGTGCTTCTTCATCTAACGTTCTTTCTTCTGGAAACCCAGGCTTATGATCACGATCACAAACAACTTGCAAGCAGTCTAACAGCTGTGATTTTAACCCTTGTGATTCTCCCTTTTTAAAAGAAATGATGTACAGGCCTATAGAGATGGCTCAGAGGGTAAGAGCACTGACTGTTCTTCCAGAGGTCCTGAGTTCGATTCCCAGCAACCACATGGTGGATCATAATCATCTATAATGTGATCTGATGTCCTCTTCTGGCCTGCAAGTGTACAGGCAGGCAGAGCACTGTATACATAATAAATAAATAAATCTTAAGGAAAAAAAAAAAAGAAATGATGTACAAGTTTGACATAAGGCAAAGCCTTCCCTGGTTTCTGTCCCATTACACTCACTCATCTCCTTCTGTGAGAGCCTTACCTTCTACCCAATTTCAAGTCTCTGTTCGGGTGCCACTGTTGCTCTATTTGGTGGAATGAACCTGGGAGAGCGGAGCCAAAAATGAGGCTAAAGGCTCATGCATCAGCCATCTTTACTCAGGGCATCAGATACTTTATATTTCGAGGCTCACACAAAGTCAGATGAGCAAAGTTCACTTGAGTTCAGGCTGCGTACAGTCACCATGGCAAGCTCACATCATAGGCTGTATGCAGTCCCCATGGGACTGTCTTGTTTACTTGGAGTTTTTTTTCCCACAAGCTCTCAGAAATCTCTTTATATAGCTTCATTCGTGGACTGACAATACACAATAGAGAACATGTCATTCACGTAAGGGAATGATCCATCAAGATAGATTAACAATTTATATAGTGAGTGACTTCAACGCCACTCAGCTCAAAGGCTGAGTAATATGCAGTTTTCTGTGTATACCACAAAGCTTTCCCCAAAATAGGTCTGTATTGAAATACATATCTCAGCAAACATAAGAAAACCAGAGTGGCTCCTTATATTCTATGCAACCACCATAGAACAAAACCAGAAAGAGGAATGATGAGACACATGCTAGTTCACAGCTACTAAACAGCACGCACAACTGAATAATATCTGGATTGTTATCAATGAAAGTAAGAAGTGAAAAAGAACTTCTCAGGATCAAACAAATAGTAAAACACAACATATCAAAACCCATAGGCTCTAGTGAAAGCAGTTCTCAGAATTTTGTAGCTATAAGTGCTTATATTAGAAAGTCAGGGCAGAAATTAATGAAATGGAAAAAATATATAAAGAATCAATAAAGCCAAGATTGCCTTTGAAAGGATAAAAAAAAAAAAACAAAACAAAACAGATCAACAAACCTATAGACAAACCCAGAAAAAGAAGAGAGAAGACCTACCTATATTAATAAAACTAGAGATGAAGAGGGAAACATCACAACAGATACCAATGGAAGTCCGAGAATCATTAGTGTGTAACATAAATTTATATTTCCACTAAAAAGGAAAATCTAAAAGAAGTTAATGAATTTTTAGATGCAAATGATCATATCAAAATTAAGACAAAATGAGATTTTAAAATTTAAACAAATTGATAACAATCAATAAACTTGAAGCATTAAATTAAAAGAAAATCCTAATTTAAAAAGGGAAGCTCCAGTTGGATTCAGTGTTGAATTCTATCAGGACTTTCAAGCAGTAGTAACACCTATGCTTCTTCTCAAACTGTTTCAAGATACAGAAAAGGAAGAAATTCTGTATGAATCCAGTTTTACCCAGATACCTAAATCAAATACACAGACACACACACACACACACACACACACACACACACACACACACACACACACACACACACACACACAGCTTTAGGCCAATCTCCATGATGAACATAAATGTAAAAATTCTCAATAAGATATTTGTAAACTGAATTCAAGAACCCCGAAAAAGATCATGATTAGATTAGGTTCATTCTAGAGAGGAGAGGACCGTTTAACACAACCAAATCAACTGACGTGATGCATATATAAGTGGACTCACGGGCAGAAATCACATTTTTGGCAAAATGCAGCATCCTTTCATATGAAAGCCCTGCGGGTCCAGGTATGGTGGTGCATACCTTTATCCCCAGCACTGAGGAAGCAGAGGCAGGCGGGAATCTGTGAGCTCAAGTCTTACATGGTCTGCATAGCAAGCTCCAGATCAACTAGATAGTGAGATGTTGTTTTAAAGAAAAAAATCCTGTAAAGACTAGGAACAATCCCAATGTAACCAAGAAATGTACAGCAAACCTGTAGCCAACATTATTCTAGATGGGAAAAAACTTAAAGCAATTCCATTAAAACCATGAACAGGACAAGGGAGCCCACTTTCTCCACTCTTATCCAATATAGTACTCGAACTCGTAGAACAGTAAGACAAGTGAAAGAAACAAAAAGGATGATGATGACGATGGTGATGATGATAATGATAAATCATCCCACCAGAAAGCTCTTGGGCCCGATAAACATTTTTAACAAAGTGGCAGGATAAAAAAATAACATACTAAGCTTTCTCTCAGTTATTTGTCTCCTTGCTGCGATAAAGTGCACGACAGGAGCAAGCTAAGGAAGGAAGGGTTTATTTTAGCTCACAGTTCCAGAGAAGAGTCCACCATGGTTAGGAAATCAAGGCAGCAGGAACTCAAAGCAGCTCAAATTGCATCCACAGTAAGAAAGAAGAGAGGGCCAGGCCTGGTGGTGCACGCCATTAATCCAGAAGGCAGAGGAAGGTGGATCTCTGTGAGTTCCAGGCCAGCCTGTTTTACAGAGCCAGTTCCAGGTCAGCCAGAGCTACAAAAAGGAACTTTGCTTTTAAAATAACTTTTATTACCCTTAGGTAATTGTTGCTTTAGAGGCGTACTGCCTCTGTTTGCTACCCTAGGCCTGGCTCTGGAAGCTTCTAGCCTCCATAAAATTTAACCTAAGCCTAGAATGCTTTCAGCCTCTGAGACTTACTGCTGAATAAGCTCACCCTTTCTAGTTCTTTCTAAACTCTGGATGGCTGGTTCAACTGGTTCTGGCTTAAACTCCTCTCCCAGCTGACTGATTCAATCTGGCTTCTCTCAGTTTCTCACTGAATAGCTCTGCTTGGCCTCAAACTAACTCTAGCAATCTGTTCTAGTCTTCTGGCTCCTTCTCATTCTCTGGCTTGTCTGTCTTCACCTGTGTCTAGTTTGTTCTCTCTTCAGCCTGTCTCTGTGAAACAAACCCTCCCAGTATTCCATGAGCTGAACTGCCACAAACTCAACCCCTCCACTGCCCTGCCTCTCAGCTCCCTGACTTAATTGACCTGCCTGAACAGAGTTCACTAGATCTCAGAGATCTGCATACCCTGTCTCTCCAGAGTCCACCACGCCCGGACCTAAGCTTTTCTTTACCTGGAACTTGCTCTGTACCAGGCTGGCCTTGAATTCAGAGATCTGCTTGCCCCTGTCTCCTGGGATTAAAGGCGTGTCTGCATTCCACAGACCTAGCAAGCCTTTTGGGTGTGATTTCTTATCAGAGCAGCTATGTTCTGAATTAAAATTCCTCTACACCCTGTCTCAAAAAACCAAACAAGAAAGAGAAATGAAAAAGGAGAGGCTCTAACGCTGATACTGAGCATTCTTTCTCCTTTTTATCCTCTCCAGGGTCCAGGCCTGGACCAGTGACTCAGACTTTTAAAGTAAGGCATCCCACCTTAATTATCCTAGTGGAGAAAATCTCTCACAGCCATGTGCAGAAGATAAGCTCATCTAGATCATCCCTCTCACGTGGGCCTGGAAGCTTGTCTCCTAGGTGACTCCAGACCCTGTCAGACCGACAATCAACACTGATGTCACAACCTCCCTACACACCAGTAGCAAGCAAGCACGCTGTGAAAGAAATTGTGGGACAATCCCATTCAAAATTGCAGAAACAACACAACATACAAACAAAGAAACAAAATCTTGGAATATTCTGAGCTGAGATGTAAAAGACTGTGGGTGTGATGGCTCATGCCTATAATTCCAGCACTCAGGAAGGCAGAGGCAGGTGGATCACTGTAAATTTGAGGCCAGCCTGCTCTACAAAGTGAGTCCAGGACAGCCAAGGCTACACAGAAAAAGCTTGTCTTGAAAAACCAAAAAAAAAAAAAAAAAAAAAAAAAGAAGAAGAAGAAAAAGAAAAGAAAAAAAAAGAGAGATGAAGACCTATACTTTAAAAATTTCAAAACACTGAAGACTGAAAGATCTCTCATGTTCATGGCTGGAAGAATTAATATTATAAAAGTGGCCTTAGTCCCTAAAGCAATATATACAAAATCTCTATGAAAAATTCAATGTCATTCTTTACAGAAAAAATTTTAAACTCTTAAGTTTCATATAGAAGCACAAAACACCATGGATAATCAAAGCAATCCTGAGCAAAAAATACTAGCTCTGGAAGTATCACCTGATTTCAACCTATAAAGACCTTAAACTCTGAAGCTGCTGGAGGAAAGAGTCAGGGAAACACTTTAAGATAAACGTGAGTGGCTTTTCTGAGTAGAACTGTAGCTGCTCAGCAAACAACACCTACAACTGACAAAAGCTTAAGAAACCAAAAAGCCTCCTTATAGTGAAGAAAATCAAGTAAAGATGTAGCTCACAGAATGGGAGGAAACCTTCTCTACTGAGAGGGGACCAACATCTAGAATATAAGAGAACTCTGAAACCTAAACAACAAACCAAACAACTCAACCAATATATGGACTAATGAAATAGAGATTTCTCAAAAGATGAATCAGAAACAGTTAATACACACATGAAAATTCGGTCAACCCCACCAGCTACCAGAGAAATGTAAATGAGAGCATTAAGAAAATAAACAACACCGGGCAAAGTGGCACACGCCTGTAATCCTAGCACTCAGGGAAGCAGAGGCAGGCAGATCTCTGTGAGTTCAAGGCCAGCCTAGTCTACATAATGAGTTCTAGACAGCCATGGTTACACAGGAAACAAAAAAACAAAAACAAAAACAAAGAATCAAAAAAGATAACAACGGTTGGCAAGGGTGTAGACAAAGGAAAACTCATATATGATGCTAGTGGGAATAGAAATGGTCCAGCCACTATGGAAGTCAATATGGAGGGCTCTCAAAAACTATTAGGTGTACCAGCTACACTACTCCTGTGTTTACCCAAAGAACCTCAGACCAGCATATCACAGAGACAACTCCATACCAGTGTTCATGGAAGGGTAAGCCACAGTGGCTACGTTATGGATTCAATCTAGCAATCCTGTAACAGGAGAGTGTGCATAATAAAGATGTGGTGTATATGCACAATGGATTGGTTTTCAGGAACAAAGAGAAACAAAGTTTTGCTGCTCACAGAATAATCGATGCAACTAGAGATAATCCTTCTTAGATTTTACATAGATGCATGGCATCATGTATGTCCAGAGGAGCAAAGGGGCCTAGTCGGGGGAATGGAACAAAAGAAGGGATGGGTTGTGGACATATATATATATATATATATAATATACTTGGATGAAAATCTCCGTATGTGACATATTTCCATTTGTAATGAATATAAACAACAAAAATTTAAGAGACAAATAAGCAATAATAGCAATAAGAAAAGAGACCTTGATATTTATATACAAAGAACTCGACAGCATCTGATAGAGCTAAGTACAGTGTGAAATCACCAAATAACAAAGCAATAAAGAACCCATTCTGTTGCTGGAATATTAGTTTCCTCGGGGTATTACTTATATTATTAATTTGACGGCCTCCAGCTTACACAGGGTCAGGAAAGCAGTGGCCCATCAGAGCTGAAATGTACTTCTAAAAAAGGGTAGGACAAGAAAGGGTTGCCAGGCGGTGGTGGCACATGGAGGCAGGCGGATCTTTGTGAGTTGGAGGCCAGCCTTGTCTACAGAGCGAGTTCCAGGACAGCCAGGGCTACACAGAGAAACCCTGTCTTGAGGGGGGAAAGACTCACAAGAAGATAGAGTGAGGTATTTAAATCAAGAAAGAATCTTCAAGGGTAACAGTAGAGGTAGAACTGGGGGGCGGGTGAAGCCATGGGGGGGCAGGTGAAGCCATTCCTACAAAGGTACAGGACAAGGAGAAGTGTTTGCTTTGGCCTTGGCTTGGAGAATGATTTTTTTTTAAATATAAAAATTTTATTGATTCTTTGAGAACTTAAACATACATGCAATGTATTATGAACACACATCCCTATGTCTCCCCCTAATTCCTCCCAGATACTCTTGTGTCTTAAAAAAAAAAATAACCTACTGAGTTCAACTCATGCTGCCCACATATTCATAAAGTATGAGGCCTTTGACTGGGGTGTGGTCACTCTACCAGGAACACACACATTACTGCAGAGGGTAGGAATCCATTATGAATAAGCTTTGAAAATGTTGGAAACCCCTTTTGCTCTACAGTATTTTCTCCCTTCTGTGGTATCCTAATTTTGCGAGTAAACTGGAGTTAAGTTTGTGTTGCTTAAATGTTTGGTGTGTTTGTTTAAGATGCTCTGTGAAAAGACCGTGATCACTCTTGAGGAAGGAGAAGTGCTTACTGACAGTGATGCACGCTCCTGCCAGATCATCTCAAGTGCACATAGAAGACTACGCTAGGGAAGGGCCAGACCTGATTCAATGCTGTGAGTTTTTTATTGTAGCACGGGTCTGGTTTGCCTCTGCGAGAGCATTTTGATGATGCAGATGTCTTATTTCTCAACACTTTATGTTCTTTCTCCAGCAACTATTAAAATTTCTCAACAGAAATAAAACACTACCCAGAAGACTTTTGTTCTCCGTGTGATGCCTGTTGTTTTTCAACAGCTTATGGTTCCTTGACTTGGAGTTACTTTGTTTAAAAGATGCCAGGCTGGAAAGAACATTGATGTTGCTGACAAGCCTCCCAGGTCACTGCTGGTGACCTCACATGGAGAACAGCCTACTGTGTCCTTTGTTTATCCATCTGCCAGGCTGGTTTGTAAGTTAGAAAGACTAAGAAATGATATTCAAAGTTAGGAGAGAAACAATAAGAGTAGTTCCACGAATAGTTAAGGTGGCTTGGGCCCCCCTGCTCTACGCAGACAGAAGTAGTGGGTGCCAAGGAAAGGCTCTTGTTGTAGCTAGGGTTTACATTGCTGTGAAGACACCATGACCACAACAACTCTTCTTCTTCTCCTCCTCCTCTTCCTCCTCCTCCTTCTTCTTCTTTGTCTTCTTCTTTTACTTTTTATTGATTCTTTGTGAATTTCACATCATGTACCCCAATCTCACACATCTTCACTTCTTTCCATATCTGCCTTCTACCCTTGAAACACCCCCAAAGCCAAAACAAAATAAACAAAACCCATTTCCCTTTGCATGCTGCAGTGTCATGGTGTGTCACACAGTGTACCCAACAGCTTTACTTGTAAATGGTCATTGCAGTGAGTCACTGGTTTGGTTCCAGGCCTCTGGCTTCTGCCACACTATCAATACTCTGATAGCCTGTTGCTGCCCTGTGTCATGAAGATCATGCAGTGCTGAATCGGTAGGACTGGCCCTTCAGGTGCTCCAGCACTTCATAGGTGGAGTAGACTTTGGGATGGGTCAGCTCACAGCCCTGATAGCTGAGTTGGTCAGCCCGCCAGCTCTCCTATCTGTGCCACTAGGGCCAGCTCTCCTGCTTTGCCTAGGTGATGGGGCACAGCCAGCTCTCCTGCCTGCATCTCTCAAATTCACACCACTGGGGCCAGCTCTTCTGCACCCATGCCAGCAGGGCTACAGGTCTCCAGCACTGCCCCAGTGAGTTCAGCTCACCCAAGTGCCACAGCCGGCAAAGGGTATGGGCAGCTCTCCTGCTCTCATGGCCTTGGGGCTAGTTTTCCCACAATGAGGTCACCAGGGCTAGGTCTACAGCACTGCCCAGGTGAGGGGTCAGCTATCTCACACCCACACCACCAGAGCCAGCTCTACCATGTTGCCCAGGCAAGGTTTGGGAGCCACTCTACTGGGTGCTGCAGCCAGAAAGAAGTGCCAGCTCTGTACAGCCTTTGAACATCAACATGGCCCCAGGCAGCCAGACTAGGGATGTCCACATGGCCTTTGGTGGTAATATGAACCGAGGACACTGACAAAGACCCCAGCTGTTGCACGGCCACAGATCCAGACATGGCCCTGGGTGGCTGGTGGCATGGGCCAGGACCACACCATGACCTCAGGTGGCAGCCAGGCTATACACATCAGGCTGTTCCTCACCACCTTTCATCATGTACTTGCCCATTGTAGGGGCGCCTGGGCCTCTAGGTATCTTCAGCCTTGCCTGTGCCGCATGGCAGTGAGTAGGGAGCGCTCCACAGTAATTTTTTTTTCTTTGTTTTTCAAGGCAGGGTTTCTCTGTGTAGACTTGGCTGTCCTGGACTTGCTTTGTAGCCCAGGCTGGCCTTGAACTCACAGCGATCCATCTGCCTCTGCCTCTCGAGTGCTGGGATTAAAGGCGTGTGCCACCACTGCCTGGCTTCAGAGGCAGTTTTTACTGTGAGAATGAGAACAAACTAGACATAGGTGAAGACAGAATGAGCCAGAGAATGAGAAGGAGCCAGGAGATTAGAACAGATTGCTAGAGTTAGCTTGAGGCCAGGCAGAGCAATGCAGTCAGAGGCAAAGAGAGAGAGAGAAGCCAGATTGAATCAGTCGGCTTAGTTTGAGCCAGAATAGCTGAGATGAGCCAGCTAGGCAGAGTTCAGAAAGAGCTAGAAAAGGTGAGATTATTCATCAGAAGATCTCAGAGGCTATAAGCATTCTAGGCCTGTATTAGATTGCACGGAAGCCAGAAGCTTCCCACATCTGGGTCTAGGTTAGCAGACAGAGGCAGTTAAGCCTTAGAGAGACAATAATTAAATCATAGGAATAAAAGTTACTTTTACATATCCCCCAGTGTTTTTTCTTATCACAGGAAAATAAGCATTAGAAGGAATGCATGCAATAAGAAATAAAGAAGCTATCGTATATATATATATATATATATTATGTATACAGTGTTTTACCTACATGTACACCTTCATGCCAGAAGAGGCACCAGATCTCATTATAGATGGTTGTGAGCCACCATGTGGTCGCTGGGGATTGAACTCAGAACCTTTGAAAGAGCAGTCAGTGCTCTTAACTGCTGAGCCATCTCTCCAGCTCTGACGCTATCGTTTTTAACAGAGTTTTAATAGAGCTAACTCCTTACACAGATTGGGATATAAGCACTCAGGGCTGTGCAAAGATGTAAAGTAACAGGTCACCGCCAGCTTCGGCAGGGCAGGCTCTCTGACGGCTTCCAGAAGCCATGCCAGCCACGCCCCTCTTCTCCAGGAGGGTTTTGAGGCTGAGGATCTGGAAGGCTTGTTGTTTACACGGACCAGGGCACACTCAGCCTAAGCATGCTGACTTGTGAGAAGTGAGAAACACTCTGCAGTGTTAGTCAGTCTCTCCAGCGCTGGGGCGAATACCTGGAAGGGGCCGGTGAAAGAGGAAGGAAGGGTTCGCCCGCCCGGGCCCACAGCACACTGATTTCAGTCCCTCGCTGTGTGACTCCATTATTTTAGACCTGAGCTGAGGCAGTGTCAGGGCCCTGGAGGCATGACAGCTGCCTCACGGGCCAGGAAGCACAGTCCAAGAGCAAGTCTGTTCTAGCAGACCTCTCCCTTCCTATTTTTGTTTTATCTGCAACCCCAGGTTGTTGGATGGCACTGTCTACATTGAGGGGTGCTTCATCTCCCCTCAGCTGCTACCCCCCACATTTCAATCACTTCTGGAAATATCCTTCTAGAATCACACAGAAGTGACCTTTATTAACCTTCTAGGCTTCTGTAGTCGAAATAAATCAACAACAGAGATTAACCATTATTCCTGAGTAAACTAACAATGAGTCAAGGGGCTGGAGAGATGGCTCAGCAGTTAAAGAGCACTGGTTGCTCTCCCAGGGGACCTGGGTTTGATTCCCAGACACACATGGCAGCTCGCAACCTACTGTAACTCTAGTTCCAGGGGACCTGAAGCCCTCTTCTCGCCTCTGTGTGCATATATATGTGTGTGTATATATTATATACAGATACATGCAGGCAAAACACTCATACATATTAAAAACAAATACTTTAAGTGAGTTAAAACACATATAAATTAACGTATAATTGCCAGTTTATAAATATTAGAAATGAGTTACCATAAGTAATTTGGAACAGTCTTAGAGATGCCCATACAAACATCACAAGCAAAAGGGACCCTCCAAGAAGTCCCAGTGTGTTGAGGGTTCTAATGTATAAGGAACAATACACGTTTGTAAGAAAGATCAGGGGGTTAAAAGCACTTGCTGATCTTGCAGAAGACCTGGATTTAGTCCCCAGCATCCACATGGCAGCTCCAACCATATGTAATTCCAGTTCTAGGGTATGAGACTCCCTTTTCTGGCCTCCAAGGATACAAGGCACATATGTGTGGCACATACACACATGGAGACAAAACATCTATACACATTAAAAAAACAAATCTTTAAAAAATAAAGTTAAAGTTCAGCCCAGTGTCTTTCAGCAAAATTGAGCAGTTAGTCTACCTTGTTTGCCCTTTATATTTCAATTGACTGAAAGAGATTAAAGAGCAATGAAGAGATAACAAAGGTTATTGTAAAATTTATAATGCAAAATGATGGGAAAATCTGAATATTATAATTATAAGCAAATTTTAACATCAGTTAGCGAACTGTTTGCTTTTACAGACAAATAATTGAAATGGTACGACCTCAAAGCCATGCAATTTATGCAAACGTCTTCCAAATGAATTGAGCTTTAAAGATGTATTTCGATGCTTCAAGATTGTAAAAATAATCATTTAGACAGATTCTTTCCAAGCAGCCAAATAAAATCCTTAATTGAAAACATAAATCTTCCACATATGAAGGTATAAAAACAAATTAATTTAAGATGCCTGTTTGAAACAACAAACACATAAAGATATATTGTGTGCAAACCTAAAGTTGTAACTTTTATCTATATTTCAATAAATATTGTTGTGATAAATCAGTAAATATGAAGTGATTGTGGTGGATTAAATTGTTTTAACAAATCATTGTGGTTTTCATACTCTTAACGTAGAAAAGGCCATCTTATATGTTAAAAATAGAATATGCACAAAAATTATGGTGTAATAACAGAATGACTTAACACCAGCATGCATGCATACACACTTCCCTATACACACAGCAATGTGTTTAGAGTTCTCTTATGCCTCCTGAGTAAAAAGCTCTTTGATCCCAAAGACCATGGTTTTTTAAATGAGAATAATCACTTTTCCTATTTTTGATAGGTGGGGGTGGAGTAGATATTTCTACTTTCTTTGGCCTAAATTTTATAAATCCAAATCTCAGAATTTTATATTCAGTAGTTAAGTTCAATGGAATTTAAAAGAAAACCTGAGGCTGAAGAGCACTGGCTGCTTTTCCAGAGGACACAAGTTTGATTTCCCACACCCACATGCGGCTCACAACTGTCTGTAGCTCCAGTCACAAAGGATCCTCTCTTCTGGCCTTAGCTGGCACTAAGCTGCTACCCAGAAATGTATACAGCCAAAACACCCATACACATAAAATTAAAATAAAAGCAAAAGAGGAAAATCTATTGTAAACTTAAGCTTTCAAGAATAGGCCAGACACTCTTTTAATCCCAACACTTGGGAGGCAGAGACAGGCAGATTTCTGAGTTTGAGGCTACCTTGGACTACAGAGTGAGTTTCAGGACAGCCAGGGCTACACAGAAAAACCCTATTTCAAAAACAGAAACAAACAAGAGTAAATGTTAGTTAAAACATTTTAGTGTGTTTGTGTGTGTGTGTGTGTGTGTGTCTGTGTACTCAGGTCTTCCCTTTTGCTGGCAAATGCCTTTTCTAATGGAATCATCTTGCCATCACCTACCCTTAGTTTTAAAAAATATAAGTTTGTGTGGTCCACATCTTCAGATAGAATGTAAAATTGTATGTACAGACATGGCTTGTTTACTTTTTTTGCAAAGACTAAAAGCTGAAGCAGCTACACCATTCTGTGACTGTGTTGAACTCTTATGGTAACCCTGAGAGGACAGCTGGAAAAGGCACCTCCACACCTGTCATTGTACACATCCACTCTAGGTCACAGACGACAGTGCAAAATAGAACACAGATCTGTTATTATTATCTTAGCTGTATCTGTCAAGTGGAAGGGAGTCTCAGCTACGGGGTTGCCCAGGAGACTGGCCTGTGGGCTTGTGTGTTGGGGATTGTCTTCATTATTAATTGATGCAGGAGGATCCAGCCCACTGTAGGTGGTGTTATTTCTTTGGGAGGTGGTCCTGGGCTGTGGAAGATAGCTAGTTAACATGAGCCAGAATGCAAGCAAGTGAGCCCTTTCCTCCACAGTTTCTGTCAAGTCTCTACTTGGGTTTCTGCTGAGGTAATAGGCTGCGTTCGCAGTGGTTTCACCCCAAGGCTTACTCAAAACCTATATTCCAGTTGGTAAGAAGATTCTTTTAAAGGTGGACCTGGAATTTTCCAAAGGTAAGGAAACATTAAATATTAAATATTCAAACAGAGTTCCCAAAGTTAAATTATAACCATTTTTGCATAAAAAAATGAAATAAAGTTTATATTTAATTAAAACAAGATGTTAGAAAGCCATGAGTCAAAAGAAAGTGAGTTCAAGGCCAGCCTGGTCAACGAAGAGGGTTCTAGGACAGCAAGGGCAATTATATAGAGAAATCCTGTCTCAGAAAACCTAAAAAAAAAAAAAAGAATGTAAGAGTTCTTCAAATACCTACTGCTTAATTACATTTTATTCAGAAAAGAACAATTCTGCTGTCAAAGCTAAATTGTAGACTCCTTTGGATGGGTTCAAAGGCTAAGAGGATCCTGACAACATGAGAAAGACAAGAGTCCTTTCCTGTGAAGTATAAATAGGCTGGTGAGACTTCCTGCGACTCCCTCAGCCTCACCCACCTACTGGACACTCACCCACCACCTTGTCACCAGACATCAAGACAGGAGGCAAAGCATTCCTCATAGAGCCTTGGGAGGATCCCCTACTTGACCCCGGGGATGGAGACTTTAAAAAAAAAAAAATCAAAATTCTAAAGCCAAATGGATTTTACTTTTCAAGTGGACTTTAATACTTACTTCAAAGGGATCCTTTTTGTTGAGATTTAGTTCTTTGAGAGGGGTTTGATCACCTATTTTTAAAAGTATTTAAAACATTTTTAAGTGCATATGTGTGTACATGAGTGTATGTATGTGCACCATGTGCCTACAGGAGCCTGTAGAGGTCAGAAGGGGCACTGGATCCCTGGAACTAGAGTTACTGATGGCTGGGAGCCTCTTGTGGCTGCTGAGAACTGAACCTGGGTCTCTGCAAGGCGACCACTGTTCTTAACTGTGGGGCCATTACTCAACCCCTTGCTCAGCAGTTTTTGAAGTTGGTTGCCTTTATTAAAAATGTTCAGAGGGAGCTACGCCCGGGATATAAAGTGAATGAATGAATGAATGAATGAATGAATAACATGTTTGATGAAGGTCAAAGGCTTATTGAATCTTTCTTCATTTGTAGCTAGTAGGTTGAAAGAATTCACCTCAACCCAAAATAGCCCTCCTGCTGAGCCTAGTCACTCTGTTTCTAGAATGTGAAATACAAAAACAATCCATGTACAGAGGTTTTTTTCTTTTTTTCTTCCTTTCTTTCCTTTTTCTTTTCTTTCTTTTTAAATATACAAAGTTGTTTTCCTTTTTAAAGGTTATATGTGCACAGGATTTAAAGGACCTAAGTAGTTTTGACAAGAATCCCGCTGTGAAGGGCAATCACTGTTTACTTCTGGCTGATTCTTTGGAATTACATCTAAATAAGGAGATTCTATTTTTACATGGTGATGTTTCAGTCATTATGTGTTGACTTCTAGGGTGAAAGATGAAAGTTAACTTATTTGTGTGTGTGTGTGTGTGTGTGTGTGTGTGTGTGTTTAGTTTCTGAGACAGGGTTTCTCTGTTTAGCCTTGGTTGTCCAGGATTTCGCTGTGTAGACCAGGCTGGTCTCGAACTCACAGTTATCCTCCTGTCTCTGCCTCCCAAGTGCTGGGATTAAAGGCATGTACCACCATGCCTGGCTCTTATTTTTTGAAATGGGGTCTCTCTACATAGGCCTGGCTGTCCTACTCAGGATGTAGACCAGACTGTCCTTGAACTCATAGAAATCCACCTGCTTCCACCTCCCAAATGTTGGGAATAAAAGGCATACACCACCATCTGCAGCCCTGTTTACCTTTCCTCTGAGCCTCCAGCATGAAAGTATACATGAGTCCTTTAGCCTCTTAGATGGCTACGCTGTAATTTGTCCGTTCTGCCTGTGTAAGAAAATGTCACTGATGTAATGGGCCAATGTGATGCTTTGCCAGATGTCTAGAAGGTCTGGGTCTTTTCTGGCTATTTCATGAGAGGCAGCAAGCACACCATTAGGAAAGCCCTAGGACCAAACTGCAAATGTGCCCTTTTCTCTGTTTCATGAAAATGCCAACTGTTTCTGATCCTTCCTTATGTTTGTAATAGAAAAATAATACATTCACCAAAATCAACGATGCATACAAATACCCGAGGCTGTATGATCTGCTCTAGAAAATACCCAACATCTGGCACAGCAGCTGCATTCTGACCTACTAATGGGGTGCGTTTGCAGTAATCTTCTGTCATTCTTCATCATCCACATGTAGTTTGTAGGGCCAGATGGTGAATTACATGGGGATATACTCTGCAGGTCTGTTTGCTTTCCATTCATAAGGGTGGCCCTCATTCCTGCCACTCCCTCCTGAAATACAGACTTGTTTTCCTGCATGTTCAGATTTGATTGTTGTGATGGTATCTGTGAGTCTCTCAGAGGTAAGTATTGTCTTTTTCCTTTTGGACTGCTGCAATGAAACCACAGAGTAGTTGGTTTATAAACAACAGAAATTTCCAATGGTCTTTGAGGATGGGAAGTCCCAGATCAAGACAGCAGGAGCTTCTGGATTTGGGGAGGCTAAGCACTTGTATGGGGATGGAAAAAACATTCTCCACAATCTTTTTAAAGGGCAGTTTATCTCATTTCTAAACAGTTCCCAAGGGCCCTACCTCCAAATGTCACACTGGCAATAAGGTGTCACCATATGACTACTTTGGGGACATGTACATAGTCTGTATTAGATGAGATCATGAGAGTGAACCTATCATGTGTGTGTTGAACCTATCATGTGTGTGTGTGTGTGTGTGTGTGTGTGTGTGTGTGTGTGTGTGTGTGTGCGGGAGGGGTTCTTTTTGAGACAGTGTCTTACTATATAGTTTAGAATATTTCCAATTTATGATCCTTCTGTCTCAGTCTTCTGAGTGCTAGGGTTGTAAGTATGTGCTACCATGTACAACAGATTACTATCTTCATTTTTTGGATATTGTTATTAATTCCTTGAGTTTTTTGTTTTTGTTTCTTTTCTTTTTTCTTTGGTTTTTCGAAACAGGGTTTCTGTGTGTAGCCTTGGCTGTCCTGGACTGGCTTTATAGACCAGGCTGGCCTTGAGCTCACAAAAATCTGCCTGCCTCTGCCTCCAGAACGATGGGATTAAAGGCGTGAGCCACCACACCTAACTGGTGCTGTACTTTATAATCAGCTTGTTTGGCCTAAAACATAGCTCGTACAAGACCTCTGGGTCCCAAACGTTTATCTTCTCTATCTTCCGTCATTATTTTCTGATCTCCTGGTCCTCTTTCTAAGGACTGTCACTGAAGAACAACTTGGGACTAGGCCTGGTCACAGATTTGTAGCTAAAAGCATTTACAGCTCTTCCTGAACTCAGGTTCAGTACCCAGCACCTACGTGGAAAGCCAACATGTGGCACATGAGAGAATGTTCTTGGAAGCTGTGAGTTGCTACACAGATAATTTACACCAAAGACATCACATATTTTGAAGGTATATGGAAGGTTAGAGGAAAGAAAAGAAATTGTAAGCCCCAGTCTCCAGAATGGCTCAGAGAGCTGCCAAGCCTTAAGATTGAGAATTGTAACACAGGCCACCATGGGAGCCAAGGCTCCTAATTCCTGAGTGCTATTCAGTGGCTGTAACACTACCAGGTGCTGTTTTGTAGTTGCCTATTATTGGAAGCTGAGGATTTTATAATAGCTTCTATTGTGCTGGTCCCCATGGTTGTTAAAATCTATAGCTATAAGCCCCCACTCTGGGTATTGAAAACCATATTTGGCATATTGGTCCTGGGGTATAAGTTACTAGGGCTTGCTCTGGGTCCGGCAGTTCTGTCTTTAGTCTTTGGGCACTCAAGGGCCCCTGTCTGCCAATACTAGCTTATTATTCTCACCTGATTATGATTTCTGTCTCGATAGAACAAGAAGACCCTAGATGGATGATTGATAATGACTCCATTTACTAACTGGCCTCTCTATACTTTCATGCTAATGGAATATGATACTTCTGGTCCCTGGATGTCAATGTATTTTAGTCCCTGTATGTTCTACCCCTTGAAATATCTGGCTGTGTCCATTTCCTTAGTATAAAGTTAGCTAAGTAAATGGCCAAAGATCCTCTTTGTTAGGTCCAAAGGAAACTCCAATTCCCCAAACTCCAAAAGGCGTTCTAATGAGCTCAACCTGGACTATAGGAGGATTTCCTAGACAAGAGCCAACAGTCCTCAAGAACTTGTAAAACTGGTTCCCATCTACCAAAAGAAGAGATTTCCCTTACCACTGGTAGAAGGGACATATGGCTACCTGTGGTGCCTATCAGCATATCAAAGTACATGGTGGCCTCCAAGGTATCACAAGCACCTGTTTCACATTTCAAAGTCCATGCTGAGGTCCTGCCCTTCTCACCTCTTCCTCTGCCCTAAACTCCTCCCTGCTCACAGCCTTCCTTCTCCCCAGCTACCCTGAGTTGCATATCCCCCTGCTATCTTGATGTTTGCTCTCTTTCTTTCTCTGCTCAGCTCCTCTCTCTGTTCTCCCTTCTCTCTTAGATACCCCTGGCCATGTCCAGTCTGCTGGTCATATTCAGTCTACCTCTTTCTCTCTCTGCTCCAGACTCTGCCAGATGCCTCTGACTATTCTCTCTCTCATATCCACAAGAAAAACCTTCCTCTTAACCATTCCATGGAGCAATCATGTTTATACCTCTTTGAATAAGAACTGGGTGTTGGGGTTTCTATTTCTGTGATAAAAATACCATGACCAAAAGCAAGTTTGGGAGGAAAGTATTTAATTCAGCTTACAGCTTACAGTCAGGGCTATGACAGGAAGTCGGGGCAGGAACCTTGAGGCAGGAACTGAGGCAGAAGCCATGGAGTAACACTGTTTACTGGCTTTCTCCTCGGCTTGTTCAGTCAGCTTTGTCTGTTGCTTGAGAGGAGGTCTCACTATGTTGCCCTGGCTGGTTTGGAGACATTTCAGCCAGTGATGTCTAGGCTTACAACCAGGCTCAGGACTGTAAACCAGCAATCTGTGATTTGCTGCACGACAGGCTCCAGCATCCTAGCCATCTGTGGTACATTTTAAAAACTGGCTCTGCCCACCATGGGTGGTGCCAATACTGGGCAGATGGTCCTGAGTTGTACAAGAAAATGGCTGAACAAGCGAGGGGAAGCAGGCTAGTAAATGGTGCACCTTCCCAGTTTCTGATTCAGTTCCTGCTTTTAAGTTCCTGCCCTACTTCCTCAGTAGTTCCTCAGAGTTCCTGTCTTGACTTCCTCAGTGATGGATGATTACCTTTCCTTCTTAAGTTGCTTTTGTTTTATCACAGCAATGTAAACTCTAAGGTGTAAATTGGTACCAGGAGTGGGGTACTGCTGGGAGACCAACAGACAGATCACGTTTTCGGAGGATTGTAGGACTTTAGGACTTTGGGCTGGAAAAGGCAGTGAGTATTCAGAACTAAGCTATTATTGCAGGAACTTCAAAGAGAATGCTCAGGGCAGTGTAGATGACGATGGAGGCCTGGTTAGTGAAGCTTCAGAGGGAAGTTTCTGGAGTCCCTTCAGGGTAAAGCTTCAGAGGGAAGAAGTTTCTGGAGTCCCTTCAGGAACTTACTGGACCATTCCATATTCTTATCTAAGAGTTGTGGTTAGGGTCAGCTAGGCTGGAGAACTGTGATCAAGAAGAGGCAGGCATCACTGAGGCAAAATCTTCTGGGAAGTGTTTCCTTAGGATCAGCACACAGGACTATAATCTGGGCTCAAGACTGTACATTGTGCTGGCAGCTGAATTTGGTAATGTGTAAGAGTGTCTCACTTGTATTACTTTTCAAGGTCATGGATAGTAGCTGAGGCTTGGCACCATGAGAGGCCAGGAAAGACCACTGGTGAAGTGCAGCCTCAACTGTGGTAGGATCTTCAGGATTGAAGGAATCGTGGACAGTGCATCTCCATATGTACCACAGGGGGGAAAAGATATCCAGCAAATTTACTTTTCGCAGAATCAAAAGATGTCCTTAGTTCATTTTTTCCACTTTCTTGGAAATCTTCATTAGTGTTTTTTTTTGTTTTGTTTTGTTTTTGTTTTTTAAACATGGTTAGAAAAAGCAAAGCAAAGAATGCTAATTGTCCCTTTTATTAATTTAGAAGGGGATGTAGTCTCTAAGAATAAAGTTATGAACTTCTGTAAACTAAATAAAAGACCAGTTGCTACAGATAGTAGGATTTCAAAAAATGGAAAATTAAGCCAGGCATGGTGGCATATGCCTTTAATCCCAGCACTCGGGAGGCAGAGGCAAGCGGATAGCTGTGAGTTTGAGGTCAGCCTGGTCTACAAAGTGAGTTCAGGACAGCCAAGGATAATACAGACAGACCCTCAAAAACAAAACAAAACAAACAAGAAATGGAAAATCAGATTTGGTTAACCAGGTAGAGTTTGACTTATTTGGTTAAGACAAAATGTAGCGCTTCCAGTGTGTTGTACAGGATGACAACCTAAGACTGATTTATAGTATTAACTCTAGCTTTGTCTCTTGTGTACTTGCTGGCTCTGTTTGGTCTTTGACTCCTTAGGTATGTCTTACATGAAGTGGGTGACTTCATCTTTAAAAAAAAAAAAAAATTAATGTATGAACGCAAGTGCCGGCACATTCCATGGCACTTGTGCAGTCAGAGGACAACTTTGGAAGCTGGTTTTATCCTTCCACTGTGCGTTCCAGGGTCGCCTGGCTTCAGTGAGCACTTTTACCTACTGAACTGTGGCAACAGTGGCTGCTCTTCTCCTTTTGAGACAGAGTCTCCCTCTGTAGCCGAGACAGGCTGTGATTCAGGGTTCTCTTGTCTAAGCATAGGCATAGGGCATAACAGGAATACACCACAACACCTAATCTCAGTGACGCAGTCCTCCTGCCTCAGCCATCGTGGTGAAGGATTAGAGGTGTGCACCACCTTACCTGCTGGGACTCCCACCAATATTACGTTTCTACTGCTGCCTGACTTCAAGTCACCATTTAGTCCTTGGCCTTGTGAACCACCTTCTTAGTAGATCTTTTTGCTTCTTTCCCTTTACTTTATAAGCCCTGCTACCTACTAGTTCAGAAGTAGTCAATGGCACTCAGCCAATTTAGTCAGAGCTCTGACAGGACAGAAATTATGGGGGACATGGGCAACACGGAACATGGAACCCCTCCACCTGGAGTGTGACTGAAGCCTTTGCCAGATAAAGAATTCCAACCCGTCTGCCATGAGGCTGCCTACGTAGGATTATTTATACAAAGATATTTAATGCCAAAGTAACAAAGAGTCTGGCTTAAGGCCAGAGTGTGTGTGACCCTGAGTGCAGCCTCATTTCTCTCCTTAGACATCACCCAAGAATCTTTTTGTTGTTGTTGTTTGTTTTGTTTTTCCGAGACAGGGTTTCTCTGTGTAGCCTTGGCTGTCCTAGACTCACTTTGTAGACCAGGCTGGCCTCAAACTCACAGCGATCCACCTGCCTCTGCCTCCCGAGTGCTGGGATTAAAGGGGTGCATCACTACCGCCCGACCTCACCGGAGGATCTTAAAGAACTGTGAATTGTTTGCTTATCTTTCTGTATCCCTGTGGGCTAGATATTTACTTTACCAACCCTAATCCTGTCAGGAGCCCACTGGAAACCATTCCAGGTATCTTAATTCTAGGTTTCTTAGAAACCCTTTAAAAATAGTAACCACACCTTTAATCCCAGTACTTGGGAGGCAGAGGCACGTAGATCTCTGTGAGTTCAAGGCCAGCCTGGTCTACAAAGCAACGAGTCCAGGACAGCCAAGGCTACACAGAGAAACCCTGTCTCGAAAAACAAAAAACCCCAACCAACCAACCAAACCAAACCAAAAAACAAACCAAAAAGGCTACAACTGTCCCTTGAATTTGTATTCACACTTGGGAAAGTCTCTCTGGGACTCTTCTTTAAGAAGCTCACAGCCATGTTTCCGTATGTGCACCACCACGCCCACCTGGTTACATGAAGTATCTTTAAACCCCAGTCCTGCTACACAAACCAGCCAGTCTGAAAACGTGTTTCTGTGACTAAGCCGGGAGTCTCAGTTTGGACTGAGTGAAGGTCCCTAAAAGTTGCCAGGAATGTCAGGCTGCTGAGGGAGACCCTGGGGGAGATGTCACTTGTGCTTGTCCCCACACATGTTCATTTCTCGGCTATTCCTACGGTTTTATTTAGCCTCACCATTCTGGAAGCACCCTGACCTCATCGTTTCCCCAAACACTAGGCTCCTAAAGCATCAAGGTGCTATGGACATCAGTAATGAGCAGCGCTCCCTCTGCAGGGACCTTTCCTTCCTTCCTTCCAAGGTACACTTCCTGGAGCTGTCTGCTGAAGTCGAATCCTTCTAGATTATCACATTGAAACCGCCAAGTCTGCTATTTACACTACTTTAAAACACCAGTGTAATCTCGGTCTCCCGTAGACGGTAAATCAGGGAGCGTATCTCATTCACTTGTCGTCCCTACCTCTCAGAAAACAGACTGGCACCAAACAGTGGGCACCAAAACCCTCGACTTGGACGGATTTGTACTGAGTTCTCATCAACTGCAGCACTGTCCTATGAAAACATCTCACAAAGATACAGCACACAAACACAAACCCTCAAAACAGGTAGTAAGGCGGTCTGTCCGACCGTGGGCCATTCGGTACCGGATCGCGCCAGAGCCCGCCAAAGCTCCAGCGGAGAGACCAGCCTGAACACTAAAACTCTTGCTCCGCCTGCGGAGAGGGTGGAAGGACTCGAGGCTCCGCCGCATTTGGCTGAGCAAAGCCGGTCTAGGGTAGTGCTTGTTTTAATCGGACGTCCTGGGACCGGACGGCGGCTGCGTCTACAAACTGGAAGCCCAGCGGACGCCGAGCAGACTGCGAGCTCCTCAGCCATTTTTCCGGGTCTCTCGGGTTCCCCAACCAGAGAGCGCAAGCTGGAAAAAAAAAAAAAGAAAGAAAGAAAAGGAGGCGGTCCTGTACTGGAGCCTTGGTCCAGAAGCCACACCCTCCGGGGGGTCGCCACCTCGCAGTGCTAACAAAACGTAAAGCGGAACTCTAACCGCCGGCAGCGAAAGCGCGCACTGGAGAGCCAATGAGCGTGGAAAGAGCGGCTCCGGGGACGCGGTTTGCCCAACCAGGACAGGCGGGGCCTCGTTCCTTCTACTTTTTTTTTTTAATTGGTCAGAGGGTCTTCTCTGCCCGCCAATTGGCTATTTGTATAGGTACTTCTGATTGGCTCTTCCTGGGAATGAGGTTTTGCAAATTGTTCACCCTGGATTGGTGCGTTTGAGCACTGGAGGAAGGGGCCCGGCGCCTGCCACTCCCTGTCCAATCCCGGGACCCGTAAGCTCCCTCCCCTTTAACTCGGAGTGCGAGTGTTTAAAAAAAAAAAAAAAAGGAGGGCGTGAGCCAGCTCCTGCGCGCCAGCCCGGCCCCCTGCGCAGCGCGCGCCTCTGCGAGGACCCGCGCGAGCTGCCCGCGCCGCTGCCTGCGCTGTTTAAACCGCGGAACTCGTTAGGCCCCTAGGACGGAGCTACCGTTCCAGCTGGTTCCGGAGCCGAGCGTGCCGGGGGGCGAGGGGCCGGTCGCGCGGCGCCTCGCGCCTCGCGCGTCTCGGCAGCGCGGCGAGGAGAACCGGCACTTTCCGAGGACGCCACCTCCAGCCGCGACGCTGGCGCGGGCGGGGGCTCACCCGCGGGGGTCCTGAGACTGAGGAAAACGCGCCAAGTTCCCCTCGGCGGCCGAGCGGGGACCCTTGCGGCGGCTTCGGGAGCGCCGCCACCGCTGTGCGCCCGTAGCCTTCCCGGCCGGGCTGCGCCGGGGATGTAGTAGGGCCGCGGCGGGCAGGACCGAGCGGCGGCCCGGCTCCCGCTCCGCGGACGAATGGTCCCTCTCGCGCGGGAGACTCACTCCCACCGGCGATCCCTCTCCCCGGGGCGGCGGCGGGGCTCACCTGTCGCGCCCGCACTCTGCCGGGCTGGTCTCCCCGGCGGCAGCGCCGCGGACTCGCTCAGGGACATGACCGGGTACGGCGGGCTCGGGGGTTCGGGGCTAGGGGCAGGTGCGGACCGTGGGGAGGGTCCCCTCGCACCGGGGCTGCTGCCCTGCGGGGCTCGGGTGGCGGGCGCGGCGACCCCCGGGGGGTCCCCGGCAGCTGAGCGCCCCTCTCAGCCCGCGCCTTTGGTGACGGGAGCGGCTGCCCCGGGAAAGAGGCGTTTGCGATCGCGGTGTCCTGGGTCAGGGTTTGCGAATTTTTTTTACCGCGCATTTTCTTGACTTACAGTTTCCCCCAGAAGTGTGTACGGCGCCACGTGTCTTAACCCTGCGCCCAAGAGCTCTGTCTTCATTGTTTCATGTTTTTCTTGGGGGGGGGGGCGGTGGTGAAAAAAGTTGAATCCTATCATTTTACACAGATTTGAAAAGTAACGTGGCTGGGGGGGTCTGACGGTGTCATTCGTTCAAGGAGGTTTCCTGTTAAGTTCATTGTGCGAAGCTTGGTTTACAGTTCTGAAGAGACGTTGTTGACCGAGAGCTTTTACTTAGAAGGAACGGGGAGAGCTTAAGATTGGGCACCTGGCGAAGGGTCGCGCTCTTGGGTGACCCAGCTGCGCAGATTGGTTGTTTAGCGCCCCCCCCCTCCAGAGGATGGTTGGCTGAGGTGACGGTCCGGTCCGCTACCTGGCTGATTACTTCTTCCTTCTCTCATTGGCTGCCAGGAAGACACCTTCCCCTAGTCAGTAGTGTTTGAGGATCTTTTGACAGTTTAGCGAAGACTGGTTTACCATTCCCAACAGGACATTTCATCAGGAGTATTAAGGGGCCAGGAGGCAGAATTTAAGTTGCAGACAAGATGGGAAAACTGTTCCACTGCAGTGTACAGTGAAATTCTGGAGTGAATTGTTTAGGGGTAGAATTTGAGTGGATTTCTGTGTACCTCAGGCACCTACATTTGAAACTGATCAAACTTTTGGAATGTTGGGATAGAAGGATATTTTTCTTGTACATGTCCCAAATGAAAAGTAACCGTCCCAAGTATTGTCTTGGGCTCCCCCCTCTTACATTTTAAAGTTTTATCCTGAAACAGGTAGAAAGGTTTTTTTTTTCAGAACAGTTTAAAATCACATAGTTTTGAAACAACTGGAGCTGGTGTGGTGCACCACAGGCCTTTTCATATCAGTACCGGAGAGGCTGAGGCAGGTGGATCTCTGAGCTCCAGGCCGGCCAAGGTTACACTGTAAGTCCCCATCTCAAAACAACAAAATTGGAAAACTAGAGTATATTGTAATATTTAGCACACATGAAATGAAGCAAGTTTTTCCAACCTCTTTTCCAGCTTTCTATGTGTAGTTACCTGTCAGATTTTGATAACTGAAGGCCAGCAATGTGCTTTTTCTCTATGTGAATTACACTTGAAGCATTTTAGAGACTTTATTGTGTATATTCATATGGACTACAAGTGGCCTTGGAAGGGCTCTGTAGTGTCCACTGCTACTTTGGTTTCTCATTCTTCCATTTTTTTTTTTTTTTTAAACCAATTGGAGATGGTCGTTCAGTTACCATTTTTGCATAAAATGAAATTTTGTTTAAAACAATTTTTTGTTTTCTTCTGAAACAGGGTTTCTCTGTGTAGCCTTGGCTGTCCTGGACTCACCTTGTAGATCAGGCTGGCCTTGAACTCACAGTGATCGCCTGCCTCTGCCTCCAGAGTGCTGGGATTAAAGGCGTGCGCCACCATGCCCCGTTCAGTTTTTAAAAAATATTTGTGTGTATGTGTTCAAAGGTGTGCACATGAAGGTCAGAGGGCACGTTTGAGAAGTGGGGTAGCTGGGGTGAAGCTCAAATTGTTAGGCTTAACAGCAAGTGACTTTCCTCCTTGAGCCATCTCATCAGCCCTGAGTTTTTACTTCTTAATTCTATGATTTCATTGTTCTATATGAATGATTTTACTAAATGAATATTTTGTGATATGGCCCTTAATGTCTCTGTGTATGTATATTTATACATACATGCACACATACACACGCTAAGCTAATAAGAATTCAGTAGTGTAGCTTTAGGAAAAGTTAGACAATGGAGCAGCATTTAAAACCAGTGGTTTTCAACCTGTGGGGTGTGACCCCCCCAGGGGTTCAACAACCATTTCATAGGGGTAGCTTGTCAGATATTTACATTATGATTTAAAACGGTAGCAACAAAATAATTTTACAGCTGGGGGTTCACCACAACATGAGCAGTATTAAGCATTTGTGTTAGGAAGGTTGAGAGCCATTGGTCTAAGCAATAACCCCAAGTGTCTACTGCAGGGCATTAGGTTTTTAAACATGCCCTGATTTGAACCACTCTTGGAAAATTTTTCACAATTGCTAATTTGTCACTTATACCTGATAGCTGAGGACTAATGAAATCTCTTCTTGTGTGATTAACAGCTATAATTGGTGACTACAGCTGCCTCCAATCAGTTAATTCTCATCAACTCCTTGAAATTTTGAAAGAAAATGCCTGGTGTCATACCTAGTGAAAGTAATGGGCTCTCAAGAGGCAGTCCATCGAAGAAAAACAGACTCTCTTTGAAGTTTTTTCAGAAAAAGGAAACTAAAAGAGCTTTAGATTTTACTGATTCTCAAGAAAACGAAGAAAAAGCTTCTGAATATAGAGGATCTGAAATGTATGTATTTTACTTTAAATATATTTCTGTACTTTATTCTGAATCAGGGAAGGAGCACTGAGCCTGGCGTGATCCTTCTGTACTGACTTGACAGTTGACAGGGGTTAAAAGAAAGTACACATGAATTTGCATCTAGTGAGACAAGGATTAAAGTGAACAGTAGGAACAGGGTAAACCTGGTGGTTCCTCATAGGGGTCATATCACAATGTTAATTTATTAGCACTAGCGTCACTGTCGTTAGTAATTGAGATGAAAACTCTTGAGTTTACGCTTGATATTTTGCAGTGTATTGTGTGTAAAAACAGGCTTTTCTTCTCTATACTCCACAACTACTCATATCCGCTAGAGGCAGGACAATTACAAATTTATTTTGAAACTAGATTTAAAAAATAAATGCTTTTTAAAGCACATAAATTCTTTAGTCACTAAAAAGAAAGAGAGGGTGGAGGGAATGCACATAAAGAACAAGTGTGTCCAGTTGTAGAAGAGGATATAAAGCTAATTACTGTTCTAGTCTGTGGTGGGTAAGTGCACAGAACAGTGTCGCCGATAGTAGATGTGTGAAGATCTGAATGGAGCTCCATGGCTTCAGAACGGCTGTCGACAGCACTGGACAAGTGTTTATTTGATTGACTACATTAATCTAGCTGCACAATGTCTTTATTTGTGAATTCATTATATAATAAAGTGATTTTTATGTTAAATAAATAATAAATGTGAGTGTTCCAATTTGCTCTAGATGCAGTCTATAGCTCTTTGTTCAACAAATGTCCAGTCTGATGGGTAACTAAAAGTAGATCTTATCTTATGTGTGTTTCCGTAAAAATTGTTCACGGTGGGCTTATACTTCAGTGATTCCCCTGGGTTCAGTCCCTAGAACCAAAGACGGGGGAAAAAAGAACTTTTTGTGGGAGGGGGCTGGTTGTGAGACAGGTTTCTCTGTGTAGCCTTGGCTGTCCTGGATCCACCTGTCTCAGCCTCCCTGAGTGCTGGGCCTGGCGCGCGCTGCCACACTCGAGAGCTTACAGTGAACAGAAGTCTCTTCATAGACTTTCTTCTAAGTCTTTATAAAAACAGGACTGGAATATAACCTTATTAAATAATGTTGCAGTTAGCTTATTCCCAGGTTTATATTCAGAATTAGACTGATTAAAATGTCACAGTGGATTAAATAAACTACCATGTCAATTCATCTATTTTTGTGGGATTCACATCCCCCCAAGGGAATTCTTTTGAGGTTTGTGGAGTATAATGATGTTTTAAAGTCTCTTCTGGTATATGTTATTTTTTTGAATCTAAGATTTCCTCTTAAGCTGGGCCATGGTGGTGCATGTCTTTAATCCCAGCAGAGGCAGGCAGATGACTGTAAGTTCCAGGCCAGCCTGGTCTACAAAGTGAGTCCAGGACAGGCAAGGCTACACAGAAACCCTGTCTCAGAAAACTAAAACAAACTAAAACAAATTTCCTCTTAAATGTCACCTGACTGAAACTGTTGTATTGTTCATATCACAAACACATCTACTGTAAGAAAACAACAAATCTAGGGACGTAGTATTTGCACTTTGATGTGAGGCCTTAAAGCTCCTCTTCCTTCTGTGTTAGTAGTGATCAAGTTGTCCCTGCTGCACAGTCCTCGCCAGTAAGCTGTGAGAAGAGAGAAAACTTGCTGCCATTTGTGGGACTGAATAATCTTGGCAATACTTGTTATCTGAACAGTATTCTTCAGGTAAAGTGATGTGCTATTTAATGTTTCTGAAAATTTTAGATTATTGAGTGTCTTTTACATACTTTGTCTTAAATTGTAAATAAACCAAAATAGGCTATGGTAATACTCTAAACTGCACATTACTTCCTTTGGGGTAAGAAAATAATAAAAGTGAGGTACTAAAATTGGGTAGATCAGTTAAGAAGATGCCAAACTTTTCTTTCTTTCTTTTCTTTCTTTCTTTCTTTCTTTCTTTCTTCTTTCTTTCTTTCTTTCTTTCTTTCTTTCTTTCTTTCTTCTTGATTCCAGGTGCTGTGCCCACTTAAAAACTTCTGTTACTTTGTGTGCTCTTAACATTTTTGTTCAATTTTTTTTCCTTTAATCTTGGTCTTATTAATATTGTCGAGGTTCAGGTTACTATTGATGGGGGAGAGAACGTCACACTTGTAGGTAATTTACATTAGTGCCCTACAGAAGGCACTGCTTTAGGTGTGTTGTTTTGCTCAGCACTTAGACAATGTCCTTTTTTAGGTGTTATACTTCTGTCCCGGTTTCAAGTCTGGAGTGAAGCACTTATTTAATATTATTTCAAGGAAGAAAGAAGCTCTGAAGGATGACTCTAATCAGAAAGATAAGGTAAAAAAAATTAAGAAAATAATTTAAAAAGCAAAATAAGCTAGGGGGAAGGCTGTGCCTGGTGATGCACACCTGTAATCCCAGCACTGGGGGGGCTGACACAGGTGGCTCTATGAGGCTGAGGCTAAACCTAGTTTGTCTCTATGGTGATTTCTTGACCAGACAGGGCTCTCATTGAGACTTGTCTCAAATCCCGCTCCACACATAACAAGACACTAATGAGAGGAGTTAAGTTTATTTGTTAAATAAAAAGGTAATAGATTTTCAAGAGAGTTGAGGACAGTGGTGACAGATTATTTCTGTTTACAAGAATTCATTTTTTCAGTACTGTATATTGTCAGTATTTTTCATTTTGATAAAGTAGTTTACCAGATTTCTCAGAGCGCTGAAGTGTTTTTTTCCTGCTTTATCTTTTATGCATTGTTTACTAGACTTGTCACCTATACCTCACAATCACAACTGTCTTACTTGACTACCAGGTTATTTATCCACTGTATTTTAATTGATGCTAATGATTTTTTGGTGTTGGGGACTGAATTTATGGTGTTAAAAACACAAGGGAAGCTCTACCATTGAGCCTTACCCTTAGCCTCAATTGCAAACAAATGGAAACTGACTAGAAAATTATTGTCTATATAGAAAGAGATTGGGGAAAAAACCCACTCTGACTTAATAGAATTTTTGCTGTACTGAAATTGAATTTAGAAAAGCCACACTGGTGAGACCAAGAAGGAAAGAGGCACTTACTTAATGCTTATTAATTAAATTACTATGCTTTTTTTCCTTGATAGGGAAGCTGTAAAGAAGACCCTTTGGCAAGTTATGAGCTTATATGCAGTTTACAGTCCTTAATAATCTCAGTTGAACAGCTTCAGGCTAGTTTTCTCTTAAATCCAGAGAAATATACAGATGAACTTGCTACACAGCCAAGGCGACTGCTTAACACACTCAGGTATAGCCTCCTTAACACAATTTTACGTCTTTGTCCTTTAGTTTCTGTCGTTAGATGGGAGTGATATACGAACAAGTAGGGATAAATGGCAAGGAAGTCGACGCGCCAGGCTCACAGCCTTTTATATCCGAGAGGCTTTGAAACTAATACTTAAAAATAAATGAAAGTAAAGAAATTAGATTCAATTTATATGAGTCTGTTTATATTTTTTACTCACAGTTCTTCCTGATGTGAATTAGTAAATTTTCTGTCAGAAGACTAGTGTTTGATTATAGAGTGCTGGCCTATATGTAGATGGCTCATACTTTTACTTATGTGCCATATTGCACTCCTTTATAGGGAAGTACAGGTATATGGACTTCATACCAAATTGATCTCTGGTGGTAAAGCCTGGATATTAATATATTTACTTATTTTTGTGGTGCTGGGACTTTTACATGCTGGGGGGAGTTTCTCTGTCATTGTCTTTGTGAAATGAAATTATTAGAATTCCTAAACACATGTGGTCCTAAGGATTTCAGAGTAGAAATTGTAGTCTGTATAAAAAATGTCATGCATAAAAACTGCAGGTTCCAAATACTTACTATTTTGCTTAAAAATACACACACACACACACACACACACACACACACACACACACTGAAAGTTTTCATAATGTGGTCTTACAAAGCAGTTCTTTAATTCAGTTTTTGAATAGATGTAGGTATAGGGCATTTATTTACCTTTGTTAAGAGACACAAAGTGGCCAGGAGCTAATTTTGGACCCTCGTTTTGCATCCTAACTAGCTCTATGACCCTGTTACCAAGTTATTTAACCTTGTGGCATTTGTCAGTAGTTGCTAGTAACAACAGTTATTGATAGGGACACACACAGCATTTTTAATAAAACTTGGTTTATGGTAAGACATGTCAGCATTAGTTACTTCTAGTATTTAGAAGAGGGTCACAGTGTTGTGATAATAAAAAATATGGTGAAATTTTGTTTTTACTTTCAACTGTAAATTTAGGTGAGAGGTCTGTAATTAGAATGCTTTTGGATATTTAAAATAATTAATGAAAAACATTTTATGTTACTATGCACAAGTAGAATTAGCTAAAATGAGCCCTCCTATTGATAGGGAACTCAACCCCATGTATGAAGGGTACCTACAGCATGATGCACAGGAAGTGCTGCAGTGTATTCTGGGAAACATTCAAGAAACATGCCAACACCTAAGAAAAGAAGAAGTAAAAGACTTGGCTGAATTACCTACTAAGGTAGAAGAAGCATCTCATGAGAAAGAGGAAATGAGTGGAATTAACAGCACAGAGAGTGACAGTGTGAGGAGTTTGGAGGACGGTAAAGAAAAGTTCCCCAAAGGAAACTGGAAAAGAAAAAGTGACAGTGAATCGGGTAACGTGAAGAAGAAAGTTAAAATGTCCAAGGAATCCCAGCCATCGGGAGAAACCCAGAGACAAACCAGATCAAAAAGAAAAGCTACTACTGACACATTAGAGATTTCTCCTAAAGTCATCCCCACGTGTGTCTCTGAAAATGAGAGTGCAAGACCATCACAAAAGAAATCAAAAGTTAAGATAAACTGGTTAAAACCCACAAGTAAGCAACCCAGCATTCTTTCCAAGTTCTGTAGTCTGGGGAAAATAACAAGTCAGCGACCCAAAGGACTACCTCAAAAAAGTGAGCGTGACCTTGAGGCTGACCTGGGGAAGCACGCGCGCGGTTACACGGCTGGTGGTGTGCTCCAGGCTCCGGGAAGTAGCGTTACACCTGTGGACAGTAGTGAAGTCAAGTCCATAAACAAAGGTCAGTGTAGTTATTAGATTGACGAGTGTGGACATTAGTAGCTACAGAAATGTACAGTATTTAAGCTTTTGTTTTGAGAAGTCAGTTTACCACTGAATGTCAACTGTAGTGTTTTTAAACACTGTACTTGAATGTGTGAACATGCATTATTTATTATTGTTAATGTTAGGGTAATTTTGCTTGGTGGTTTTGTTTTGTTTTTTCGAGACAGGGTTTCTCTGTGTGGCCCTGGCTGGCCTGGACTCACTTTGTAGACCAGGCTGGCCTGGAACTCACAGAGATGTGCCTGCCTATACCTCCTGAGTGCTGGGATTAAAGGCATGCGCCACCATGCCCGGCTTGCTTGGTGGTTTTTAAGGTAAGGAAGTTCAGTATATTTTTAATGAGAAAACTGTGGGGTCCTCCCCCTTTTATCTGTGCAGCATGACATAAACTTAAAGGGAAATGGAGTTGAGTGACTATTAGAGCTGAGATATGACTGCCTTGCTTGGTTTTGCATTTTAGGGAAAAATCTATAGTTAATGTGTTTAATGTGCCAAAAGTTCTTTGTTCTCTGGGGCAGTTCTATAAAGACATGTCTTTGGGAAGCAAGTTAAAGAAAGACACAGCTGATTTTATCCTAAAGGTAGTATTGAAAGTTTTTTGGTAGGGCCTTTACATTTTGTGAATTAAGGCACTGCTTAATAAGATGTGAAAATGGGTCTTACTTTGTGATAATACTTTTTCAGTGGGAAACTGATAAACTGAGCTATACTGAAAAACAAATCTGTTTTCATTTTAGGTGTGGAGCAAATTGGTTTTGAACTAGTAGAGAAATTATTTCAAGGTCAGCTAGTATTGAGGACTCGCTGTTTGGAATGTGAAAGCTTAACAGAAAGAAGAGAAGACTTTCAGGATATTAGTGTCCCGGTACAAGAAGACGAGCTTTCCAAGGTCGAGGAAAGCTCTGAAAGTAAGATGAGAGCCCGTGTGGACCATGGGAGAGTTAGTGTCCTTGGTATACAGTATGTAGCCTTCCTGTTCTCTCAGCATCTTGTTAATTCCATTTATGAAATTCTAATGGAAGAATGAAACACTTCACACGTGAGACCTTAATATTTTACTAACTTAAGTCTTTTTGCTGTTAGTACTTGAGCTATTGTTGTGTTTAATGTAAACCATAGAAAGTATAGAAATGTCCTGAGGAATCATGAGACTGGTGTTGCCTGTCAGATACTGGCAACTGACTTGAGACTGGGCTTTACGTGACTTCCAGTGTTCCTAGCATGCATGCGTAAATGTATGTATTCATTTACTTTGACTAATACAAAATATTTAGAAGACATGTTTGTATACTTTCAGGATGACTGAAATAAAAAGAAATCTCTTTAGATGTTGGGGATGGGTTATTGGAACTGAACGATAATATCATATATGAAACTTTTAAGTTTTGAGTGAACAATTCTGTTTTACAGTTTCTCCGGAGCCAAAAACAGAAATGAAGACCTTGAGATGGGCAATTTCACAATTTGCTTCAGTGGAGAGAATTGTAGGAGAAGATAAATATTTCTGTGAAAATTGCCATCACTATACTGAAGCAGAGCGCAGTCTCTTGTTTGATAAAATGCCTGAAGTTATCACTATTCATCTGAAGTGCTTTGCTGCTAGTGGCTTGGAGTGAGTATTGTGAATAAACTGAGGGAGACAGGAGCTTTGTGTACAGTGCTGTGCAAAGCGAAGTCATTTGTGAGAACGGACTCTCTGCTCTTAATAAGCGGGTTCTTTGGGCATAAATACATAAATATGCTGTTTGGGGGCAGTGATACAGCGCAGATAGTGTGCTTTAGCAGAGATGAGGCCCTGGACTTGATCTCTGCTATCACAAAAACAGGACAATTGCCAGATGTCTTCATACTCGGAGTATGAAGGCAGTAGTATAGCTCTGCTTCAGCAGAACTGACTGCAGTGGAGAAAAAACATTTTCTTTCTAGACAGAGTTGTTTCTCTGGGTAGCCCTGACTGTCCTAGAATTTGCTCTGTAGGTTAGGGTGGCCTTGAAATCAGAGATCCACCTGCCTTTGTCTCCTGAGTGGGATTAAAGGCCTCCAACCATCACACTGAGAAATCTTTATTATTCTTTCTTAAAAAACAAAACAAAACAAAACAAAAAAAACTATTCGTTCCCTACTTCCTTCTATGAGAATGGATTTCAGTGTTGTAGCCACAGCTGGTCTCAATCTACAGCTGTCTTCCTGTGTCAGACTCAAGCTAGGATTGCAGGGGTGAGCCACTATGCTTGACTCAACTTTTTTTTTTGAGGGGGTATGTGTAGAAAGCAAATTTTCAGTGTTAAGGAAAGTTAGGAAATTTCTCTGAAAACTGGGAAATTTTAGAGTTGAGAATTTGTCCAAAAGCTATTAAAATAAATATAAAAATGTTTTGGATACTGTCTTTTCTGACATGTTATTGTAAACTTCATGGTTTCGACATTTATTGATGTGTTAAGTTAACAATGAGAACTTCCTCGTAGTCCTCACATGCTGTCAGAGTCTTTTTTTTTAGTCATTTTAATATATATTATTTGGACAATCTAATAAAAGGATGAAGAAAATATACTTCCCACAGAAACACTCAAACATCAATTAGTTTTCTTTTTAAAAAGGAGGGTCTCTTGTGCCAGGTTTGGTGGTACATGTCTTTAATCCCAGCACTGCAGGAGCAGAGGCAGAGGCAGGCAGATCTCTGAGTTTGAGGCCACACAGACAGCCACGGTGACACAGAGAAACCTTGGCTTGGGAAAGCAAAACAAGCAAGAGGGTCTTTCCCTGTAGCCTTGGCTGGCCTAGAGTTTGCAGTGTTGGCCATGAACTCCACCTGCTTCTTCCCAGGTGCCAGGGCTAAAGGTGTGCACCGTTTTACCGAGGGTCTGTTTTAATATTTTTGTGCACATATTTTTTTTTCTAAGTTGAAGTCTTACTCTGCTTTTGCTCATAACTAAATATCAAGGACTTATTTGGTTTCACATTGTGTGTAAAATTTTACATTCAAAACAGAATGACAGGAAACCTTTTTTTCCTTCCAAAGGTTTGATTGTTATGGTGGTGGACTTTCCAAGATCAACACTCCTTTATTGACACCTCTTAAACTGTCACTAGAAGAATGGAGCACAAAGCCGACCACGGACAGCTATGGGCTGTTTGCTGTGGTGATGCACAGTGGCATCACAATCAGTAGTGGGCACTACACTGCATCTGTTAAAGTCACTGACCTGAACAGTCTAGAGCTAGATAAGGGGAATTTTGTGGTTGACCAGATGAGTGAAGTAGGTAAGCTGGAGCCACTGAACGAGGAGGAAGCAAGAGGGACGGCGGAACACTATGATGATGAAGTGTCAATCAGAGTTGGTGGACATGCCCAGCCAAGTAAAGTTTTGAACAAAAAAAATGTAGAAGCTGTTGGACTTCTTGGAGGACAAAAGAGCAAAGCAGATTATGAGCTGTACAACAAAGCATCTAACCCTGATAAGGTTGTCGGGACAGCATTCACTGAAAATAGAAATTCTGAAACAAATGATACTAATGGGACCCATGGATCTGACAGGAACAAGGAATCCAGTGACCAGACAGGCATTAACATGAATGGATTTGAGAACAAAATTTCCTATGTAGTGCAAAGCTTAAAGGAGTACGAGGGAAAGTGGTTGCTTTTTGATGATTCTGAAGTCAAAGTTACAGAAGAGAAAGACTTTCTGAATTCTCTTTCCCCTTCTACATCTCCCACATCTACTCCCTACTTGCTGTTTTATAAGAAATTATAGTGAGCATATTTTCCTTGTATATATTAAACAGACCTGGACAGACATTGGTTAAGTTGATTACATCTAAGAGTCTTTAGTTTGTCTTTTGAAGCTAATGGATATTGGTCTCTCTAGGCTTTTATATAAATAGAGAAAATTTGAATACCGAAAACCATGTTAATTTTTAGAATCTTTTTCCTTAGTAGAGACTAGTGATAAATACGCTTCTGGGAACAAATTTGTATAGGTACTAAATGATCCAAAATGGAAGCTTGAAGCAGTTAACACTTTTGGAACTACATGAACTTTTGTGTTTGCTTTTTAAAATAAAGTGCTTGTATTTGTATTCTCCATATTTTGGAGCAATTACCTAACTTGATGTTCATAGGTCTGGCTTTTTCACCCAAGAAACAGAATCTCATTCAGTGTACTTAGTTTTATAATAGTCGTGAAGCCAAACTTGTGTCAGAGGCACAAAGTCTAGAATGTGTATATTCACGATGGTATATATTTTGTGCCTTGAGAACTTGGAAGTGTCTCAGAAAACGTGGCAGTCCCCTCTCTGTTGGCAAGAGTTTTATATGGATGCATGAAGAGACTAGTCAGTCTTCTTGGCTAGTTTGTGTCTCTTCATTCTCGGCATGGTCTGTATATAGCACATCAGTTTAGAGGTGTGACCTTTAACTTTTTTTAAAAAACTGGGAGGTCAATAAAATTTAAACTGTTTAACAACCATGTATATAAATGTGACTTTTTTAATGCGTTCCAACGTGGAGTTACCTTAAAGACAAATGTGTACATACAAGACAGAATAACTGTGTATAATTTACCTTTAACTCTCAACTTCTGACAGTGGGGCAGAGGTGAAAATCTTTCAGAGCTGTCTTACTTAAGTAATTTGCTTTAGGACTTGTAAAGGCATACTCAAATGAGTAAATACACAGATGCTACTGGAAATACATTCTATTCCAATAGGAAAGGTTGCTTATTCCACTAACATTTTCTCACAGATGGTGTGATGACTCTCCTTGCCTTCCATTTAGTTTAGAATCATTGGTATAACTTTAAACCTTGTGCTATCAATTAGAGCAGTAGAGATTCCTGAGTTTAAAACACAAAACAAAACAAACCCTCAGGAAGTATAACAAAATGGAGTAGGAAGTCTCCATTCCAATTCATGAGAAAATAACTGGTATTTTGTAACCCAATCACAGAGACATAAATGGTGAAGCCCTTCACACCATCACTGAGATGTGAAACAATTCAAGTAACAAGTGTGTAATACTAAGGGTGCTCCCTCTCAGTGTGTTCTCCCCTGGTAACTTCCTTTCCCACCTCACTGCCACCAAACGGGGAAGAGGTGTCATTTCAAGTGACTCATGAGTGGTCAGCAGTATTGTCATTGTTGCTGTTCTGTAAGCCAAAGCACAAAAAAATTTGCAACATTTCAGAAAACATGACTATTCAGTGGGAGAATTGTGCTACGAGTGTAAAGTGTTAAGTTTTTTTGTGTACCTTTTCAATATTGAAATTAACATTTTGGTAGTAGCAATTTATGCGTTTTGTAAAACTACAAGACTTCTCATTTAATTGGTAGATTAAAATCAGTGAAATCTCAGGTTGGTGTTGCCTTCAGTGATATCAAATAGCCTTAAAGCAGATTTCTAGTTAATGGTTCAACCAATAAACATTTGATACATTGATTCATGAAGTTGATACTAACAAAATCACCCATAAGGATCAAATTGCTGTCAAATTAGCATGTCACTAGCATTTAGGTATTTTGGTATACAGATTTTCTTTTTTTGTGGTTTTCAAGACAGGGTTTCTCCGTGTAGCCCTGGCTGTCCTGGATTTGCTTTGTAGACCAGGTTGGTCCTGACCTCACAGTGATCTACCTGCCTCTGCCTCTTCTTCTGAGTGCTGGGATTAAAGGCAAGTGCCACCAAACCTGGCCCTAGGAATGTTTTATTAAGTCCTTTTTTTGGTGTGTGTGGGGGGCAGGGGTCGGGGATATCTGCCACCATTAGTTAATTTGAGGTATTTTGGTAGCAGTTTAGAACCAGTTTTTGAACAATTCATTTTTTTCCCATTGTAATAGAAAAAAATCCCACTCATTAAAATTAGTGTAAACATTCACATATTTAATAGTACCTTTAAAATAAGCATTACTACATTTAAAATTGTTCCAAAATGAATGACTATAAATGGTAATATAAATTAAAAAATAAGAACTTAAAGTAAATAAATTTAACATTAGCTATGGTATAAATAATTGTAAATGTGTACTGTACCTTTGAATCATTAAAACTTTTTTTTAAAGATGACAGCATGTTACTGGAAGGTCAGACACCACAGCCACAGCCCTGCGGCAGTGGCCTGCATCTGGAAGGTCAGACACCACAGCCACAGCCTTGCAAGCAATGGCCTGCATCTGGCAGCACATTCTTCAGTGGGTAAATCAATGCTACTGCTTCCAGAGTGACATCCCAGTCCTACTTTTCAATAGAAGACCTCTCACACTCAGGGCTGAGAACATGGCTCTTTTCAAGTGAATAGAACAAGGGTATATTCTAAAGTTCCATTTTTCGAAGGCTCATTCGGCTGAAGGAATCTCTGAGGAAAACAAGAGGATATAATTAAGAACAGTTTTTAAAATGTACCACAGTCGTTTGGTTGTTGGCCTGCCCACCACCCCCAATCTTTAAAATTCTTTTGTTTTGCTTTTTATTTTTCCTGCCAGAGAGATTTTAATGTTAGATGCTTATCTTACATACTCTGCCATATTCTGGTTTCAGATTTCTCTACAGATTAGAGGTATGTGATAGCAGCCACTTTGCCAAAGCTGTTGATTATTTGTCCTTAAAGTGCCATGGGAGAGATTTTTGGAGTATTCAAGGTTACTATGGTAAATAAGGGTTTCTTACTCATAAATTTGGAATCAAAGAAGTGGTTCCCAAAAATACAGAATCCTTTATGTGGGTTTATATATTGGTATTTGCCATATTCAAAATTAAAATGGAAATTTTAAGTTATTTTACCAAGTAACTTATGTTTTATTAAAAATAAGTTGCAAGGGCCAGGCGCTGTGGCTCACACCTTTCTTCCTAGCACGCAGGAGACAGGTGGATCTCTGAATTTGAGGCCAGCCAGGGCACAGAGTAGCCCTCATCTGTAATGTGTGGTGAAACAGAAGGCATACATTTCCCAACCTGCTTCTACAGCCACTCATTTACAACAGCACATCCTACCCAGGCTCTGGAAAAGCCCATCCTACCTATATGAGGGCAGGAAGATGGTCAAGGTCTCAGATCACATTTTGACAATTAAAATCCTAGGAAATTTTTATCTCCTAAAATCTGAAGACTTGAGAATTTTATCATGAAATGTTTCTATAGGTTTTCCTCATGAATTGGTTCCTTCTGCTTCCTGATGTTAAAGTTAAGGTGGGAGCAGTTGCAAAGAGAATGGCACTTAGCATTGCATTTCAGAAACTTACTTGACTCCAGGGGAAGGATTTGAAAGCTGATACTATTCATCAAGGGAAGGGATTTCTTAAGCTGGAGAGATGGCTTTGTGGTTAGTGCTTACTACCCTTGTAGAGACCCAGGTTAGGTTCCCAACACCCACATCAGGTGGCTCACAGCCTTCTGTAACTCCAGTTTCAGACAATTAGATGCCCTCTAGCCTCCTAGGGTATCTTCTTGCACATGGTGCACATAATCTCATTTACACACACACACACACTTTGGGATATAACTCAGTTATTGAATACTTGTCTAATATGCATCCTGGTTAGCCTCCCAGCACCACATAATTGCATCTGGTATCTTTGTAACCAAAACACTCTGGAGGTACAGACAGGAGGATCAGAAGCTCAAGTAATTTCCCCTACATACTAAAGACGTGAGCCGTGGTGGCACATGCCTTTAATCCCAGCACTTAGAGGCAGGTGGATCCCAGTGAGTTCGAGGACTGAGTTCTGGGACAGCAAGGGCTACACAGAGAAACCTTGTCTCGAATTCTCTCACAAACGTGAGAGAAGTTGGGCCAGGACTTTAAATGTCTAGAGAGGCTTCTGTAGCCTGACTTAGGAGCACTGTCCCAGCTAGCATGTCATCCACAGGGAAGGGCGACTTAGGAGCACTGTCCTAGCTAGCGTGTCCTCCACAGGGAAGGGCGACTTAGGAGCACTGTCCCAGCTAGCGTGTCCTCCACAGGGAAGGGCGACTTAGGAGCACTGTCCCAGCTAGCGTGTCCTCCACAGGGAAGGGCGACTTAGGAGCACTGTCCCAGCTAGCGTGTCCTCCACAGGGAAGGGCGACTTAGGAGCACTGTCCCAGCTAGCGTGTCCTCCACAGGGAAGGGCGACTTAGGAGCACTGTCCCAGCTAGTGTGTCCTCCACAGGGAAGGGCGACTTAGGAGCACTGTCCCAGCTAGCGTGTCCTCCACAGGGAAGGCTGACTTTCAGACTCATTAGTGGGGAGTGGCAAAGGCTTATATAGCAGTTGGATCTTCTTAGGTTTCTGGGGACACAAACCAGAATTTTTATATAAAAGGCTGTAAAACTATTAAAATTAATCAAGTTTTCTTTTCCTAAAAAGCTCTGAGGAGGAAGCACTAGGCTCACCTGTGGCAAGTGACTGGCAACACAGCCTTGTAGAGCTGAGGGATCTTTCTGTTTATCAGTGGCTGCAGAGCCTCTTTAAGGCGATGGTAGTTTCTCTCCAGTTCTCTTTGATACTCTTTTTGATCTGCCCCAATTAAGCTCTTATTTTTTCTTAAGGCATCCTCACACCTACGGGGTAAGAAAATTCTTGATTAGACCTCCTGTCTGGAAATTTATAGTCTTAGCCCCGCCCCCCAACCCCGCCCATTTTCTGCTCCAGTTGATGGCAAAGGATTCTCTTGCTTAAGGTTTAAGAACATGTCCCTACAGACTTGATGTCTAGATTTAAGGCGCTGTTATGGTTTAGGTATAACATGTCCCCATAGACTTCATGTGTCCTCAGCTCATGGGACCGAGAGGTGGCTGAGTCATAAGGTAAGTGGGTTATTAGGAAAGTGGCCTGGACACAGAAGTAGCTCAGTACTGGTCCCTGGCCAGCTGTCCTCTCTGCTTCCTGTCTGTGATGCAATCTGATAAACACTTCCTGAACTCATTAAATTGAAAACATTTTAATTCATAGCCAAAGCTGGCCTAGAACTTGTGATTCTTCTGCCTCAGCTTCCTGAGTACTGTAAGTGTGTGCCGCTATTTGTCTTTCGCAGTGTTGGGGGATCAAACTCCGGGCAAGGGTCCTACCAGTGAATTGTTCCTGAGCTGTCCATGCTGACTCTGAAGCCTGCCCCCCCCCCCCCATTTCTAGATCAGAAACTCTTTAGGATCAGGATCACCTCCTCCACCCCCGTGTTGAACTAAAAAGCTTGGCTTAGTAAATAGACCTTGATCATTATCCAATTTACTCAAATAGTTAAGAAAAAGATGTTTTTAAAAAATACTACAAAAGCCAGGCGGTGGTGGCGCACGCCTTTGATTCCAGCACTCGGGAGGCAGAGGCAGGAGGATCTCTGTGAGTTTGCGGCCAACCTGGTCTACAAAGTGAGTCCGGGACAGTCGAGACCCTGGAGTGATGGTGCACATCTATAATCCCAGCGGCTGAGACTGAAGCAGAACAGCAAGTTTGAGGCTTACATGGCTGTCTCAGAGCCGTATCTACTGTGTCTGTCTGAACAGCTCCTTGCTTGTGGATGCTGCTCAAGTGGCCCTTAGAGAAATGCATAGCTCTAAATGATTATACTAGAAAAAGCCACCAAGCTTGACAATCTGATCCCAGAGACCCACAGGACAGAAAGAGAACTGACTCCTAAAGTTTGTCTTCTGGTCTCCATAAGCAGGCTTAGAGCATTTGCATGAGCATGTACACACACACATAAACACACAAAAGTAACTTTAAAAAGTGTTACTATTGAAGAGTAAGCAATCTGAGTAGACTACACTCAAAATATGAGTTTACATATTTTGGAGAATGTGCTAACATCTAGATGCTGATGAACATAGGAAGCCACGGCACTATACTCAGCTGCACATCTGATGTATGTGTAGCGTTTCATTCAGACATCCTTCTAGGTACATGGTTTGTATATGCTTTGCAATAGGAACACAGCCAGGAATCTCCAAATACATCCTAGAGAAAGGAAGCACTTATAATCACACAATGGCACACACCGAAAGTAGCTCAAGCAACAGTTACAGACGTAAGTGCTGAGGACCACAGCTGACACAAACCAGCCACACTATTCCTTTATATAAGGCTACGGAATGTAAAACAGTGCAGCATTCAGAGACTCAGTGGTTTCTGATAAAGCTGAGAAGACAAAAAAAATGAGGGAACATTCAGGACACTGCCTACTTCTGGAAGGGAAAGAGGGTGACATTATAGAAATGGATTATTTTAAACAAGGTTTAATGAAGGTACGTTTTGAAAGACAAAACATCACACCAAAATACACAGAAAATACTTTTAGTAATTAAAAACCAACTGAAGTGTTATGCAAAATTGATCAGCAGAAAAAGCCCTATTTATATGGGTTATGTAACAAAGTGTGGGACTGACACTAGAGCATCTGCACTCCTGCTATTATTAATACTGAGATGTTCTGGAGTGTACACTATATTAAGAGACAATAAAAGTGCTTATGTACTTTGGTTCAGTGATTTCATGATGGAAATTTTAATTAAACAAAAGAAAAGACCCATTGTGGAATCAATAACACCATATTTAAATTCAAACAGGAAGACAGAATATCAAAGTTAAATTGACGAAATAGTATTACTATTTACATAATGGTTGTACTTTAACTGAAATAAAAATTAAGATTATTAAAAAAAATTAAGATTATATGCAAACTGAACTATGGTTGTGTGCATGTGTATGTGTGTAGAAAAACACCACTAATGTAGAAAAACAAAAGTGGAGTATTAACTCTAATTCTTCCCTTCTACTCTCCTGTCTTATTTTTTCTTTGAAACAGGGTTTACTCTGAGGCCCAGTGGGCTGGATCTCACTGTATAGCCCAGGCTGACCTTAACCTCAACAGCAATTCTCCTGTTTCAGCCTCCAAGTGTTAGGGCTTTTATAAGCATGTGGTACCCCACCAGCTATGTAACTTTCTCTGTAAGGTTTATATCATAACACAGTCAAAAACTTTTGGGCCTTTTTTGTAATTGGAAAGAATCCCTCTGTCTTGACAGTAGCCCCTGAGGAGACCTATTGGCTCTAACTGTTCATTCCTCTGAGGAGTCTGTTGGGCCTTCTTTGTGTGAGACTCTGCCTTTTACACCAAGCACCAAGAAAAAGAAAAAAAAGTAAGTATATCCAAAAGGCAACTGTTTACAGTTGCAGTCGTGATAAAATATCCTGAAACAGCAAGCAGAAAATTATGATTGTCTATTACTAAATGTCAGTGACTCTAAGAGACCTGTATTGTCGCATGATCACCTGGTCCAAAGACAGTAGGAGTTATTTTGTTGTAATAAACCTCCCTATTAGTGAAATTACTGTTGGAACCTATGAGTTCTATAAGCCTGAAATATGTGTGTCTGCCAGTAAGTGGCACAGGTCTTGTGATCACATGTTAGGAATTGGCTTCCCACAACCAATCCCATGAGGCTACATTATAGGAAGCATCAAACTAAAGCGCTTCTAATAGCAGCTTCAGGAAATAACCAACCGAGTGAAAGAACAACCTACACATGGGCAAAAATACATGTGACCTAGAGTTAGTATCTAGGGCACATAAAGAACTCAAACGTAAACATCCAACAATGCAACAAGATATGGACAATACACAAAAAGTTCAGCAACACTAATTATTAGAAAAATGCAAATAAAGACTACCTCCTCCCAGTAAGAATGGCTATTGTCAAAAGAGACACCCAATACACGTGATGGTGAGAGCATGAAGAGAAGGCAGGCCCTGCATGCTGCCTGTCAGCGCACCCCTGACAGCATGAGAAATGCTGGAGAGTAGGCTCAGCAGGTGAGAGTACTTGCTGCTCTTGAAAGGCTCTGGTTTGGCTCTTAGCACACACAATGGCTTGTAGCATCTGTAACTCCAGTGCACTTAACTCCTTTTTTTTTCTGGCCTCTGCAGGGGACACACAGGATGCACATGCACACATACAAGCAAAACACATAAAAGCTTAAGAACAAAACCAAGAGCACCCCCAGGTGGCACGGGCAGCTACACACGCAAAGGAAATGAAATCAGCCTGTTACACTCCACCCCCACCCTGCTCACTGCAGCATGACTCACAACAGCCAAGAAATGGGAACAGCCTACGCCACCTATCAAGTGATGAATGGGGCCAACGGGGTGGGTGGGGGAGGGTGGAGGGTGGGAGAATTCAGAATGCATTACATAAATGTATAAAACAGTCAAAGGACAAATTTAAAACTAAAGGGGAAAAGATGGTTCATTTGCGGGGGGGGTGGGGGAGGTGGCTTAGTTGGTAATGTGTTTCCTGTCCAAGCATGTCAACCCCAGCCAAATCCCCTAGCACACGGGTAAACAAACAAAACGAGCCAAGTGGGTGGAGTGGAGGCAGGAGCCACGGGGCTCACTAGGCAGCCATTCTACTGTGCTCAGGGAGAGACTCCTGCAAAATACACGATAGAAAATGAAGAAGGAAGAGACCCAGTGTCAACATCTGGTCTCCCCATGTGTGCACACAGACACACACATGTGGTTCATATACACAATGGAATACATTTTAGCCTTAAAAATCAAGTCTTAGGTACAACAGTACATAAGAAAATGGTACTGTGCAAAGTGAAATAAGATGGCACAGGAAGACAGGTACTGCACATGTGTAATGTAAAAATGTGAGTCTCAGAGAAGCTGGGAATAGAATGGTGACTACCAGATAGACGCAGGAGAAGGGTCAGCAATGGGCAGAGAGGCTGGACAGGGGATGCTCAGCTACATTAGACTGGAATAAGACATCTTGTATACAAAGTAGGGTCATCACAGACAGCAGGATCACAAAGTATACTCCAAAAGTTAGAAGAACAAAGAATTTTGAACATTTTCACTATTAAGAAATAGTTTCTTGGGCTGGAGAGAAGGCTTAGAGGTTAAGAGCACTGGCTGCTCTTCCAAAGTCCTGAGTTCAATTCCCAGCAGTCACGTGGTGACTCACAACCATCTATACTGAGATCTGGTGCCCTCTTCTGACCTGTAGGTACACATGCAGGCAAAGCACCATATGCATAATAAAAATAAAACTTTATAAAAAAGAAATAGTGTCTCAGGAGATACATTTGCTTCTGATTATATAGTGTATTCACAGGTACTGTAGTGCACATAATACAATCAAAACATATCAATGTGTCAGTTAAAAATAAATTTAAATTAAAAACCCTCACAAAATTTCAGATATCTGATCGTTTGTTTAGTTTCTGCTGAATAAAGGATGTCCCTGAACTCCCACTGTACCTCCCAGGGGCTGAGACTACAGGCATGGGGTAACAATTTCGTGTAGTCCTAGGGATCAAACCTAGTAGGACTTCACAAGTGCTACAGTCTACCAACTGAGTGTGTGCCCAGACCGTGGAGGAAGCTCTGTAAGCTTTAATTTTGGCTGTCTTTAAAGCTCAGGTGGAAGGAGCTGAGAGTTTTGTAAAGCTAATACAACAAAAACAAGTGTTATCTTCCTAAGGCACCTAAGCAAGGCAGCACCATCCACATTTACTGATGATAAATCACAACATCCAGCTCACAGTGGTGCACGTCTCTAATCTCAGCACTAGGGAGGCAGAGGCAGGAGGATCTCTGTGAGTTCGAGGCCAGCCTGGTCTACAGAGTGAGTTCCAGGACAGCCAGAGCTACACAGAAAAATACTGTCTTGAAAAAGCAAACTGAGCAGAACAATTCAAAGCAAAGCAAACCAAACCGATCACAATGTCCAATACACTCGATAAATGATTTGACAGGACAGACCATGTTAGGAAGACCCTTGTTGCTGTGAACTGGTACTCAGGCAGGTGGTCATTTGCTCAATGGTTCCGTGGCTCTTTTAGAAACTGTTTTGGTAGTGTGGGGACTGAATCCAGGCCTTGAGTGTGCTAGGCAAGTGCTCTACCACTGAGCTACAGCTAGGGCCACGATGCTCTTTCAGTCTGACCCCTATTTTACTTGCCCAGGTTTCTCAGGCTCTTTTCCCTGTGGCGTCTGTGGTTTTGGCATTACTGGATTACTGACCACTGCCACACAGATACAGAAATTGACCTTTTTTTTTTTTTTTTCTATTTGGCACATTCTTTTACCTTTTAGATCTAAAACCTAGAAGTAAATCTTTAAGGTCCACATAAAGTGTGTGGCATTTTTCCTGACACTGCCAAGCTGCATGAATCATTCTCACTTTTGTGATCATACTATCAATAAATAAAAATTAGGAATAAGTAGTGAGTTGATAATGACCGTTTTCCCTATTGTTACAACATCTTATATTAAATACCCTTTAGAAGGACATTACCATGCTGACTCTTAGGAATCCGGCCTGGAGAGGGACTTGCTGTTCCAGCTATGCTGTTGGTATCTGCCTTCCTTCTGCGACCTAGGGTTTTAGTATGCCATCCCCAAGGAGCTCCACACGTTGTTACAGGTTACTGGAGGAACGCACACAGCCTGTGCCCACAGCGGCAGAAGACCCTCTGAGCTCCAGGCCAAGTGTGCTTCCCCTGGCTGACCCTACTTTGCATCTTTTCAGAGCAGTAAGTCACAGCAATCAGAACAGATACATGTTGAATCCTGTAAGTCTTCCTAATAACTCATGGAATGCGGGTGTGGTTGAGACCCTAGACACCTGAGCATTAGTTAACTAATTTGGAACCCTCTCTATGAGAGGGGGGTCACCTTATCTTTTGTTTGTTCAGGAACTGAGGGTCGTGAAGACTGGACAAGGACATGTTACATATACTGGCAAGGCCGGGACTTCAACATTTATCAGTGCACAATTTCCTGCGGGAGGGAAACCAGTGTTGGATGGTGAAGAACTAGACGATTTTTTTTTTTTTTTTTTGCATAAACAACAGCTTTCAAGTCTATGGTAGTAAAGAGCAGAGAGTGAAGATTGCCTCACGGCGAACCAAATCCCATTTTCTCCTTTCACCAGTTCCTTGTGGTATTTATTCAAACTGTGGTTTGGTTACTCTTAGTCTGATGCTCTTTTTGCAAGAAGCCTCGAGTACCTTTTAGTAAAGTCCTTGAAGCAAAGGCGCAGCTTGTTGTGATGCCTGAAGAGCTTGGGGTCACCAGGTATGTCAGACAGGAAGACCTGGGCAACCTCCAGAGGGCCCTGAGAGATAAAAGGAAAGAATGAAGTGTTTTTATCTTTCAGAGTCCCATCACTGACGGGGCCGCATCCACAGTGAATACAGTCACGTCTGTTAGGACCTCAGATACTCCCAATGCCAGGTCTATATTCTTGCCTCCTACACTTAGTGACTCATTTCTTACTGGTTCATCCTTCAAAGAAATGAATAGGCCTCTGAGGACTGAGTCTATTAAATGTGTTTTTGTTTTTTATTATTCCGGCCGCACAAGTTTCAATGCATCTCCCAATCCACTGGCTATTACATTTGATTTTACAAAAACAACTTCCTTTAACATTTTAAAGGTTATTCCTGATCCAATAAATTAAACAAGGTCTTTTGTCTTTGAAGGGAATTTTGAAGGGGAAAAACAAGCACGTTAGTGTTATGGGCACAAAAGTCTCTTTCAGCTCTACGCTGGCATTGCTCTTTAATCCAAGAGTAGTCAAGACATATAATGCAAACCGTGGCTAAAGCTTTTCTTGATGCTCTTAACTGCGGGTATTCTTTAAGACTGGGACCATGCCTAAAATCATGAGTGAGACTACCTCAGCAAATCATCTACAGGGGACAACACAATGCCTTCCAACATCCCATTAAAAAATGGTATTTTATATGCAAATATTATTACTTTTTTGGTTTGTCTTGGTTTTTTGAGACAGGGATTCTCGTGTAGCCTTGGCTATTGTGGACTTGCTTTATAGTCCAGGCTGGCCTTGAACTCAGAGACTAACTCCCCAAGTGCTGGGACTACAGGCATGACCCACCATGCCTGGCTTTATTATTACATTTTCCAAAATGCTTCCACATTAATTATTCCACAAAATGCATTGGGAAAAAGATCTGGAGAAGGAAACATCATCAAGAATCTAAGAGCCTGGGGCTAGAGAGATGGCTCAGAGGTTAAGAGCACTGACTGCTCTTCCAGAGGTCCTGAGTTCAATTCCCAGCAACCACATGGTGGCTCACAACCATCTATAATGAGATCTGGTGTCCTCTTCTGGCCTGCAGGTATGTATACAGGCAGAGTGCTGTATACATAATAAATAAATAAATCTTAAAAAAAAAAAAAAGAATCTAAGAGACCAGAGGTTCATATGCATTTAGCACATCTCTGGAAGTCAGTCTTTTGAATCATGTGTACTTTTTTAATGAAAGACTTTTTTTGTTTTTGTTGTTTTATGAGACAGGATTTCATTATATAGTCTTGGCTGGCCTGGAATTTGCTGTGTTGACCAGAATGGCCTTGAACTCACAGAGAACCTGCTTGTCTCAATCATCTAGCAAAGAATATTTTGTTTAATTTTTTTTTAATTTAAGACAGCAGTCTTTTTTTAAAAAGGACTTATTTATATTATTCATTCTGCCTGCATGTGTGCCTGCATGCCAGAAAAGGGCATCAGATTTCATTATGGATGGCTGTGAGGCACCATTGAGTTACTGGGAATTGAACTCAGGATCTGTGGAAGAACAGACAGTGCTCTTAACCTCTGAGCCATCCCTCGAGTCCCAGCAAGAATATTTTAAGTGCATAACAGATAGGCACAGGCAGCGGGGAAGGCAGGTATGAAAATCGTGAATAATCTGTTTCTCAATATATCTCCATTTGTACTTCTGTACAGTGTGACATCCAAAACACAATCTTTTCGCTTGATTTGCACTATTCTGTCATTCTGCAAATATTACAATATTGCTCCAACTGCACACACCCAGTGAGAAGCACCAACCTGGTTCACAGTTGTGCCTACAGACCCCTGGAGAACCATCTGAAGCATTTTGGGGTCTGCTGGGTCCTGATGTGTTGCAAACGCCAGCTCCTGTGTCTTTTTCTGCATGTCTTCGATAGCAACTTCAACTGGTGTCAAGATTATCTGGGTAAAACAGGAGCAGTCGGGTCAGTGTAGCGCCAGAAAACTACCCAATAAGCTTTACATAAGAAAGCCAGAAGAAACGGGGACACTTTACGAGCTTTCATGTAACAGAATCCAAACCTTGATACCTAAATTAATAAAAATAAAAAGCAATAAATGCTTTAAAAAACATAAACTGAGGATGGATCAGCAACTTGGAAGACAGCCAAAAATGAATGAGCAACAATGGTGAAATCCTAGTATGTAAGAATAGGGGGGCGCATCTTCCACTAAAGCCACGTGTACTGGTTCGTGGGTTCTTTTTTCCTCAGCCGTGCAGTTACCTCTTCTTTGTGAGTGACGTTGACCCTCGTCTTAATGTAAGGAAAGGCGTGAGAGGTCGTCAGGATGGTCTTCCGCTTGAACTGCTCCTGCAGCTCCCCATGGGCGCGGCCGTCTAAAGTGAAGGGCGTACAGTACATGAAACGACGGAGATTATAGTTTTTGTCAAAATAAGTGATTCTGTCCTTCATCTCATAGGTGTCAAAGAACGGCTCCACATAAGTGATCTGAATGTATGCCTGGAAGAGAGGAAAGGTCCGTATTAATGATCTGTCACCCAGTGCGTGTCACGCAAAACAATGTGCAGACAGACCTTCAAAGACGTAAGCTGCGCAGCATCACAACGCAGCCAACCTACCTTGTTTGGATCTAATTTACACTTGTCTACAGGGTTAGAATCCTTGATTACTTCAACCACGTCCTCTCCAAATCTTTCTCCATAAAATCCCTGGAATCAAGAGAAGGAAATCTTTTACATGAATTTCCTGGTAAGGCAGAGCAGGCCTGAGGGAGACTCCTCAGCAAGACTACAGAATTTGGCAAGTTTTGTTCTAACCATGTCATTTCCATGCAATTAAGTAACAGCCAAAGAAATTAAAACTCAGTTGTTTTTTTTTTTTTTTAAGGGACCTAAGAGCTGCAGTTTAGGCAATGGTCACGGCTCTTGAGAAGGAAAAACTAGACCAGCAAGGGAGATGACCTTTAAATGCAGCCACGCAGGAGGATGGCTAGGAGCGATCCCCACATGATATATCTCAAGACTCACCTAACTTATAAAAAGCAAAGAGCCACAGTTTGAGCCAGTTCATGAAAACCGTCCCCAGCAAAGTCATCAGTTAGACTTTAAGACACCATCTGAGCAGAGAAGCAAGCCTAGACCGCTGCTTCCCAGCCTGTTCACAGGTCTGCAGGGACTCTGTCAAAATGTGGACTTTGATTTAGAGAGTCTGGGGCGGGGTGTGAGATTGTGTCTCCTAGGTGACACAAATGCTCCTGAGTCACAAGCCATCCTCGCAGCAGTAAAAGAAAGGCTCAGAAGAGCAACTGGAAAGATGTGTTAACAGAATTAAATATAAAACAATCATCTCTGTGAGAAGCAGGGAGTTCTAAAGAAGGGATTCAGCGGCGATGGCCAGGTGTGACTCCACGTTGAACCTTCGCGATGCCTCACCAGTCAGTCAGGCCACAGAGACAGCGCGCGTGCGCGTGTTGGCTATCTCCTGGCTGCTGACGCCAGCTTCATCACACACTGCTACTTGATCGCCCGTCTCTCTCTCAAGCTAGAGAAACTGGAGTAATTCTGAAGGATAAAGGCGCTTAGAAAATATGTGTGAAAAATAAAGCCTCAAAAGTACAGCTGGTAATAATTTACTACTGTCATAAAAGATCTAAAGGCTTTGAAAGGCCGTACTGTCCTCTCTAACACTCTTATACACCACGGAAGCCGTCCATCTGGCTTCTCTTATAATTAAAGCTGATATGAAGGTCTATCCACTACAGAAGTGTAAGATGGCATTTGCGAGCCACCACAGCATTCACCTCCAGTCTGTGAGAAATCTCTGCCAGTTTGGTTATTGCAGGCTCCTTGTAAACAAACTCCTGTTCATCCAAATCCCCGAACTTGGTCCCATAAAAACCAACACGGAAATAGGTGCCAAACATCCGCTTACCATCCTAGGGTTAGGAAAATGAGAATTTTTAATGCAATTTTTTGACATTATGCTTAAATTGTTATATTGTAAAATTTCTAAAACAGCAAAAATTAGCTCAAAATTATGTTTATTTTTCAAATAAGGGTAATAACAAAGAAAATGTTTTTTCTTCACTATTTGTAACAAGAATCATGCCCATTAGTTTTTTTTTTAACCAAATAAAACAATATGGTCTTTGTTTTTAATTCCATACAGTTGAGCTGTATATTAACTTATTTTCCTCATTGAACCAAAAGGTCTTAATATGAAATTGATTAGAGCACATTACTAATATGTTTTCAAGTCAACACAATCCTTCTCATAGTCTCTGAGTATATTAAAAAGAGACCATAGAAACTAAGAGCCAACGATATTATCTGGCATAGAGTACAAAATCAGCAAAATGCCAAGACCCTTCAGAAGTACCAATGTAAAAATTCCTTAATTAGTATCATTGTTGATAAAAATATCTGTATGTAGAAGAGTAAAAATGAAAAAGAAAAAAATGAAAATGAAAGAGAAAAATCTGAGTGCAAGGTAATAATACAATTTTGAGATGAGTTTTTATTTTAAAGACCGCCAAAAGCATTCACTAAACTTCCACATTCTTGATCTTTGTGTTAGAATTACTATCTGGCTTCCATCTTATTGGTCTTTTTAGTGATAAGTATGACCACCCAGATACACACAATACTGTGACAAGGCCTAATATTAACCACACACCGACAACAAGTAAAAGGACAGAAAGTCACCCTAATTCTCACACAAGTTTGGCAAGAACCAAGTCTTTTAGTGAGTATAACATCTGTTCATTTCCTATGCAACAAAGACCCAAAGCTGTTTCAGCAGGATTCAGCAGGATTCTGCAGTGACTTGTATATAAACCGCAAAGTATGAAGTTCCTCTGAGTTCTCCTTAAGCCTATTGTTTTATATTTATTTTTGTTATATAGAAAAGACCAGATGGTATGCTTTGAAAAGTGAACAGCAAATGTTATAGGTAATCAAGCAAAGAGAGAGCCTTTGACCCTTAATTTAATAGTTTTATCATATGGAAGTACAATAGCCCCATAGTCTCATCCACAGAAGAAAATTACCTTTGGAGCTAACTTTAAAATGCAACACAACTATTAAGTCATTCTTATAGTTAAGTGAAGTCTCTGGGCAAATGAAATAAATTTCACGGAAGCTTATGTTAGGAGCACCAACAGGCCAATAGCACACCTTGACACAATCAGGACAAGAAAGCACTGCGTGGAACATAAGCAAAAGATCTAAGATGACAACTATGCCTCATACACCAACAATTTTCATTCCTAAAATCCATAAATACTAGGACATTCTATCCTAGCTCCATGGCTCAAGAGGCTTCCAGGTTAAAATATTATTCTACATTTTTAATATTATTTAAAGACAGTAATTAGAATTTGCTTCCCTTAGCTAAACTTTCAAATTCTTTGTTGTGTTGTTTTCGGATACAGGGTCTCTCTGTGTAGCGCTGGCTGTCCTGGACTCATTTTGTAGACCAGGCTGGCCTCAACCTCAGAGCAATCCACTTGCCTGTCTCTGCCTACCCAGTGCTGGGACCAAAGGCATGCGCCACCACGTCCAACCCAACTTTCAAATTCTTTTTTTTTAAAGATTTATTTATTTTATTTATTGTATATGAGTGCTTTATCTGCTGAAGAGGGCATCAGATAACATTACAGATGGTTGTGAGCCATGATGTGGTTGCTGGAAATTGAACTCAGGACCTCTGGAAGAACAGGAAGTGCTCTTAACCACTGAGACATCTCTCCAGCCCCAACTTTCAAATTCTTAACCTTTGTATTATATAGAATTACTATCTTGCTTCCATTTTATGGGCCGTTCCAGTGACACCACATGATGTGTATGATCCCAAAACAGACACAGTATTGTGATGTGATCTGAGGGTGAAGGCACCCTGAGTCCACTGCCTCACTGCCCTGGGCCTTGAAGCCCACTAGCTTAGCTACCTCTTTTAACGTACTTTTTATATTGGTATTGTTATGTTAACTATTATCCATCTTCACTAACAGAATAAAAATACGACTTGCTCCTCAAAAGAATAAAATTTAAGCAGTACATACTGTAACGAGCAGTATTAAGAATAGAAGATTAATCTTGTTGGAACCAAATAACAGTTAAGGTTCTAGCCACCCACAGTGCTCAACGTTTAAAAAAAAAAAGGCCAGCGAGGTGCGGTAGCACACACCTGCCATACCAGGACTCAGGGAGGCAGAGGCAGGCAGATCTTTTTGAGTTTGAGGTCAGTCTGGTCTACAAATTGAGTCCAGGAAAGCAAAGCTATACGTAGAAACCCTGTCTTGAAAAAAAAAGCCAAATGAATGGAGGAAAAAGTAAGAGACATTCCAGTAGACTGAGGAGGAAAACAAGGGCAGATCTAGTCATAAAAGACAACATATGTGAAGGAAACCATCCAACCATCCATTCAAGTATTGAATGCCCAAAGTTTGTCAGGGTCTATGACACAGGAGCTCACCAAGGACACAGAGAGAAGTCTCATTGGGCTAGTGACAACTGAGGAAAGAGGTGCAAAGCCATTCATATAGATTCTGGGAAAATATATTCCAGACAGAGGAAGAGCCGGTGCAAAGGCTCTGAGGCAAGAGGAACAGGGTGGAGAACGGTTTAGGTGGAACAGAGGACATCAACTGAAATACAGGAGACAAATACAGAGAGATTACACGGAGTTCCTGGACAGAGAGAGAGAGAGAGAGAGAGAGAGAGAGAGAGAGAGAGAGAGAGAGAGAGAGAGAGAGAGAGAGAGAGAGCGAGAGCTCTTAATGAATTTGAGTAATTCAACTTCATTTCAACTTTTTTGTTTTTTTCTCCCCTGCTTTAAAACAGGGTTTCATGTAGTCAAGGGTAGCCTCGAACTTCTTAGCTAAGACCGGCCTTGAACCCTTGATCTTCCTGCCTCAGCCTCCTGAGTCCTGGGATTATAAGCATGAACCACTATGCCTGCTGAGTAATCCAATCAGAATTACCTCCCCATTGCTGTTTGTTTTCCTCTCTGTTACCGTGGCATCCTTTATGCAAACTGCCTCTGCATTTTGCAGATCTTCCTTATATAATCCAATGTAAAGATCAAGGGGTGGCTCAACAGACTCCTCAGATACAGCCTACCCAGGGTCTTATCACAAGTTCAATTCTCAGAATCACGGACCTCCATGCCCAGAAAGGATGTCACAGTTCCTGCCATCTACAGTTTGCTGACCACAGAGCCAGCAGAGGAGGCAAAGGAAACAGCGCGGCACGGTCTCGCTAAGTCCACCCAGCCTATACAGGGAGGCTCCACAGAGCACTTTCTCTCGGAGGCGCTGCTCTTCCCACTCAGTGGCCCCTCGACTGGTACAGCCAATGTCTTGTTCCTGAAGGGAAGACCCGCGAGGGCTTTGCACCTTATTTTCTCTTGTACAGCACATTCTCCCACTCAACTGCTTAAAAGCATCTTTATGCTCCATCCTCATAAAAAAAATGTGAACACTGGGAAAAATGAAAATAAATGTGAACAGCAACCAGATATTAAGGAGCAAAACGTGGTAGTCAACAGTGGCCGGTTCTTGAGAGTTTCACAGTCTGTCACCTGACATATAAATACTTCAGCAAACAGCTAAATATCCTGGTTGCACATTCTCCCTGTGCACCCCAACCCCCTACCTCCAAGAAGCTTTACCAAGTCAAATAATTTTTACTGAATCAAGAACAGAATGTAAAATGAGGAGCAATGCATGTCAATGAACCTTAGCAATATATAAGTTGTCCTTACTAGGTATTGACCCAGTGAGGGTCCCCTGAGAATACTAAGCCATTAGCTAAGAAACAGGTTTTGCAGAAAATGAAATCACTGGAGCTGTCAGAGTCAAACAGGAAAATATTTACAAGATAGGAACTTACCACAATAGACAATAGTAAAAGTAGGGAGTAGGTCAGCAACCAGGGGCAAGAGAGAGAAAACAGAAAGCATTTTAATTAGGGGAATTTCAAAACATTTAAGCAGCAAATGGTAGCAAACACATTTTTAAAAATGCAAGCATCACTTAAGTTTAACAAGTACAGCAAAAAACAAAAACAAAAAAACCAAACACTCGTGCAACAAGTTCAGATGCTGCGAAGCTGGGGAGGCAGCACAGGCAGAGACAGGAATGCAAACGAGGAGACGAGGCCTGTGCAGCCTTTACCATGCAGTGACACGACGGGAGGAGGGCATTAACGTCACACCAGCGGAAACTCTCTTGTCCAGGGGTCGATTTAACATCAAGCACACTAGTAAAAAAGTGCTCAGAGGTTTTAATTTTATGTCTAGCTTCGGCTAATTATATTTCATGTTAGAGGAGCTTTATCCCTCAAAGACAGCTGTGGCTAGACTCTGCCTGTGTCTAGATGACGCCAGAGAAACAAGAAATTATATCTTAGATATTAATAAGGGCATGCACATTTAATATGGAAAATAAGGTAGACGTACAAGCAATGGCTCATGTAAAGATAAGCAGAGGGTAGGCGCTATTTCAGAAATGGAAGGACACCCAGGAGTAACATTTGTCTCTAAATTTTTCTATTTGGGTCCCCAAATAAGGACTGTAAAGAAATGAGATGGAGAAGCTGAGTCTCTTCAGCCAACGTAAGTCTAACTACAGGTGAGAGAGGCAAAGCCAGAAATATCAGCAAAACGCTTAGCCCAAAATAGATCCTATTCTCTATTAGGGAGTTTTTTTTTTTCTTATAGAAGTGTCTCTTTTACAGAAAGATGAAAAATTCAATTTCAGTTAATAATTTATATTTAGCATTTCCAAATTTAACCACTACATAAAAGGAAGCACATGCAGTCTTCATTATAGACTAATAAACACTATCAGAATATGAGGTACATTTGTTAAATTTAGTTTTGTTACTTTTTTGAGATAGAGTTTCTCTGTGTAACAGAGCCCTGGCTGTCTTGGACTCTTTTTGTAGACTGGCTGGCCTTGAACTCACAGAGATCCACCTGGTGAGGTCAAATTTTTAAGTGTTAAGGCCTTTCAATTTCTTTATCTTGCTTCCCCAACTAACTTATGTGATCAAAATAAATCTCTTTCCTGGGTTGGAGGCTATATACAGAGCAAAGTGACTCTTCAAATTAAACTATTTTCACCTCTCAATCCGAGCATGCCTATTTTCACCTCTCAATCCGAGCATGCCTATTTTCACCTCTCAATCCGAGCATGCCTATTTTCTGACCACATTTTAGTTGTCTTCATAGCTGGCACCCATCTTTATGGACAGGATGCTCAGTTTCATACCTTACACAAAGGCATAGAAAATGGCATGTCCTCTACCTGATGGCTCCAGACAAAATACAGCATTTTCTATTTGTACCTCTGAGCAATAATATATAAATCGACCTCTGTAAATGAGTGAAACAATATGGTTAAAAAAGAAATTTGTGTATAAGTGTTGATGAAAGAAATGCGTCAACAGGTAAAAACAAACTAGAGTGAGAACACAGTGGCTCATTTACCAAAGAATCTCATTAGTGAAACGGGTTTCCATGCACTGCCTAGAACCTCTAAATCAAAAAGTTCTTAAAATAACTTACAGTGTTTGAACAAAATTTCTTTGGTTAATGAATTCAGTTGATAAGCAGACAGCAACAGAGTGCCCACAGCTAGCACATGTGGGCAAAGCATTGGCATAAGAAATCTGGTCAAATCCATCTATTAGTGTCTTTAACTAACTAAAACATTACCTACCTCCCAGCCAGTACTCTGTGTAATAAAAAGTAAAAAAACAAAAACAAAAAAAACAAAAAAAAAAAGCAAGTCATAAAAAAACAAAAAAAAACCAAAAACAAAAACTGTTCAAAAAAACAAAGAAGCCAAAAGAAGTTCAGTTATAAGGTATAATACCACAGACTCTTCTCCACAGAGGATAACAAAATATTTCAAACAGCACATATTGTTTCTCTTAAGACCAATAAAATTTTATAGCATACTTGTTCAAAACTCAATACCTAAAAATTTGCATTTCAAAAGCTAAATATTTTTGTTGTTGTTGTTGTTGTTTTGTTTTTTTCTTCAGAAACAGGGTTTCTCTGTGTAGTCTTGGCTGTCCTGGACTAACTTTGTAGACTTAGCTGACTTTGAACTCACAGCGATCCACCTGTCTCTGTTTCCCTGAGTGCTGGGACTAAAGACGTGTGCCATTATGCCCAGCAAAAAGCTAAGTTTTAAAAGTAGAAGTACTTTTTAAGTGGAAGTATACATTTTAGGGACAGAGAATCTGCCGCCTATTCTGTTTCTGTGTCCAACTCAGATCTCTAACTACCAGGAGCTTCATCCCACTGAAATATCCAGGTTAAGCAGTACATACACTGAAATTTTGCCAAATGCTAGGAGCTCAGTCAAATAGATAACCACTAGTCTCTTTAAATGGTCTGGACTGGATATGTATAATTTGCATCACAGAGCTCTCAAGCTGGGTGAAGTTTCTCATAGCATGTGCATAATTGATTATAACAACATACCTGTTACCATTGTGAAAGCTAACCAATCTTCTGCAGCCTCAGTACTTTAGGAGAGTACAAATAGAGTCTTGGCGTAACAGGAACAACCTACTTTACCGCCAGAGTCTGTCACTTCATCTGTGACAGCTTGGCCATGGTGGTAGACAGTGAAACAGTTTTAGTGCTGCATGAGGGACGGAGTGGGCAGTTACCCCTCCACCACCTTGTGGATGGCATGTGTGCGAAGGGAGAAGAAATGTGTACGAGGAGGAGGCGGCCCAACAGGAGACTTTCAATGGAGCCAGTGACTCAGAAGGCACCAATCACTAATAGTCTCTTTCATTTTCCAACAAAGTTTAATTGATTATAATTTTGGTGAAAATGTGGCCTACACAGTGAAGTACTGAAATCACTCTATAAATTATATTAAGAACTTGTTTCACTTGTTATTTTTATACTAGAAATATACTATGGGTAACAGTGCAAATGTAGGAAAAGCAAAACACAGCTACAGCAGTAGAAAGCACTAGGATTTCATTAAAATTTTACATCATTCAACAAAAACTTAATTTACACATAAAACCTTTTTGGCAGCAAAGGGACAAGTATTAAGGTAAATATCAGACTCATATAATTATAATCTATAATATAATACAGAAAATAAAATTCCAAAACATCACTAAATAATTCAAAATTTTGAAAAAAAAAAAAGCCATCTGGGGAGTTTCTAATAGTCACAACTACTTCAGGTTAATTCATTCATTTTTGTTGTTGTAAATGAGTCTGGGTTTAGTTATGAGCCATCTTTTAACCCAAGTGAAATGGTCATCCCCTGGGGTCTGGTGAGGCATGAGCACAGGCAATGTTAAGGTTTCTAGACACTCCCCTACCAGAGAGGAAGCATTACCTGATGGACAATCTTGCTGAACGCTTCCTGGAGTTTGCCGTGGATTGTGGAGAGCTTCTTTGCATCCCGGTTGGCTTCATGAATAGGAATGAGTACTTTGTAAACCTCGTTAACTGCTTCGTACATGCCAGCCTACAAAAACAACGTCTGTCACATACCACTTGCTTTTAGATAAATGAAAAGTAAGACAAAACAGGTCTGAGGTGGGCTGTGCTTGGATCACAGCGAGGCCAGCAACTGCAGCCACAATGGAGGCGGATGTGAACATGAGGCCTATCCCCTCGAAGGCGCCCACCTCACCAAGAAGCTGCTGGGCCTTGTTCAGCAGTCATGTAACCACAAGCAGCTCCAGGAAGGAGCCAGTGAAGCCACCAAGACATGCAACAGAGGCATCTGAGTTCACTGTGGCGGCAGCAGACGCTGAGCCCTTGGAGATGACCCTGCACCTCCCACTGCTTTATGAAGACAAGAACGTCCCTATGTAGTCGTGAGCTCCAAGCAGGCTTTAGGACGGGTCTGTGTGGTCTCCAGGCCGGTCCTCACCTGTTCTGTTACCACCAAAGAAGGCTCTCAGCCAAAGCAGCAGATCCAGACCACTCAGCAGTCTATTATTGAAAGGCTCTTGCTGTCGGCCTGTGGCTTCTGCCTTTTCCTGTCTATTCTCACCCTATTTGTGTATCATACTGTCTGTTAGCATGTAGTGTTTTTAGCCAATTTTTATTATAAATATCATACTACAAGAAAACAAAACAAAATGAAACAAAAACCTTGCACCACACCCCTGGCAAGAATGAGATGGTCATTTTTGAAAGGACTGAATTCTGGAACTCATTTTGTAGACCAGGCTAGCTTTGAACTTACAGAGATCCACCTGCCTCTGCCTCCCTGAGTGCTACAATTAAAGGCATGAGCCACCATGCTCAACTGGAAAATTTTTTATTTTTCAGAGTTTCAAAATCATTATTCTTAAATACACTGTTTCTAAGGAGCAACAATGTTAGAGGGAAATAATGCCAGTGTCTAGGGCTGACTAAAGTATGAGCTCTCTATGAACTCATCTACTCCTTTCTCATGCCAAACTGAGGTACACATTGTTATTAGATATGTTTAGCAGTTAAGAAAAGTGAGACAGCCAGGTGTGGTGGCGCACGCCCTTAATCCCAACTCTCAAGGAAGCAAAGGCAGGTGGATCTCTGTGAGTTAGAGGCTAGCCTGGTCTATAAAGTTGAGTCCAGGACAGCCAAAGCTACACAGAGAAACTCTGTCTCAAAGAGAAAAAAATGAGACATTAATATAGATTGAATAACTTGCACCTGAAATACTAAAGCTGCTAAGTCTGGAGGTCAGGCGGAACTCGGCTGTGCTTAACCGATGGGCTGCAGGACAGGCAGGGGCAATGCCTAGAGAAGGCACCTAGCCCCAGGTGGCATGAGCAGCTCTGCACATCATTTCAGGCTTTGCTCTTATCCTTCACAAACCTTGCGCTCTCCTGAACCTTGGTGCTGGGACACTAGACACCAAAATCAGTGGAAGCAGGAACTCAATCTGTCAAAGAAGCTTGAGGCTAGGGAGGGCTGGGCTATGTTCCTTCTGTCTTGGCTCCCCCTGATGGGAGGGTCAAGGACTAGTGTTATACAAGAGGGGAGGACAGCACAAGGGACACACTCTGATAGTCAAGAACTAGTCCTCCCAAACCTACCCAGGGAGGAGCACTGCACAAGCACAGCTCAGTATATGGGGATAAAAGTCTCCAATTCACCTGCAGAACCGCTGTAAAAGCATGCTGATTTACTCAGACAGGACTTCAAAGCTCAGAAAAGTTATATTTTGTTCCTTCTTTTTTAATTTAAAGGTTTCAGAAAATATTTTGTAAATCAAGAAAATAACTTGCAGATTAAGCCTGGTTCACAAACAAGCAAATGAAAATATTGGGGAAGCCACAGATCACTAAATGCAAGGAGTGGGAGCAGCACAGTTCTTTTTTATTTTTCCTTAAAGACACACACACACACACACACACACACACACACACACTTCTGCCTGCATGCCAGAAGAAGGCACCAGATCGGTTATTAGCCACCATATAGTTGCTGGGAACTGAACTCAGAACCTTCAGAAGAACAGCCAGTGCTCTTAACCTCTGGGCCAACTCTCCAGCCCCTGGAAGGACAGTTCTTAAGGATACTGGGAGCAAATGCTCTCAAAGGCAAGGTCGCAAAGTGGAGGACAGTGGCACACATGTCATTTTTGAGACAGGAAGTGGGACAGGATGAACAAAGTCACCTACCATAGAGAAGGATGCAGCTGCTTGTTCCAGTAGCCCCACGAGTCCGGACTCAGTGAAGTACTTTCCAGAGCAAATGCCTTCTTCATCTGGAGATACGACATCATCTGAGACAGCAGACTCTTCTAATACGTTAGATGAGATATTCTAGGGAAAATATTGAAAAAGTATTGGCAAGGACTTACTTTCCCAGCGTGAGAAATGTACATGAGGAAGTAGCTGACAACTAGATTTAGCTATTAACTAAGGTTAAAGAGGAGGAGCTGGGTAGAGCTTAAGTAGCCGAGCCCATGCTCAGCTGTGAGACCCTGGACTCAGGCCCTACGTATATCTACACAACGGAAGAAAGAAATCTCTAAAGACACCCTCTATTTTAAGATGACAATAAGTTACAGCACTGTTGCCAGGTAAGTTTCCCCCAGTAACAAGTTGCGGGAAAAACTTGACTTCTGATCTCCACAGCTGTACCATGGCATGTCATGAACACACATGTATGTGCGTGCACACACATGCACACGCACGCGTGCACACATACATATACACACTCTCTCTTTCTCTCTCTCTTTAAATCTGTGGGAAGGAAAATTAAGATGGCTCAGCACTTAAGAACACTGGCTGTTCTTCCAGAGGACCTAGGATCGAAGCCTTAATTTCAACTCCCAATTAAAAATCATGGAGAGCTGGGACTGACTCTGACATGAACTCTGGTGCCCCATACTTGACCACTTCCCCTTGGTGGGGAGGCCTGTTGGCACTCAGAGAATGGATAGGCAGGACTCCAAGATGAGACTTGATAGGCTGTGACCATATGGTGGGGGAGGAGGTCCCCTTCTGTCACAGACCTAGGGGAGGGGAATAGGGTGAAAGAGGGAGGGAGGAACAGGAGGAGATAAACCAGGGGATTAAAAACTGAGATATAATATGGATAAATTAATAAAAAAAATCATGTCCTCTTTAACAGGGCTAGAGATGTTGCCTGGAGGTGGAGGGTATGCCTGGTACTGTGAGGCCCTGATCCCATTCTCAGGACAGCATGCAGAACAAAGGAGCGATGTCAGGAGTGCACCATTCATTCACCTGGCCAAGCACGGCCTTCCTTTTCATTTTCTTTCCATATAAACAGGTTAAACTAAAAACCAACATACACACAGCAGATTCCTACCTGAAACGTCACACACCCCACAGGAAGATACTTCCGGTCTTCCAGCATGCTCAGGTACTCGGCGACAAGAGCTGCTGAGTGGACCAGGCACTGAGCAGCCTCAGCATGGTTGCTTCGTTCAGAGTGTTTGCCGGCCATGTTCTGCAGCCAGGTCAGCCGCAGGTCAGGAGAGGTCTGGTAGCCCTTGGCAATCCTAATCAGAGGGAAGTGAGTCTCAGTGACCATCAGCTTTCCCAAATGGGTGGGAGCTGAGAGAGCTGCTCAGACTTTCCCTAGACTACTTCCTGCTATTGTATCGTCCTGCTACAGGAGGTGTTTAAGTGTCTGGGAAACGTCATCAAGTATGGATAGCCACCGTGGTGCCTAAAATGGACACGATCATTTTGGGTTGGAGTAAGAGATACCCTGCATAACACTTGGCTGCTAAGAAACTACCATATTTAAATTAGAAAATACATAAGAGATATAGTTTGTAATGCCATATAAATTTATATAGTAAATCAATATATAAGAAAAATTAGAAAATATACAAGGTAGTTTCATCACATCATCTTTATTTGAAGAGCATAAATGTTTTATTTGTGTCTCATGATGGCAAAACTGTGAAGAAGAGGGCCATATAAAAAGAAAACTCCCTGTTTTGCTGCTGTGTCTATAAAGATAAAATGGGAATTATAAGTTTCTCAAAATCTGTACCCAGAAACACTATCTTTAATCATAACTACATTTGAAATTATGACAATTTGTATATTAAACATTTACATGCTATTTTTTTTTTAAAGATTGCTTTGGACATTTAAAATGTGGGCTTAGGACTTTTCTAAGAAGTTCAAGATCTAGGATACCAAATTTATTTTGACAAGGATAAACACACTGTATTCTGAGGCTCTTCCTTTGATCCCTTGTGCTGTAAAAGCTACAACACACAAGCAAACTGAAGTTAATTTTTTAACTTTTAATCTATGTGTATGGATGTTTTGCTATCACATATGTCTGTACACCCCACAATGTGCTTGGTGCTCATGGAGACCAGAAGAGGGGACAGGACCTGTGGGACTGCAGTCGTAGATGGGTCTGAGCTGCCACATGGGTTCCGGAAACTGAGTCAGGATGCTCTGGAAGAGCCACAGGTGCTTTTAACTGCTAAGCCATCTCTCCAGTGTAAACTGAACAGTTTAAAAGCACTGACAGAAAACTTGAAAAAGTAGCCTCAAGAAAGTTCAGCATCTGCAGACACTAGGCACCACATGGTGCATAGACATACATGTAGGCAACAACACATAAATAAACAGTAAGGTTTCATTTGACCTTTTAATATATCTTAGAAAGCTACTTTAGTAATTTCTGTATATTACCCAGGTGTTACCATAACCCTATCATGCAAGCGGTGAGAGAATCCATGACGCTACCTGTACATGAGATCGATCAGCATTTCGGGATCCTCCTGATGTTCCTTCATTTTCACAGTGTCAGAAAGGATCATATGGAGATTGAAAACCAAATCTTGGACCTGTAGTAGAGAATCATATAAAATTTTTCTGTCATTCAGTCACTATTTCAAAACAGGGGCTGTGGAGATGGTTCACTTGGAATAGACTCTGTTGGAGCGTGAGGACCTGAGTTTGCCCTGAGCACCCACAGGCCAGGTGTCGTGGTTGGCACATCCATATAACTTCAGCACAGGGGAAGGCAGAGATGAGGATACTTGGGCCTCATTGTCAGCACCCTAGGCAAACTAGTAAGCTCCAGGTTCGGGGAGAGAGGTGGGGGAATGATGGAGGAATGACAACTGACCTTGACCCTGGGCTGTCACATGTACGGACATACATGCGCATACACACAAAGACAGCTTTATGAGACACTCTTTTCTGGGTAACGTGTGGAAAAGAATATGTACAATCTTCCAGAAAAACTCACTATCTACCAATCTGGAAAGTTCCTATTCAATAGTTTTACTACAATTAATAATTTAGATAGGAGCTTTTCTCACCTGATCAGGAAATGTTGTTTCCCTCAATTCTAGATCTTCTTCAGCATATGTCAAAATAGTTTTCAGAGAACGCCTTAAGAATTCTTCATTAAAATTCTGAGATGTACCCACCAAAGAGGACAGTGACATTGTTACTTGCATTTTCACTCTGGCAAAGTTCTGTGAAAGAAAAATGGTCAGTATTTAGGACAGTTAAAATAAAATGCACTTTGTTTCCTTGTAATAGGAGAGGGCTGGGGCTGTGGCAGTGGTGGGTGCTTGCTTAGCTTGTGTGAGGTCCTTGGCTTGATCCCAATACTGCAAATATAACAAAATCATATATTTGGTAAAAAAATACAATTCTGAAAGTGTTTTTTTAAAGTAACGAAATATATCTAATTTTAAAAAGGGCATAATGGACTCCAGGGCACTAAGCAGATTCTTCCTTCCTCATATACCTTAGCCCTTGTCTCACACCGCCATCACCCGAGACAGTCTGTCCTGGGAACCCGTTGGTCACACTGGCAAAGGGGTCTGATCAGTTAAGTGATTTTCACTCTCCTTTCCACCCACCAATTCCAACTTCCTAGTCTTATCCTAGCTTTGTAGCAGCCTCTCCCTCCTGTTGTCCCAGGGAACTGAGTACTTCCTTCCTCCTCAGCCCATCCATCTGTCTCAGCCTCCAACACCACACACTCTCTCCCTAGAAGCCCACTGGTGGCCAGAAAGTCAGATCTGCCAGGAACCCAATCCTCGAGGCAGCCTTGCTTTCTCCCCTCCTATGAACCGTCTCAGCACCCCCACCATCCTCACCATCCACATTCCTGTGTCAGCCCCAGTATCTGGAAACAAGTTCTACCTCAGAACCACACGATGGACTCAGAAGTACCCACTGCCAGGCAGCACACAGGCACCACAGTCCTAAGAGCCAAAGAGGGCAACAGAAACCAAGGAACAGAAAACCCACCCAATGAAGATAAGACCAGACAGCCAGACCTAAAATGACAATCATCGCAAACCCAGATGCCTGACAGCAGCATAAAGACAAACAACAACAGCCAGGAAGATGCAGGGCAGTGTGTCTTCGGTAGAGCCCACGAGCCCTACCATAGCATGCCCCAGGTATTCCAACACAGCTGAATCTCAAGACAAAGACTTCAAAATAGCTATTATGAACATACGCAAGGGCCTTAAAGAGGATATGAACCCACCAACGAAATCTACAGTGGAATAAAGTGAAGAAAACAGTTCAGTACATGAAAAGTAGGGGTAAACTGGGGTAAAATTAGAAATGAAAAATTTAGGATCTCAAATAGGAAACTCAGAGGCAAGTCTCACCAACAGGATATAAGAAATGAGAGAGAAAAGAATCTCAATCATTGAAGATAAGATAAAAGAAATGGATACCTCGGTCAAAGAAAATGTTAAATCCCCAAACAAAAAACTCCAAACAATTGCCCTGGAACAAAGCATCCAGAACATCTAGCAAACTATGAAAAAAACCAAGTCTAAGAACAATAGGAATAGAGAAAGGAGAAGAAACCCAGGTCAAAGGTATAGAAAATATGTTCAACAAAATCATAGAAGAAGGGGCTGGAGAGATGGCTCAGAGGACAAGAGCACTGATTGCTCTTCCAGAGGTCCTGAGTTCAATTCCCAGCAACCACATGGTGGCTCACAACCATCTATAGAGATCTGGTGCCCTCTTCTGGTGGGCAGGCAGAATATTGTATACATAATAATAAATAAATCTTAAAAATAAAGAGTGTATTGCATTTATAAACATATATGAGCCAAACACAAGGGCACCCAAGTTCATAAAAGAGAACTACCACAGCAAAGACCCCTGTCAGCCTCACACACCAACACTGGGAGACTTTAGTACCCTACTCTAACCAATAGATTGGTCATCCAGACAAAAACTAAACATAAAGTGCTGGAGCTGACATCATAAACCAAATAGATCTAATAGACATTTATAGGTAGTTTCACCTAAACACACAAAAATATAACTTCTTCTCAGCACCTCATGGAACTTCCTCCAAAAATGGCCACACACTTGTACACAAAGCAAGCCTCAGTAGATCAAAACAACACTCTGCACCCTATCTGCCCACCACAGATTAAAGCTGGATGCCACCAGCAACAGGAACATCAGAAAGCTTACAAACTCATGGGAACCAAACAGTTTACCACTGAATGAATAATGGGCCAAGAAAGAAATTAAAAGCTTTTTAGAATTGAATGAAAACGAAAGCACAACATATCCAGACATATGAGACACAATAAAGGCAGTTCTAAGAAGCAAGTTCATAGTACTAAGTGTCTAATAAAAATGGAAAATATATTAATAACTTCACAGCACATCTAAAAGCTGTAGAGCAGAAAGAGAAAATCACACCCAAGAGGAGATGGCAAGGGAGAACCAGACTCAGGACTGAAATCAATAAAACATATACAAAGAGTCAACGGCATAGAGCTGGTTCTTTGAGAAAATCAGTAAGATTAATAAACTCTTAGCCAAATGAAATATAAGGCATCACCAACAAAATCCCAACACAATTTCTTCAACAGAAACTGAAAGGACAATTTTCAGCTGCATATAGAAACACAAAAAGCCCAGGATAGCTAAAACACTCTTAAGGATAAAGAACTGCTAGAGGCATCACCACCTCTGACCTCACATTGCACGACAGAGCTGTCATAACAAAAGCGGCATGCTATTGGCATAAGAAAGACCCACTGATCAACGGAATTAAATCAAAGACTCAGACATAACCCTACACACTTATGAACACACCTACGGCTTTTGACAGAGAAATCAGAGATACTGACATCACAGAACTCTTCAGCACAGCACTTCAGGTGTGCCAAGTATGGACTCTTATCACTAAGCTAAGCTCTGGCTACCAGACCCACAGCCCAAGTGGAGTGGTTAGCACCAGCTTACTTCACGAGTCCATGCTGAGGAGAAGTTTGCTAAGACATCCCATGCACAGAGAACACTGTAGCACACGCCGTTATGGTGAAATCTTTTTTTCACAGTATAAAATCATTGCTGCTCCATTATTCCCTAGTATGAAACCATCCTTAAAACTTACATCTTTTTTTTTTTTTTTTTTTTTTGACATTTTCTACTTACACTTCTGTGTATCCACAGCTCCAGCCACTTCCCCTTGGAACCTTGCTTTATCTTCAGTGGTGCTGCTTTGTATAGATTCTCATTCTTTGTGTTTTGTAGCGCCAGGGACCAAACTTAGGGCCTCAGCACAAGAAGGTATTTGGTACATTCCCAGATCATCTCACTCTTTCCCTACTTCTTTTTATCTTCTTTATTCCTTTGTTATCTACTTCAGATACAAACTGTGATGGTCAGTGTTATCTTGATAAACTCTAGAATCACACAGGAGATGAGCCTTATCTGTGAGGGACTGTCTTGCTAATCTAAGCTTCTGAGAATGTCTGCAAAGGATTCTCTTGACTACTACACTGATGTGGGAAGGCTCATTTCAGTTGTCGGTTAGCCTGTCCCTGGGCAGAGGACCCTGGACTTCACAAATGGAGACAGAGCTGAGCAGTGGCCTGCCTTCATCCCGTCTGCTTCCCCACCGCGAGGTGACGCGACCAGCTGCTTCGCTCTTGCTGCCTCAACTTTCCTCCACGATGAGTTGCACCTTGAACTATGAGTGAAAACAAACCTGTTCCCCTTCAGGCTTTCCTGTCAGGGTTTTTACCACAACAGGAAAAGAAACTAAAACACCAATGTTCCCTATTTTCTTAAAAAAAAAAAAAAAAAAAAAAAAAAAAAAAAACCCAAAACAAAACAAAAAAAACCTGTTCACACTTGGCTAGCACTAAATGGCTTCAGTGAGCACTTCCTTCAGCTGACACGTGCTTACCGTCAGCTCACACTGGTCTGCAGAGCTCAGGGCCACCCTGTCTTACTAATAGCTCCGTCTGGACGCAGCAAGGACAACCTGCAGTTGGTGTAACCAACGTACCTGTTTCCCTCTGACCTTCTCCACCCACGCTCACCCTTCCCTGACTCTCCACAGGATGAACCTAACGCAGTCCCTGCTGCCCTCCAAACTGTCAGTTCTCATTCCTAACACTGATACGTCTGTCAGCGGCCTCCCATTTCTGCCCTGAGTTGCTGTAATCACTTCCTGGTTAATCATCTGACAGTTTCTCAGCCTTGCACTCCATCTTTTGTGTAGTATTAAGATGCTAAACGCACGCCACTCATTTCTTTATAATATGCCAGTGGCTCCCACAGTGTGAATGATAAAATCCAAGTGTTCAAGGGAGCCAATGTGTTACACCCTGAGTGGGAACTAAGAAGGTAGCAGTGATGAACAATGCAAGCATCACTGCAAGTTTTAAATCACCAATTTCTATTTAGAGGCACTACCCGATATAGACTAGACATTCTTTATTTTCCTGAATAGGAAAAAAATATATATCAAGAAATCCCATGTGTAGTCAAGCTTTAGGGACTTTAAAAAACTAAATGCAATTTATGAAGTAACTAGACTCTTTTGTTCCGGGTTATGAAAACCAAAAGAAATAGAACAGTGTGAGTTTGTACTAGCAAACACACCACACGCATACACACACACGTGCGCGCACACACACACACACATACACACGCACAGCCCCCCCCACCCCCACATACATGTACTCACCCACACACTACATGCATGCACCCACACACCCACACCCACACACCACATGCATGTACACACACACCACATGCATGCACGCACCCCCCCACATACACACCACGCATGCACACGTACATATATGTACTTTTGTAAGACATAAGATGAGAAATAAAGACATTGTAATTTCTTAATACTGACTATTAGAACTATATTTCATTATGTACCCAACAATTTTCAGGGCAGACACTTACATTCCCGATCTCAAAGTTCTGCCTCATGAGAAGGTACAGGGAGGCACTGGCGTGTGACCGGATTGTACTGATGCTGCTGCTGCAGTGTCGGAGAAGTCGGAGGCACAGATCTGCACACTGCTCTGTCTCCTCCTCAAACAAGAGCTCAGGAAACTGTAAACCAAACCAAACCAAACCAAACCAAACAAACAAAAAACAGATAGAAATATGTTAACATAGCCCGACTTGGAAATCTGATAGATTAGACTAGAAATTAAAAAGAATAGCTAAGAGACAATATTAGTTAAGATCAACAGCGGAGACCAGAGCCAGACAGACAGGGCTAGAATACTGGTGACGTCACTTGTTAGGTAGTGGTATGACACCGGGCAAATTTCAGTTTTACATGCAGGAGGAAAAATAATATTATCTATATAAATTGTTATAAGGTTTTAGTAGGGTTTCATGAAAAACAGTAGCAACATGTAAGAGCTCAACATAAACAAATAAACACAAGTGTACAAATACAGAAAGGGAAGGGGAAAAAACAGAAAGTTGACCTCTGAGGCAGCAGAGCACAGAGCCACCTTTACACAGCAAGGGTAGAACTGTCTATACATTTAACTCTTTTTTGTTGTTGTTTTTTTTTTTTTTCCTGAGACAGGGTTTCTCTGTGCAGCCTTGGCTGTCCTGTACTCATTTTGTAGATCAGGCTGGCCTCGAAGTCAGAGATCCACCTGCCTCTGCCTCTGGAGGGCTGGCATTAAAGGTGTGCTCTACCATGCCTGGCTTCCACTTAACTCTTAAAAGACATGAGTTGAAGAGAAAGATACATGGGTGGGTGATAGAGCTTTGTGGAACAGCGCTTGCACCACATGTGCAAGGACCTAGCCTCAGTTTCCAGCAGCACAAAACCCAGACGGAACAAGGTAAAACTAAAGAGAAGAGCCCACACTTCTCTGCTACTGAGTCCAGGCTCTTCTCAAAACAAAGTGATTTTTAGACAAGAAACTGATTAGCAGTAATTCAGATCAAGACAGGATCTGAAGACAGAAGCAGAGACAGAGAAGAAAGCGTATTAAGCCTTTAAAATTAATTTATAAAGTATTGACCAATGAGTGTGCCAAATGAACTTGGACAGTGCTAGAGAAGAAACTGATGTCACATTAGACCACAGGTGCAAAGTAACCCACCTTTGAGACGAGGGCCCTCTGCGTGGCAAAGCAGTGTTGCAGATACACTGCACTTTGGTTGCAGGCCATGCTCTGTAGCAGCACTTTCAGCACCCCACCCAGAATGCTCTCTTTGGATTCTGTTACAGCAACAGTCTGCAATTGAAAGATAAATACATAAAATAGACATGTATCTATAATGTGGCTAGGTAAGTAAAATATGTATGAAAATGCAAACATTTATGAGAGAGGAAAATGATAAAAGCCAGGAGGACTTCAAGAACAGACGCCAAGCAGTGGACAGAAGAAAAGGAGTGAAAAGGCCAGAGATTTTAAGGTGGATGCGGGGAAGGGAGCACTGACGTAGTGCAAGAAAACATTAAGTATGTTCTAGGAAAAAGTGTAAATTAACTTAGATGTCTGCCTTGAAATGCCTGAAGAAATTAAAGCTAAAAAAAAACCTAGAGTAAGTGCCCATGGCAGGTAATATTCGTTACATATCAAAAATCATTTTCTATCTTTCTTCCTTTAGGAACAGGAATCCTGGCTTCTGTTTGGGAACTAGAAACTAAGCTAAAAAGAAATGTGATCTAAAGAAAAATTGTCTCCATGAGGCACGCCCTCAGAAATACAAGTGCTCCTCTACCCAGTCAAATGTAGTGTAGTGAGGGTGAACCCTGAGCCAGCACCTTGTATAATCTACTTTAGAAATGCTATTTCTTTTCATACTACTTTCCCTCGTAGATTAGACCTAGTCTAAACAATAGAGTGTCAAAATATAAAGCCCATTAGAGTCTGAAGAACTCCCCTTTTTTGTCACTAAGCAGTCAAGACAGTCACACTCTTAAAAACTATTATTTACTTGTCACACTGTGTGCCTGTCTGCATGGTTTCGTGCATGTGTATGCAGGCCAGAAGGAGGTGCTCAACGTCTTCTACACAACTGACTATTCCTTTGAGGCAGGGTCTCTCTGAACCTTGGCCTTGTATCTTCCTGTCTTCCTGCCCTTTGCAACTGGAGTTACAGGTATGCGCTAAATGCCAGACTTGTTATGTAGGTGCCGGAATCTGATCTGTGGTTTTCACAATTGCACACTAAGAACACACTATGCACTCTTAATGCTGAGATTTCTCTCCGGTACCAAGAAATACTGCAGATTTTATATGTTTAGATTTTCAGTCAGGGTAACAGCCAGTAAAATATAAGAAAAATAATCTCAAGGAAGTGGAAGAAGAGACTACAAAGAGAATACAGAGCATCATGAACCAGACAGACATTATAACAGCACTGAGTTAGGAATCTGACACAGTGACGGTAGCAGAAGGGAACGGCAGAGACAGGTGAGAGGCATTTACTAAGACAACTGGACTCACATCCTGGCTCTTCTACTGACTTCCTGTGATCATGGGACACTGCTTAAACATCTGTGACTACTACTGTTATCCACAAGATGAGGACAATGATACTTTCAATTGCTTCTTCCTTGTAAAGACCAAGTAGGTTAACACTTGTGAAGTGCTTAGGACATTGCCTGAAAAACGTCATAAATGGCTCCTTTACCACCGAGGTAACACTGTCTAGAAGCCTACTGACCAAGCAGTTTACATCTATGTAAAACAACCCAATAAGGCAACTACACGTAAGAACCCTAAACCACTGCTTAACATAAGAACATGTAGAATAAACCCAGATTAGCTCTATATTGCATGTTAAATATATTTCAGCAGGACACCATATTATAAATACACAGTGCATTTAATATGACAAACAAATGTAGATTTTTATAAGTATTGTCAAAAGAATAAACATTTGAAAACTGTGGGAAGAAACAGAAATTTATGTATTTATTTATTTTGTTTTTTTAAGAGGGTCTCTCTTTGTAGCCTTGGCTGTCCTTGAACTCACAGCGATCCACCTGCCTCTGCCTGCCTAGTGCTGGGATTACAGCCATGCGCCACCATATCTGGCTGGAATAGAATTTATAGTTAGAGAATCACCAACTACTTGGAACTACATGTCAGCTACGGATGCCTGGGCATGATTATATGGTTCAAACTGACTTTCCAACGCCACCTGCCGAGTCTGACTTGGGCTCCTCTGGCCCGCCCTTACCTGGACGACGATCTCTAAGGTGTCTAGGATGATGAGGTTTGCTTCAGTAGCCAGGTTCCCATCAATCAGGGCCTCGTGTTCTATCTCTGCTCTGGACCTAAGACAGCACATTGTAAGAAATTTTACTCATCTTTCAAAAAAGCCTGAAGTAAGAAATGACAGCCATTAAAACAAAAGCTTGACACTATTAGCATTTGTTTAAACAAAAACTTACAAAAAAGTAAGAGGAATACAGTATTTCATACATTAAAATGTTCTGTTTTCCTGCATCTTGCTGACTGTATAGTAACATGTAATATGCACATTTTCTTTCTTTCTTTATTTTTGGTCTTGAGACAGGTACTCAGTGTACAGCCCTGACTGGCCTCCAATTCAGAGATTCACCTGCCTCTGCCTCCCTAGTGACACCATGCCCAGAAACATAAGCATCTGTCCCCAACGAAGGCACAAAGTGCCACTAAGGGCATGCATATTTGCTCCGCCTTTCAGCTCTGCCTTTTAGCCACAGGTGCAGATGCTAGGTGGTGCTATGTTTACCTGTACTTAGGACTGCTGTATGTAAAACAAAGTCTGGAAGTTGAGTACTCATCCTAGATCTCAAACATTCTTAATGTAAGTATTAACAACAATAAAAGCACTCGATTTTTCTAATATTTTGTCTAATTTCCTCTTAGCTACTCATGCAAATATTCTCAGAAGGTAATTTAACTCTTAAACAAGACTGGATGGAATCATAACATTACAAAACATTAAAAAGGCAATAAATACTGTTAACAAACTTGACTATAATCATTACACAATTGTGTATATATATTAAAACTCACACTGTATAGTGTAAATACATTTCTTGCCAATTAAAACTCAATAAGGGAGGGGAAAGCAAAATAAAACAATATGATGCTATAATCAGTTGCCAAATGCATTTTCCATGGAGGATTAGTTGGGTAAATGTGCTTGCTTTATTTATTTATAAATGAGTTTTTAAACATGCAATATATTTTACTGTAATATATAAAATATTTTCCCATTGTAGGTTTCTTTTTTTCTTTTTCTTTTTCTTTTTTTTTTTTTTGACACAGGGTTTCTCTGTGTATCCTTGACTGTCCTGGACTTGCTTTGTAGATCAGGCTGGCCTTGAACTCACAGCGATCTGCCTGCCTCTGCCTCCCGAGTGCTGGGATTAAAGGCTTGTGCCATCAAGCCTGGCTTCATGAAGTTTTTTTTTTTTTAAAGATTTATTTATTATGTATACAGTGTTCTGTCTGCATGTACACCTGTAAGCCAGAAGAGGGCACCAGATCTCAGTATAGATGGTTATGAGCCACCAAGTGGTTGCTGGGAATTGAACTCAGGACCTTAGGAAGAGCAGCCAGTGCTCTTAACCTCTGAGCAATCTCTCCAGCCCTGTAGTTTTTAATTTAAAACTTAAAAACCAAACATAAATACTTATCTTTTAAGATAGGCACACCTAATAAAAAATAACACTAGGACAGTGAATGGCCTTGTGTTTAGGGTCCAGGCAGCCCACTAACACACTAGGACAGTGAATGGCCTTGTGTTTAGGGTCTAGGCAGCCCACTAACACACTAGGACAGTGAATGGTGTTGTGTTTAGGGTCTAGGCAGCCCACTAACACACTAGGACAGTGAATGGTGTTGTGTTTAGGGTAGGCAGCCCACTAACACACTAGGACAGTGAATGGGTTGTGTTTAGGGTCTAGGCAGCCCACTAACACACTAGGACAGTGAATGGCTTGTGTTTAGGTCTAGGCAGCCCACTAAACACTAGGACAGTGAATGGTGTTGTGTTTAGGCTCTAGGCAGCCCACTAACACACTAGGACAGTGAATGGTGTTGTGTTTAGGCTCTAGGCAGCCCACTAACACACTAGGACAGTGAATGGTGTTGTGTTTAGGTCTAGGCAGCCCACTAACACTAGGACAGTGAATGGCGTTGTGTTTAGGGTCTAGGCAGCCCACTAACACACTAGGACAGTGAATGGTGTTGTGTTTAGGCTCTAGGCAGCCCATTAACACACTAGGACAGTGAATGGTGTTGTGTTTAGGCTCTAGGCAGCCCACTAACACACTAGGACAGTGAATGGTGTTGTGTTTAGGGTGTAGGCAGCCCACTAACACACTAGGACAGTGAATGGTGTTGTGTTTAGGCTCTAGGCAGCCCACTAACACACTAGGACAGTGAATGGTGTTGTGTTTAGGCTCTAGGCAGCCCACTAACACACTAGGACAGTGAATGGTGTTGTGTTTAGGGTGTAGGCAGCCCACTAACACACTAGGACAGTGAATGGTGTTGTGTTTAGGGTGTAGGCAGCCCACTAACACACTAGGACAGTGAATGGTCTTGTGTTTAGGGTCTAGGCAGCCCACTAACACACTAGGACAGTGAGTGGTGTTGTGTTTAGGGTCCAGGCAGCCCACTAACACACTAGGACAGTGAATGGTGTTGTGTTTAGGGTCCAGGCAGCCCACTAACACACTAGGACAGTGAATGGTCTTGTGTTTAGGGTCTAGGCAGCCCACTAACACACTAGGACAGTGAGTGGTGTTGTGTTTAGGGTCCAGGCAGCCCACTAACACACTAGGACAGTGAATGGCCTTGTGTTTAGGGTCTAGGCAGCCCACGAACACACTAGGACAGTGAATGGCGTTGTATTTAGGGTCTAGGCAGCCCACTAACACACTAGGACAGTGAATGGCCTTGTGTTTAGGATCTAGGCAGCCCACTAACACACTAGGACAGTGAATGGTGTTGTGTTTAGGGTGTAGGCAGCCCACTAACACACTAGGACAGTGAATGGCGTTGTGTTTAGGGTCTAGGCAGCCCACTAACACACTAGGACAGTGAATGGTGTTGTGTTTAGGGTCTAGGCAGCCCACTAACACACTAGGACAGTGAATGGTGTTGTGTTTAGGCTCTAGGCAGCCCACTAACACACTAGGACAGTGAATGGTCTTGTGTTTAGGGTCTAGGCAGCCCACTAACACACTAGGACAGTGAGTGGTGTTGTGTTTAGGGTCCAGGCAGCCCACTAACACACTAGGACAGTGAATGGCCTTGTGTTTAGGGTCCAGGCAGCCCACTAACTAACACACTAGGAGTCTCATTACTTATCCAGCTTCTCAGTGTTCTGACGCCAGTGTGTCATATCCTTTCTCCACCGCAGGTTCTCTTGGCTCCCAAAGGCACTTCCAGATGGGCTCCGCTCTGTCAAACCAATTCCAAAATGGTATTTCAGTTGGACCACATATACACATATTTGAAAACATACAAGAAATAGTGGGTGCCCTTAATTTTATAAACAGCCACTTCTTTCAGTACAAGGAGAAGAGCTGGGCAGTTGTAATTTTTACTTAAGCATTTTCACAATAACTAAGGAGAAAATATTTTCTGTATAGGATATTTCTTGGAGAACACCCCACCCCCATCCTTTTAAATAAGCAAAGAAAGGCTGTGAATGGGTCTTGCTATAAGGCAAGTGGACAGCCCTGTTCCCTTGGTGTTTAGTCATTCTACTCCCCTGCTCTCCCTGTGGGCACGGGCCCTCTGAGCGTCTCACCTCCTCCTCCTCCTCTTTCTCCTCAGGAGCCTCCCCCACCCTCTAAGACATCCTTGCCTAAGTATCTGCTTTACTTGTGTTCCTAACATTGATTATTAATTTTAATGAGACAGGGTCTCACTCTGTAGCCCAGGCTGGCCTGGAATATACTATGTAGCCAAAGCAGGCCATGAATTTAACATAATCCTCCTGTCTCAGTCTGCCAAGAGCTGGAATTACAGATGTAATACTGGGCTCCATAGTATTTACTTATATAAGAACATGCTACTTGACACAAGTGGCATCCATTTTGTCAGCATTTAATAACAAAGCATCTGGAATATGCTGAGTACATAATAAACCTGTGTCCATAAGGAAGCACAACAGGGGCCTGGAAGACGGCTCCGTGACTCAAGTGTTTGCCACGCAAGCAAAAGTATAGGAATTCAGATTCCTACAACCCACACACGTGCAAGGCAGATGTGGTAGCCTGCTTGCAGTTTTAGCCTTGGGAAGCAGAGTCAGTGGACTCTCAAAGCAGGATGGCCAGCAAGATGGGCATATGGGAGCACTTTGGGTTAACTAAAAGACATTGCCTCAAAGAATAGGGAGGAATGATTGAAGAAGATTCGCACATCAACCTTAGGCCTCCACACATGCATGCAATGCACATACATATACAGCCAACACACCACACACACACACACACACACACACACACACACTTAAAAAACTGTAGCAGAATAAGATCAATTTCTTTTTTTAAAGAGTTTCTGTGAGAGAGGGGGAAGGGGAAGAGAGGGAGGGAGGGTGAGATCCCCATGCGGGTCAGAAGAGGGAATGGACACCCTGGAGGTGAGGCTGCAGGAGGCTGAGCTGCCTGGCATAAATGCTGAGGTCTAAACTTGTATCCTCTACAATTGCTTCTTTGGTCCACTTCCCAGTTCTATAGGAAAAGTGGGGGAGGGGCACTTCTCTTCCTCTAGGGCTTTAAGCTTGAAGGCAGATTGGATGGCAAGGGTCGTTTTAAAGAGACAGGCACAAAAATGTGTCTGAGTGGAGAAAGCACCAAGACAGTGGAGAAATACAGAAGCATGCATCGGAATCAGATTTCACGCTTCTAACTCGGTAATGAAGACTCCACTTTTGAAAACAGTAAGGCCTGGAACTGTAAGAAGGTGGAAGAACAGAGAAGGTGGAAGTTCAGAGTTCACATAGGAATTTAAAAATACTAAGAAACATAATTTTATATAATGACAGACAAATCTCTACCCTTTCCTTGTTTTTTTTTTTCTTTCCTTTCTGAACTTTTAACTTTGAATTTTTTTCTAGATTTATTATCATTATTTTAATTACGTGTCTGTCTGTATGCAGGTGCCCATGGAGGTCTGAGACAACGGATTCCCTGGGAACTGAAATTACAGGGGCTGTAAGCCACCTGCTGACATGCGTGCTGAGACCGGAGTTTGGGTCCTCTGCAACAACACATGAGTTCTTAACTACTGAGGCTCCTCTTCAGCCCTGCTTTGAAATGTATTTTGACCATATTTACCACCCATTCCCCTAACTTCCTACCCACCCCACTTCAGTGTGCTTTCTCTCCTTTCTAAGCCATTGAGTTCAGTGTTACTCAGAAACTCTTGGGTATAGAGCCTGCCATGGCGCATGGTCAACACAGTGGCATCACATCCTTAAAGAAACCTGATTCTCTCACTCCAGCTCGGACTGGAGGGGCAGGGCTTCTTGCCTACCTCCTGCTGGGATTGTTGGCCCGAGCTCTGAAATTTCCTTCTCCTGGCACAGTGTATCTTATTCATCATTAAATTATAAACACATACAGTATATAAAGGCTATTTAAATAAATGATCTATGCTAATGGCAAGTCAGAAAATTCTGTTACCCATAGTTCAGAGGCCAGATGTGGTAGCACACACCTATAATCCCAATACTTGAGGAGTGAGGCAGGGGGATCACCAACAGTTGAAGTTAGCCTGTTCTACACAGTCAGTTCTAGGCCATCCAGGGCTAGACCACCAGACCTGACTCCATCTCAAAATAAATAAATATATAAAGTGAAAAATAAAATCCATCACAGATTCACATTTTATACATTTTACACCCAATAAATATATAGTATGTATTTAGTATATATTCTTTACACAGATGACTAAGCCATTCCTCTGACATTACAGAATTTTTATCAATATTAGTGTTTAAATATCATTTTTAGCACACATATGCTCACACATACAGAGATTATAAGATCAGGTAGGGCCTTGTAAGCTCTACAAGTAACTACGAAAAGGTAAGGAAAAGGAAGCTTGGAGATTAAGTATCATGGCCAAGTTTAATGTCAGTCAGCCTAGTAACAGATCTCAGCTGGAGGGGGGACCCAAAACCTATTTTTCCCTCTCACATGTTAGTCTGTGGGCAGCATTTTTACATTTGATACACAATATATTAATTTACTGTGCAAACTAGAACATTCAACAGTAAAGGGGCAAGTTACATGGAACAAAGCCTAATATACACTAGACTGTGGGTGGCAGCACACTGTGTGCATTTACCCACTGTAAAGTGTTGATAATAGGGGAAGCTGTGCATGTGTCTGCAGAGGCGATACACACATCTCTGTCCTTGGCGCTTAGTTTTGCCCTGAATCTAAACTGTCTATTTTTAAAAGGAGAGGGAAGGAATGCCACTGATACTTAGACAGGGGCAAACTGAGACACATGCCTATCACCTTAAATCAGAATTTCAACGAGCATCTTTAGAGAACCCGCTGATTCAGTTATGTTTCAAGAGTTTCTGGAAAGTCACTGTGGACTAGCAGCAGTGATGAATAAAGGACACAGCTCTTGGACGTGACACAGCCCTCACCAGGAGGAGAAGATGCACCTACCGAGCTGGCCTCGGCTCCGCCGGACCATTTCCTGCCTGGCACCGATGCTCCCGAGAATGGCTTCTTCAAGCTTGGCTCGCATGTCTTTTGATTTCTTAAAGGTTAAACTATTCATTCTTTCAAACACCTTTTTTCCCTAAAATTTAAACATCAGAAGAGACACTGAGGACATTTCTTTCTTCCTCCTTCCGCTACTTTGCTTCCCTGTAAGTGCCGATGGGGTCATGGCTACTTACTTTGTACTCAAAGCAAGAGACACACAGATAGAGCAGATCTAACAGCCGGTTCAGCTGAAGGACCGAGAGGTCTGTAAACCATTTCTGCAGAACTGACTCATCGGCGTTCTTGAGAACCCACAGCAGACAGATCAAAAGGCTCCGGCTTGATTCTGCTGAGAAGGTGGTATGCTGCCTGCCACTCTGAAAACAAAAACAGGAGCATGTCGCCATTGAGCACGGACCAGTCACCATTGAGTTTTTGTCGTTGTTGTTGTTGTGACACACGTGTAATCAGTCAGTATCTGGGCAACTCGGGCACAAGGCCTCCAAGGTTGAGGCTTGTCTGAGCTACCTATCAAGCGTCAGGCAAGCCTGGTTATATACCAAGACTCTGTCTAAAATCAAATGAACAAGCAAGTACTTTAAAATAGAAGTTTCTTAAAAGTAAACTACTCCAAAGGAACCACTTGTTTTAGGTGACACACGGGAAGGGCGGCCACACAGAACCGTAAAGTCTGAAGTTTAGTGAAGGGCAGCAGACATCTGCTTCACCGCGGCAGAGCTGCCAATGGAAAACAGCGCACTGCACGTTAGGAGAGAGCATGCGGGGGAGACAAAGCGCCTACTATTCAAACCCAAAGAATGCGTCACAGAGCACCAGCCGAGCAAAGCCACTGACTCAGGGTAAGTGGTAGTATGAATAAGGAAAGAAATAGAAAAATAACATTTATAAGATGCAGAGGACGAGGTTCCTTAAAAATAACCAATGACATAAAGTGGCAAATGCTAAGCCGTATTCTGGTGGTCTGAGTGGGAAAGTCCTCCATAGTGTCTGGCTTGCAACCACTGGGTTGCCTGTTGGTGGAGCTGTTTGCTGGAGGAAGTACATCACGGGGGCAGGCTCTGAGAGTGAAGCCTCGAGGCATTTCTAGTTTGCTCTCTCTGCTTCATGCTCAGGGTTGAGATGTGAGCTGTCAGCTGTCTGTTTCTGCTGCTATGCCGTTTGCCCTCATGGAGTGCCATCCCTCTGGAGCTTTACGTCAAAATTAACTTTAACAACAGAAAAATAACTAACATACATACAGTAAAGATGCTATTTTTATTTACAGTTTATAAGGTTGAAAAGTATCTGTGATCTACGTGAGGACATACAATGAACTGTAAATGAAAAACAGAGCATGTGAGCTTATTTATAGCATCACTGACTAGGGATCTTATTATCTAGCTCAGTTAATGTACTGAGCCCTTCACATGCAATTTTAATCCTCACAAAATATTACAAAGTAAGTTGTCTCATCTCAATTTCACAAATAAGAACAGACAACAATAATGACGCTGATAGAGTAAAATCTGAAATGTGTTAAACACTACGGTGATGAGTTTCACAATCTTACAAGATGATATTAACTATTAGTTTTCCTGAAAGGTAAGATTTCAGTTCTGGCTAAGTAACCAAACCCCAAAGTCCCTGCTCCTCACCTGAGACATTACTGGAATGTTTACTTAAAAAAGAGATCAGTAAGGAAAGACTCAGCGAAGCAGAACACACTTAACTGCCAAGGTCACGATTTTACTTCTTTCGACAATCTCTCATCTGTCTTCTGGTTGAAACAGATGGTGGCAGCTAACGCAGATACGTACTCTGTCCTACGCAATGCACCAAACACTGAGCTCATATTAACTCGTTCATCTCTTGCCAGTACCCCAGAGATAACTGTGACTACTCATCCCTGGTCACAGCAAGAACAAAGAGCCAGCCCAAGCAGTCTGCAGTTGGACGGTGGGACTGGAAGCCATGTTCAGTGGACATGGCTGCAGAGAACAAGCTCTCCTCCGTATTCAGCCTCTGACGCAGCAGCTGAGTGAAGACCAGGTGGGTTCAGGGAGCAAAGGAGACAAATTTATTCTCCCAGATAGCAGCACATTTTTAGAAAGTTGGGATGACGAGGACAGTGTGATTCTGGTGTGTATAGAGGGGCAAACAACAAACAGCACAGGAAACATGAGAGGTATCCCATGAGCCCTAAAACAATCTACAACAGCACAGGAAACATGAGAGGTACCCCATGAGCCCTAAAACAATCTACAACAGCACGCAGTGTGGCTCAGGGGTGAGGTGACAGACTTTTTAAACGTAATTGGGACAACTGATTCCTCTACAGGGAAAAAGAATGGACTTCTATCTTGTATCATATCATATAAAGATAATTTCAGATAAAGAATTTAAATGGGAAAGGTAACATTTAAAAGCATTAGGAAAAAATATAGAAAAGAACATTATTGTTCATGCTCACCAAAGGCACAAGCCACCAGAAATATATTAACAATTTTAATTTTAAGCTGCTGAATACCTCATTATCAGTCCATGAAGATAACAAAAATCTGGTGAAGTAACATGGAAAAAGTCTAAACCTCAACTGCTGGGGAATTCAGAGTAAGCAGACAAAACCCAGTGAAGGCCAGAATATTTAAACAGAAGCAACAGCAAATACCATCGGAGCTGAGCACCAGGTATTTACAGAACGGACCGTACATGAGACCTAGAAGCAGATGTGGGGATGTAACATCTCCACCGAAATCCAGACGCACATCCTCTGACCATGAGCAGAAAGAAGAATATTTACAACTAGAAATTTAAAGTCTGCAATTCTTAAATAGGCAGAAATCTTTAAAGATCACCATGAATGTTACAGACGTTTTAAGCTGAATACTGAAAACGCTATGTAAAACAGTAGCAGTTAACTAAAGCAACTATAAAGAAAAATTGACAGGCTTAAGAGATATATTAAGAAAAAATTGATGGAACTTATTGAGCTAAACATTTATCCAAAGTTAGAAAAAAAAAACCCAATAAACAAACAAGAAAGAAAGAAAGGAGCATCGTACACAGGCAGGATAGAGATGGCTAGAGACATTCAACAGAAGAGATGGGCAACGGCACTGAGTCGGCACTTCATAACAACCAAACTTTTTTTTTTTTGACATCTCTGGGACAAGGGCTCATATAGCTAACCTCAAACCTGCAATCCTCCTGCCTCAGCCTTCTTAGTGCTAAATTACAGGCTTGAATGAATATGTCCACCACTTAAAACTGCTGATAAGAAAAAAAATATACAAATGTTAGTCACAGAAACAAAATGTTTACCCTGACTACACATGGGACAGACATGACAGAGGTCACATTAAACATTCAGAACAACTTTACATGCCATGAAATCTGAATAAAATTTCACTACAACAGAATTTATTAAAAAAAGAAAACCAATTTAAGAAGAAATAGGAAAGTTGAACAGCCTTACAGCCATGAGAAGAAATACACCTAATGTGGGGAAAAAAAAAATTCCCAACACAGGTATAGAAGAGACAGTCAGCCTCTTCAGAACTCCGGGAAGGAGGGGACAGAACCCAAAAACAAGCACTTGAGGAGAACAGAATACAAGAGGAAACTCCCTGGCCCAGTTCAACTGCTAGTCTGGCTTTGCTTTCAACCCTGGAAAGAACGTTCAGAGAGGAAGGTTATAGGCAGAATTATTTAAGAGCACAAATAGACAAATCCTAAAGAAAACATGAGCAAACCAATATATCAAGATACAACTATTAAAAAAAAAAAACAAAACCCTGAATTTAATTTAGGATTTCAAGGTTATTTTACAATTAACTTAAGCCAGCTATTAGTGGTGTCCCATACCTTTAATCTCTGTACCCAGAAGGCAGAGACAGGCAGCTCTCTGTGAGTTCAAGGCCAGGCTGGTCTACAAAGTGAGTCCCAGAGCAGCATAGTAAGATCCTGTCTCAAACAACAGCAAAAAAGACTAGAAAGCTCAATAACCTGGTCATCTTAATGACTCAAGAAAACGTTTTTATTAAATAAGTTTAAATGTATTTTTAATTAAAGATCCCCCTCCTCTCTCTCTCATGTGTGTGCGTGTGTGTGTGAATGCAGGTGCCCTTGGAGGCCAGAAAAAGGCACCAGATTCCCTGAAACTGAGCTGCACCCACCTTCTGTGGGTGCTGGGAACCAGGTTAACACCGAACATACATTCAACAAAAAAAGTTGAAAACGTTCCTGCACTGAAGACCCCAGTCAGCATGAGGGAGTCTGGAAAACAATGGAAAGAAACAAACTAAACTGTCAAATACGACCTGACTGTACACACTAAAGTGCTGGGACTGCAGACAGGTGCCCGAGGCTTGGCTTATGATTAGCTTGTGTGTGTGCACATTATACATTTTCCACATGGAATTCTCACAAAAAGCATACTACACAAGAAAAAGAAATTAATTTGAACTCATCAAAATTCATTTTTTTGATACATCTGGCTGGAACAATCCAATTCAAACCCTTGAAAAGAATTTAGTTTTTTTAGTGCCCCACAGAAAGGGTTCTTTTGGGGGGCGGCATTCTAGTACTATCATGATTTGTCTATAAATAATTTTAGCTTATATTGTCCCTGAGTTTTAGGAATAAAAATTCATGCTTGGGAAAGAGCAGGTAGGCCTGTCATTTTGAAAACACCGTAGGCTTTATGGTAAGCACACTGCTCAAACTTTGAAAGGCCACTGGGCAGATAGTCATGATAAAAGATTTAGTGCCTCACCAATTCAAAATTTTTCTACAACCAATTAAAAGAAAAACCCAAAATGTTGCATTTTAATGACTATCATCAAGAACAGAAAAGATAATCCATAGAGAAAAGGAAGTACTATTGCAAATCATGCGGCTCTGAGGAGTTTGCGCCTGGAATATACAAAGGGCTCTTTCAACTCAGTAACAAGACAAAGGGTTTGAACAGTCCTTTCTCCAAAGATTGCACACGAGAGGATGTGCACACATGAGAGGGCCGTGCACACATGAGAGGACGTGCACACACGAGAGGGACGTGCACACATGGGAGGACGTGCACACACGGGAGGACATGCACACACGGGAGGACGTGCACACACGAGAGGATGTGCACACATGAGAGGACGTGCACACATGAGAGGGACGTGCACACACGGGAGGACGTGCACACACGGGAGGACATGCACACACGGGAGGACGTGCACACACGGGAGGATGTGCATACACTAGAGGACGTGCACACACAAGAGGACGTGCCAGTGAGCATTCACTGCAATATTTGCACCCTTTAAGAAGGCTTAGCTTCTCAAATGTTAACTGCAGAAACGTCCAGCAAATTTGCTGCAAGGTTTCTACCCATGAGATACATAAGACTTGCGTACAAGTGTTCACAATGGCATTTATTATTCCTAAGAGAGGTATCTTAATGTTAACCAACTAAAACACAGATAAACAAGCTTTGGGTATATCAACAGAATGCAGTACTATTTGGTAATTTTAAGAAAGAAAAGAACCATATATACATGCTGCTAAACAAACAGAGGAATCTTAAAAACATGCGTGGTGCATAGTGCCAAGAAGCAGGCCCAAAGGTTACAGAGCACACAATCTCATTTACACGACACTGCACAGACATGAAATAGGTTAGTCACTGTCCTACCAGGGTTGGTAGAAATAAGGGGATGGCAGATACAGGCTTTTTTTGGGGGGGAGGGGTGGCGGGAAGATCTAAATGTTATCAAAGTATTGTGTGGAGAAAGCTGTGCAGTTTTATAAATAACTAAAACTAACTATTAAGCTGTACACTTAAGACTACTTGGAACATATAAAGCTATTAATGCCAAACATGGGAGTGTGCATATATATTACTGAGTTTCCTGAAAGCAGCAACTCAAAGCTTTAAGAGTGTGAACTGGCTCTACGATGGTTTGTGTCTTCCCTGCTCCCTAGTCTCCCCCCTTAAGGGAGGAAACAATCACACAGATCTTCACAGATTACTCTGCTAAATTGAAAAGGCATGGAGTTTAATGATTAATTGTTAATTTCAGGGTATTTTCAGAGCCAATAAAGTGAGCTTTAAAAATGAAGAAAATTTACAAAGTTCTAAATGACAAAATCCAGGGCTGCATCCTATAAGCCTCAAGGATAACAGTTTTTCAAACCATTTGGTACACAGCAGATAATATTATAGGAAAGTTCATGTTCTTAGAACGCTCAGAATGCATCTGCATTGGCCAATGCAACAGCCTCAGCAATGGACACCTCTTTGTGTATATTTGGTACTCTAGGAAAACAAAACAAAACCCCTAATATGTACAGAGGTTCATTTTACCGTTGAAGGGAGGAGGAAACTGCCGGGCCTTGTCAGCTGAGGGACTGATGTTCCTGCAATTGCCATGGCGACTGTCTGGCTTATCAAGCTCCCGCTCTCACTATCGTAATCGTCGGGAGCTGTGCAAATTGGCCTTCCTCGTTGATTGTGTGTTTCTGAAAGGGAAAGACGGAAGAAAACTTTAGGTCAGCTCGAGTTATTAAACATGCACTCCTTTTCTTATTTTCCATGATTCTTTAAAAGAAAAAGCCATCAATATAGACACACAGCTGACTCTTGGGAACCCACGGTTAAGACTCCCAGAGCCAAGACTCCATGTGTAAATTTTACACACCCCAGACTCGACTACTAAGACTCTGCAGTTGACTGGTAGTCTTACTGATAACATGATACTGGTTAACAGTGAGAAAAAGGAGCCTTCAGACTGTTTTCTTACGCTCAGAGGTAATTTACTGGCAGAGACATTAGTGCCACAGCACTTTAAGCAGATGCTCTTGACCCTTCAGCTCACTGTAACAGCCACTGGAGGCAGCTATACAGGTATTAAAGCACCACTATATGCCAGCACTAATTGATGCTGTTGTTTTAATGCTGCAGTTTATATTTATTCATATGTCTTTTAACTGTTAGCGCCACCATGTATACATATTGTGTCTATTTTAAAATAAATTTTAACTTTTCATAGGAGATTTATATAAATTGTGGTAAAAAGTAGCTTTTAAAAAGACCACTACCTATATTTTATCATATATCTGGCTCTTGATTTTTTTGTGTGACATTTCTAGATTATTTAGCTTGTCTGATTTTTTTCAAATAGTAGCAAATCTTGAAAAAAATTTTTTTCAGTTTAAATCCATGTTTTTAAAGGCACTAGCAATTTTTATCATCAAGATTTATTTCTTTTAAAGCTTAAACATTAACTCAGTTCTATTCTAGTACTTTCTAGAGGAAACCTGAACTGACCAGTTACCAGCACAAACATTCCTGTTTTTCTGCAGGAAACAATGTAGTGACCCAAACCAGGGGAGGTTATACTTCACTAATCTCGTAAAGACAATGAGTTATTTCCAAATAGTGTCAGATACCCAGGAGATGATTTTGACTTCACCAAACTGCAAGTACTGTATCAGGTTAATTGCTAGTTTCACGACAACCTAAACTGTGCATGTAAGCACCTTCTGAATCGTCAAAGTAAGAGGAACAAAACTTTGTAGGGTCTAGTTTTTAAGGAGCATTGTAGTTTCAACATCCTGACTTGGAATAAATGTAATTCTTGATGTGCAGGTGAACATTAATTTCAATTACATATCTCTGAATGAAGCTGACTATAAGGGTAGTAGATGGAAGTCAAGAATTATTCTCTCTTAATATGCACAATACACATACATACAAGAAGAACTGTATTTTCTGAAAGGCAGTTATAAACTGCTATAAACTCAAAATTTAAAATCAATCCTAAGATCTTCTTAGGGGGAAATCTCACAATGAATCTTCTCAAATACTCAAAAGTTTTAAAGAATATGGTTAAACATGGCTATTTACAGTTTATTTTGATAGTAGTGACTTTAAAAATAATTTTAAAATTATTATTTTTGTATATATATGGGTATGTTGCCTGCACATATGTATACCTTGCATGTGCCTGGTTCCCAGAGAAGCCAGAAGAGTGTACTGGGTTACCTGTAACTGTAGTCACTGGTTGTGGGGCACCTCGTGGGGGCTGGGAATAAGTCTTCGGCAAGACCAGTCAGTGCTACTAACCGCTGAGCCCCATTCCAGCACCAGGGTATATTTTCTTGATTTTTTTTTTTTTTTTTTTTTTTTTTGGTTTTTCGAGACAGGGTTTCTCTGTGTAGCCTTGACCATCCTGGACTCACTTTGTAGACCAGGCTGGCCTCGAACTCACAGCGATCCGCCTACCTCTGCCTCCCGAGTGCTAGGATTAAAGGCGTGCGCCATATACTGTTTAACCTTAAAAGACATTTTCTAGAACTCTTAGACAACAAGCTGTGAAAAACTACATTAATTATGTTAAGTACCTGTAAAATCGTACAGTTGAGGTACAGTTTCCATGATAATACCAATCAGAGGAAGGTACAACATAGCCACCCGAGCCTTTATCTGAGGGTCAGAGTACCGTGGGTCAGAGTCGTGGCTGGACAGTAAGTTGTGTACCATATTGATGACCTTCTTATGCAGCCCAAACAGTCTATTTGAAAAGAAGAAGAGAAGAAGCCATGAGTGCAAAGATATAGCACGTCACAGCACTCTATCAGCCTTGTCCAGGCGTTTGTTCTGCGAATTCATTCTATAGAATATTCACTTTAAAGTAGGTAAAATACATACATTTGAAAATAGATTTTCAAATACATATATTTTCATACAAATGTAAACACACTTGAAATACATTGCAAATATGGTAGGAAAAGGAAGAACGTTATTATTAACTCACTTAAAAGTAAAACCAAACTCTTTGAAATAACTCCTTGTTAGTGCTTTTGAATGATAAGGAACATAAAAGGACAACAGTACCAATTTCAACAAAAACTTAAATAATACTATGTGTAACGAAATGGGGGTTGCACATATGTCATGGCACCTGTGTGGAGGTTAGAGGACAACTTTGGGGTGTCAGTTTTTCCTTTTACCTTTTGTGGGTGCTGGGGATTCAATTCAGGCCATCATGTGCACGCATACACTTTCCCTCCTGAGCCGGCGCACTGGCTCTGTAGTAAAAATTCTGAAGTGGTAGCTTTAACTTTTATGCCAACAAATAGGGTCTCTCCACATATATCAGAACCACATTATTTCCTTCCTTTATTTTTATGTTGTATATGTACTTGGCACAAGTATATGCATGACTTTGTGTATGTGTAAGGAACCTGTGTGTAAGGCACGTGTGTATGAGGTGTGCATGTGTGTGTGTGAGTGTGAGGCATTGAGTGTGTGTGTATAAAATGCAGATGTGTGGAGATCAGAGATGGATATCAGATGTCTTCCTGAATTGTTCTCCATTTTATTTTTTGAGGCAAGGTCTCTCCCTGACCCTGAGTTAGCAACTGGGCAAGATGAGCTGACCAGGGAGCTGCAGGAATCACCCCATCTCTACCTTCTCAGTGCTGACTACAGGACATGTGCTGTGCCCAGCCTCTTCTGTGGGTGCTGGGAACGCAAACTCAGCTCCTCCTGCCTGAATGGCAGATTCCTAATGGATGAGGGAGCCAGCTCCCCTGCCTCTATTACTTGTTGTTTCCTGAAAGAACCATCCTCTGACATATTGTGCGGTCAGTAGGTGGGATCCCTTTTGCCGTCTGTCTCTGTCTCACCTCATGTAGGTCCTTCTGATTTTTCTCCCCAAGGTAAGCATGCAAGGGTTCCCGTCCTCTTCTCACACTTGCTCTCTCCACAGACAGAAGGTACTTTGACTCCACAGATCACTCAAATTAAAGTTCACCCACCCCAACTCCACCTGGCCCTGAGCTGCAGCAGGCAGCAGCCTCCAGGCCGGTCCTGGCAGGAGAACCCACCAACAAGCGCTTGTCTTAGCAAAGACAAGCTGTCCTGGGCCTGCTCTAGCTAGGCCTTTTGAATATGCTCATCTCTTCTAAAATTTTTTTAAAGAAATTTATGTATATGTGTAAATGTGAGTTGCGGAGGTGGGCATGAAGGCCACTAGGGGGCATAAGATCTCCTGGAGCTGGTGGTTGTGCGCCACAGAAAGCAAACTCAGGTCCTCCGCAAGAGCAGAAAACGCTCTTAACTGACTAGCTAGCTCTGCAGGCCCAGGTATGTCCATCCTAATCCTATGACAGTCTTTTTAGTCTCAGAAAAGGTTCTATTCCCCTGGAAAACGCTCTCCAGGCTGCCAGTGAATCCCACCTCTCCTCCACACTGTCCACGGCTGTCCTGACCATACTCCTCCCTTGCTTTAACCAAGCCTTTCCTATTGTGAAGGCACATCTTACTTTTAATTATAGGTTGGCTCATAAAGCATACATTCACATCCTGTTAAAACGACATCCGCAGTCATATTTCAGTCCCCATTCCTGCTCGATGCTCTTCCCAACAGCAGCTCCCACCGCCGTCCTCACACTCCTCAGGACTAATCCAGGTGCTGACTCTCCTTAACTCACTCATTCTCTTTCAACTTTGAGATACGCTTCACATACAGTCTTACTTCCCAACAAGCTCCTCTCCCACTTTCATGTCTCCCTGTGTGTGTGTCCTGTTGTTAGCACGGCCATAGGTGGGGGTGCTCTGCTCTTTACGTTCTCACCACAGTGATCGTGCCTGGACAGGCACACACTCTTACCCTCTCAGCAGTGGGCACATCCAGACTTCAACCTGTCTAAACTTTGCTTTCATGAAGCCTTTTCATGCATTTTATTATCCAATCACATTAAAGTATTAGATGTATAATTATACAATTCTCAGTGCTAATGACTGGATCCAGAGCTCCGTGCATGCCACACACACATGCCCCAACTCCTACTCCATTCTTGCTGTCTGACTCAAGATGCTGCTCTTGTTCTTTTGTTTTAGTTTTTTGGAGACAGGGCTTCTCTGTGTAGCTTTGGCTGTCCTGGACTCACTCTGTAGACCGGGCTGATCTTGAATTCACAGAGATCTATCTGCCTGCCTCTGCACCCCAAGTGCTGGGATTACAGTCATGCACCACCATACCCGGCTTGCTGCTCTTGTTTTTTAAGGAGTTTACTTTAGCCAGAGAAAAACAAATACACAGCATAAAAAGCTTTGCATTATTATAGACAGTGATATGTAAATTAAGAAGTATAAATCTTCTATTTTCCAAAAATATCTTATAAAATTAACATTTAATTACACTACAGAGTCGTATCAGCTAGTTTTTTGTTAACTTGAGACAAACTAGAATCACCTGGGTAGAATGACTCTCAACTGAGAAAATACCTCCATCAGAATGACTTCTAGGTATGCTTGTGGAACTTTTTTTTTTTTTTAATTGATGACTGATGTGGGAAGGCTCAGCCCACTGAAGCAGGTACTGCCCCTGGGCTGGTGGTAGCTTTGGGTGCCATAAGAAAGCAAACTGATAACACTCAGAAGAAGGGGAAGCAGGCTATCAGGATGAGACCTGATAGGCTGTGATCATAGGTGGGAGGGGTTCCCTTCTGTCACAGGCCTAGGGGAGGAGAATAGGGTGAAAGAGGGAGGGAGGGAGGAAAGGAAAGATACAAGTGAGGTGATAACAATGGGATGTAATCTGAATAACTTATTTAAATTTAAAAAAAGCAAACTGAGCAAACTATGGAATAAGGCTGTAAGCATCAGCTCCTGCCTCCCAATTCCTGCTCTGAGTACCTGTGCCCTGATTACCCTTCCTGATGGACTGTGATCTGGACATGGAAGCCAAACAATCCCTTTCCTTTCCAAGTTGCTTTTGGTCATGACATTTCATCCCAGGGACAGGACAGAAACCTAGGACAACAGCTCTTTAAAAGACAAGAGGATCTATGCCTCGATTACACTGTTTCTTGGTTAACATTCCAGCTATAAGGGAAGTATGTAACAAGCACATCTTCGGCTAACTATAGATCACACTACTGCTAATCAAGGAATGATTCTGATTACTTAGCAAGGAGGTGAAATTAAAGGACAAGCACTCCCCCTAAGGATCTGGCAATGTATCCGGCTCAGTATCTCTGCCTAGACCTGTAAGACTGTGACACAGGTATGCGGCCCTCTAGGGTCATTCAAGGGTTGTTTTAGACAGAAAAACTTCAATTGCTAAGGCCGAAAGATAGAAATGAACTTGTCACAATCAAGCTAAAAGGTATAATGGTTTATTTAGATGAGCTGGACTTCTAGCTACTAAAAAAACATTAAACAAACTCTAAAACTCTAAGAGTTCAAACCCAAGCAGGAAGCACAGCCATCTGCTCTCTAGCGTATACTCTAATGGGAGGGGGTACAGGAAAAACTTCAAGGGAGAGCTTTGCCAAAGAGAAAACGGGCTGCATGGCTAGGAGTGAGTGCTTCCCGGGCAACAGGGCTATCACTTAGCAGGCAGTGAGAGCCTCAGCAGGGATCTCCTGCTGGAGGAGGAGGAGAGGCCCTGACACTGCAGCAGGCTCTATGAAGGCCGCAGGGCACTCAGGTACTGCGATGGGCAATGCCCAAATGCATGAACTTGCTGCATTTAAGACACAGACAATAGTTAAGGTAGGGTTTGGGGGACTATTATTAAAAGTCTGGGTTTTACTCTAAGTGGTACTTAACTTACAGGGAGAGAGCAAGGATAATTTTAAGCAAGGTCACAGCATAATCTTACCCCATTTAAAAAGACTATTCAGGCTATTGTGTCAAAAATGATTTTAGAGGCTTAAGAAGGAAGGTAATTAACTCCAGTAGAAGCAGGGATGGGAAGAAGTAGCTGAACGTGGGATACATCTTGAGAGCTGCAGAATTTGCTAATAGAGTGGGCACAGGAAAGACGAGGAAAAGGATGAAAAAAAAAGGGCTGATGAGCTCTTCTAATGTGCAGCACACAGGCTACCGTGCCTGAATACACAAAGAAAGGTGAGAGTGAACTCACAGAACTCAACAAAAATCTTTCCCAGCCATGCATCCTGAGTCAACTAAAGCTATGTTCCCCTGTGGCTCAGAAGCTGGCTGTCTTCAGTCAACTTCAGCATCAGACTATAGCTAAATCACCCCTGCTGCTTCAAATAGTGAGTTAGCCAGTTCGTTTGTGACAGTCTGCAAAGAGACAACCTTTAATTAACCCAGTTTTCTCAATAGAGAAAGCCTGACAATAAGGAATAGTGCTTAGCGACACAGTTGATTCAGAGGTTGGTGTAACCTCCTCATCTTGTGTGCTGTAGCAAACAATCCATGTTTGATATAAGTCACATGCAATTAGAACTAACCTAATCCACGCAGCAACTTGCTTAACGTTGGAGACGGTATCCGTCTGAATAGCTAGCTGACCCTAATGAGCCTACAGAAATATTTAGACTTGTGCAGGAGAAGGAATTCATTCATTCACCCTCTCCCCCGTGAGCCATGAACAAAGGTAGTAATTAAGCATAACTTGGTGGAAACCCTCTTGCAGTCAGAGCAGAGGTGACTATTCCTGCAGAGTAAACGTGATGAAGCCAATGAGTTGAAGACACAAAGAACCCTCTTCCTTCCAGATATGAATAAACGCATTTCCTTTAACAAAGTCAGTTTGAAGAACTTTTAATTTCTTACAACTAAAGCCATCCTGACCAAGTAAAAATGCTGGGAATATAGCATGCAGGGAGCCATGAAGTTGGCCTGGATCACAGGTTTCTCAGGTTCGAGTCCATGGTCCTGAGAGCCGGATGCACTCCCTCAGGCAGTGCAGCGTCCAGGCATCTTTGTGTTTCTGTTCCCTTGGAAGTCAGGGAAGCATGGAAGCTTGACAGGACAATTAGTCTTAGAATTAATCTTGTGAACTCTGTATAACTTTCAAATGTCATTGTATCCTGGGACTACAACTCTATTGATCTTAGCCAATTGCCACTTTAGTCTGTTTCTGATAAAGGTATTTTTTAAAAAAAACCTGATTGTTCTTAATAAGGTTGTCACTGCCTCAGCTGTGCTGTGGCTGCTCCACCTGGCCTGATTTAATTCCTCGAGGATGTATCAGGTGACCCTGGTACAGTAAGTAAGAGCAGGCACTCACACTAACATTCCAACGCCTGACTGAGGTCCACCAGGTGTTAAGGACAGCTAGTACATTTGGAAAAGCTAAAGAGCATCTTTTCTCCTCAAAAACGGACACCTTTATTATTTTCAAATGACATGATACTTTTTTGTGAGATGGTAAGACATGAAAGTGCTTGCAAACAGAACTGGAAGGCCTAGTCCTAGCCATTACACTTTCCTCTCTGTACAGTCTGTACAGACCCTACTCGGTATGGAGCCTATGGCACACCTCTTCAGAATCCCACAGTCTCGTGAAAACTAATTCTTTAAAATATATTCTATATGTATGTTCTCATTATTTTAAAAGTACACATCTTTCACTTGCAGATAATCTGGCCTTTTAACATTTATTCAGTATCAACTATTTCCCTGACATATTACTAAGGACTTCAAGAACCTATGTTTTCTTTAGTAGATTCTTAAGCAGATTAAACATTCATTAAAAACCTACTTAAAGTTGCATAGTTGCATGTTTTTGTTTCATGGACGTATTGTATGACACTTACCTTCAGGATAAACTTAAGATGATCAGAGTACCAAAAAATTTTTTTAACCCAAATAATCATGATTATACAGTTTTGCTTTTTAAATATTTGTTTTTAATTTCGTTTTGTGTGTGTGTGTGTGTGTGTGTGTGTGTGTGTGTGTGTGTGTGTGTGTGTTTGTGTGTGTATGAGCACATGAATGCAGGTTTCCTGAAAGACGACTAGCAGAGGTCATATCTGGAGCTAGTTACGGGTAGCTGCGAACCAGCTGACATCAGTTACTGGGGACCAAGTTCAGGTCCTCAGAAGAGCAGGACACACTCTCTAACTAAGCCCTTTCTTGGCCTGTTTTGTTCTTAAACAGGAGATGGAGTCTTGCTATGCTGCCCAGGATGGCCTCAAATTCAGGATCCTATGGCCTCAGCCTTCCAAAGAGCTAAGAATTCGGGTTGGTGTCATAATGTCAGGCTATCAAACAGGTCTTTAACATATAACTGTTAAGATGGCACCTCTCATAAGGGCTGCTGTCCCATAAGATACCAAGGCACTTCATAATGAAAATCACCAGATGGTTTCTTTTCCTGTATCAGTCACCAAAGACCCTCTAACAGTGTATTCAACAGCAGATATTTTTTAAAGGATAGGGATTTAAGAAAGATGCTACATAACAGCATTATAAAATGTTCTCACCAGGAATTAAAGAAAAACCAGTCTGTTTTCCTTAACTGAAAAGTGCCTACAGTATTTTAATAAATAGTCCATGTATCTTTCTTTCTTTCTTTTTTTTTTTTTTTCCTTTTTTTCCAAGACAGGTTTCTCTGTGTAGCTCTGGCTGACCTGCACTCGCTTTGTAGACCAAGTTGGCCTCAAACTCAGTGATCTGCCTGCCTCTGGCTCCCAAGTGCTGGGATTACAGGCGTGCACCACCATGGCTGGCTCATAATCATTTCTTGTACTACTAAAAAATCAACCATGATATGCCATCAGTGTAGATAAATCTCAAATTCAGGAAAATATAAACACCATCTCAAAAGTACTGAATATAGACATAGCAAGTACATGGATCTTAAAGAATTAAAAAACAGAAAAAAATATAGAGGCAGAGATGGTGTTAATTTAAATGTTAGCAAATCTATCCACTGGCTAAAGTCAAACGGATTTTCTACAATGTGGAAAAGCTGTACTCACCCTTCAGCGTCAGGGTCTAAAATGAGCGCCAGTTCCGTCAGCACGAGGCCGGCCAGGTAATGCTGCTGGCGGAAGGGCAAGGACAACTCAAACATGTTTGCAGTCTTCTGGTCCTGCACACTTGTGGAAAATCCAGAACTCTGTTGGGGGTAAGACAGAACTCAACCGTTGATAGCTGTGCAACGAACATCCTACAGTGGGGGCACTGCAGCATATGACATGTAATGCTGCTACGCCAGACAAAAGCTACTCTGGAGAGTTCACAGAAAAGTACCTGCTCTTACTTTGGGTATGGGAGACTATAGTGACATCTATTTACTTCCTTTATCAAACACAGGAGACCAACCCAGCCTGGGAATTCTACTTGGGTATTAGAGACTTTAGGAAGAGGACTCAGGAGTACACAGGTCAACAATGACCTCACAGAAAGCCCTTAGGAGAGCAGCTTGCTCAACTCATGAATTTGTTTGTTTTTAAGTAGGAGACGGGGTCTTGTTATGCTGGGTCTCAAACTCATGATCCTACAGCTTTAGTCTTCCAAACAGTTTATCAATTTTATTACTGAAATTAATTAGCAAAAAGTTTAATTTTGCTTTTCTCATATTGAAAATTTCTATTTGCTTCATTTTTTAACCACCTATTATTTCAGTGACCCTCTGAAGGGAAGAAATGAAACTCAATAGCAATGTTACATATGCCCTCATCCTAAAGGATAGGAGAAATGTCCATAATCACGGCACTTAGTGTCTAAAGAAATTTCAAATATAACCTAAGCTACTTTTTAGCAAACTTACTATCTTTGAAATTTGTGGATCATCTTGTGGTCTTTTCACTAAATCTTCAGAAGTTATAGTCTTGAAAAAGCTTCTATCCCTCAAGACACATTCTATATTCACATATATGAATGCGTATATATGTATACATATTTATATATGTGTATGTATATGCATATATGTGTATGTGTCTCCAGCATACAGAGCAATAGAACTTCCTATTGCTATAGAGAAAACTTCGAATTAAGTATAAAGAATACTTTCTGCCCTTCCCACAGAGGGTATGTCTATGTCTAAAATCTAAAAATTACACAGTTAATCAAGAAAGTAAACTAGATAATTCAAGAAATTCTATGAGAATTTCATAGATAAATGTCATGTAGTAAGGAGGTTTTAGGAAAGGCCCCCAAAGGGGATGTCTATTATGGTGGTTTAATAGGTGTGGCCCCAGAGACTCGTGTGAGTGGCACTATTAGGAGGTGTGGCCTTGTTGGAGGAGGTGTGTCACCGCAGGGGCGGGCTTGGAGGTCTCCTACGCTCAAGCTATGCCCAGTGTACTCCAGTCTCCTGTTGCCTGCATATCACGATGCAGAACTCTCAGCTACTCTCTAACGCTGTGCCGTCCTGCACGCCACCATGCTTCTTGGCACGATGAGAACGGACTAACCCTCTGAACTGTGAGCTAGCCCCAGTGAAATGTTTTCCTTTAAAAGAGTTGCCGTGGCCATGGTGTCTCTTCACAGCAATGAAACCCTAGCTAAGACAGAAGTTGGTACCCAGAGTTGGGCATGGCTGTGATAGGCCTGACCTTGATACTGGGAAGAATGTAGATTTTGGGACTTTGGATTGGAAAGCAGTAGAGTGACTTAAATTTGGCTTAATAAGCCATCCTAGTAGGAACATGGAAGACAGTGGTGCTGAGGTGATTTGAACTGTGGGGTCCTGGGTCAAGGGACCCAGAGAAGAATTTTAGTGTGTGGCCTAGAGACTGTTCTTATGATATTTTGGTAAAGAATTTGTCGGCTTTTTGCCCTTGTCTGAAAAGTTTGCCTAAGGCTAAGGTGAAGAGTTTTAGATGAACTGTATTGGCAAAGGAAATTTAAAAATAGCCTAGTATAAACTCTGTTGTGTGGTGACTAATGTTAACTCATATGAAGAGCATTATGATGAAAAGGAGCAGGCTAAGCAAGGAAAAGTACAAAATGTATGGTTCAAGGATTAAAGGAGCACAAGGAAGTGGAATGGAGCTAAATCCTGTTTTCAAGGAGATAAATGGGTTAAAGATATTAAATGCATGGTGGTGCACACCTTTAATCCCAGGGGAGGCAGAGTCAGGCAGATCTCTGTGAGTTCAAGGCCAGCCTGGTCTACAAAGCAAGTCCAGGACAGCCAGGACCACAAAAGAAACCCTGTCTTGAAAAACAAACAAACAAAGATATTAAATGGAATTAAGGGAGTGGTGACCTCAGGGCAGGATCCTATCCCTGCTGAGCTTCCATTTTGTGTAAAGGAATTAAAGATAAGTTTAGGTCCAAGCTGTGGTGGTACATGCAATTAATCCCAGCACTCTAGAGACAGAGGCATGTAGATCCCTGAGTTCAAGGCCAGCCTGGTCTACAGAGCAAGTTCCATAACACCCAAGCTTAGGCAGTGAAGGAAACCATGGAAAACAGAGAGCTGATGAAGACGTAACAGAACAGCGGGGCTGTCCCAGCCCTGGCAAACAGCAGAGCTTGGCAGCTTCAGCAGCCTGTTTCTGGCTTTAGAATCAAGAATTGAAGAAAGGGGCTATGGAATCTCTCTTTACATCAAAGGGAAGATGCTGAGGTCAGGTGTGTGGCAGGGGTGCTCTTACAGGAGGATTAGGAAGGCCACTGTGTGAAGCTGTGAAGGTGAAGCCTGGAGGTTAGAGATGACAGTCATGGGACACCTGTAAAGGAAAGCTGCTACCAGGGGTGGAACCGGCCCATGAGAAGGAAGTGTGTTGCAGTCAACAATGCTGGAGGGAACTGAAGATCTGGAGAGCGTCTTGACATCAGATATGGAGATGTGGGGTTAGAGTTTGCCCAGCTGGTTTTCAGCCTTTCTTTGGTCCAGCGTTTCCTCACTGTGCTCCCTTCCCTACATTTTGGAATGGTCATGCATATCCTGTGCCACGATATGTTGGAAGTATGTGATTTTTTTTTTACTTTGATTTTATAGGAGATTACAGTTAAGAAATTGTATGATTCTCAGAAGAGACTCTGAACTTTGGACTTTTAAACATTGTTGAAACTGTGATAGACTATGGGGCCTTTTAAAGTTAGAATAAATGCGTTTTGCATTATGTTATGGCCTCAAGCCTACGGTGGTCAGGGACTAGGACATCTATGTTAGTCACTAATATTTAAAAATTACACAGTTAAACAAAAAAGTGAATAAGATAATTCAAGAAATTCCATGAGAATTTCATAGGTAAATGCCCTGTAGTAAGGAGGTTTTAGGAAAGGCACTTCTGACTAACTTGCTGCTGGCTAAGTAGCCACAGCTATGGAAGAAAACAGAGGAAGAATGCAAAAGGCTAGATGCATTCATTAGGGAGGCATAAAGATAAGTGAAAACAGGTTGATCCAGGAGACATTCTGAAAAGATGAAATTTAAAGTTGTGGTTGGCTCTCTAATATTTTCCAGTTTATGTAAGTGAGGTTTAATTAAAAAAACAAACATGTAAAATGGAGCTAGTCTACAGAACTGACTGCATCTGGGCATTCCACACCATAGAAATAAAATTAGGGGATGCATAAGAGCAGCTATGACTTCAGTCATTAGGACTACTATGAAAACAGCTTGTCCACCTCATGAAGAATATAACAAGAACATTTTATTAGGGAGGAGGAAACTCTCGGCTTCCATGATACTACAACTATAAAGTCTTAATCTTTTTAATCCCCAAAGAAACTGCTAGCTGTGTGAGTCAAGTACAGCTATATATAAATGCACACTGAGTTTCTGTAAGCGAGTGAGCAGGCTGAGCTGGCAGGCTGGCACTGCAGCCTGACTCTTTTCTCTGCTTCCTTTCATAAGCATTTACCCCAAACTTGGTCTCCACATATGCATCAAGAAAACAACTCAATTTGTGAAAACATCAAAGTAAAGGAGTTTATGTAGGTGAACTCACGTACCTGAGCGAAGGAAGCACGTCACGCTCACGGACCCGGCTCTGCACTAAAGCTGTGGCTCCAAGCCTCACCTGACCTCCTCTTACTTTCTGTTTCTGATTTGGAGGGAGCCAATGTACATAATAACAAAACAACCTCCTAGAGCTGTCCTGGGAATTGGATGGGCACTCAGAAGTGAGCCAATTACCTAACCAATCATCAAATAACACACCATCATCTCTCCACGCATTGCTTTCAGTCCTTTTGTGTGAGGATGAACATATGTATGTCCTCCCATTGTGCATACCTGAGATGTCGCAGAAGAAACAGAAGGCGATGGAGAGGCAGGCGGGGTGAGCAAGCTGCAGGGTAAGTTTAATGTAACATAGTGTTCGTGGCTGCAGATGATTCGCAGAAAGTCCAACCTCAAGGACAGCAGGACACTTGGATTTGGCAGTGAATAGAGCTTTGAGGACACCTTGGAGGCATTATGTAAATAAGAGAACACCAACTTATGTGTTTTTTTTCCTCCCATAGTAATATGCCAGTAACAGAGGTTTGGGGTTCTGTGGCTTATATGACAATACCTCTTTTCCAAAATTACAACAAACACTATAAACAAGTCTACAGTATAAATCCACCTGACCAAGCTAAAGTCACATTTGTTTACTGCCAATGTTGCAATAATCCTCCAAGATGCAGGAGGTAAACCTCAGAAGTTCAAGACCACTCTCAGCTACAAAGAGAATTTGGAGCTGCCCTAGGCTACATGAAATCCTATCTCAAATAAACAAATAATACTCAGAATAGAAAAAGTTCAGTTATCTGTGCACTCACCATAAATGCTGTATTTGTACAGCATTCAAAGGCTGCATTTCATCACAATCTGGCTTTTAATGGGAAGAAAGAAATACTGAGGAGTGTAGTAAACTGGCTATTCTAGGATCTGCTTGCTTTAGTCCTAATAAAACATACACCATGTATTTTTACTACAGTATTAGTAACACAAAACTCTGTGCTCCTTTTTCATTTTAATATCAGTATATGAATGTGGTCCTGAAGCTTAGCCCTGAAACCAGCTACCCCAGTATTCCAGTTACTCAACTACTGACTATGTATTACCTGTTTGTAGCAGGACTTTATAAGGCTAAAGACAAAACCTCTGTCCATAACAGACAACAGATCATTGAGAAAGAAGGCAAGGCTTGTATTGAGTCTCTCAACCATTTCTGTGTCCTAGAAAACAATATAAACAACAACAGTAATAATGATCATGATCAAAAGCACAGTTTACTCTCAGCTCATAAGAGACATCAACGGGAAGTCATCATCACCTTCTGAAATCGTGACATGACATCATTAGCAATTGTGCTAACCAGAGCAGCAATATCATCCATAAACCGTTCTGGAAAGCGGGTTTTCCTTGGAGCATCCAGTTTGTCGTTAAAGTACAAGTGGTGTACCATGCTCTTTACCTGTAAAAGGACACCATTATCTGTGTTGTTTTGCTTTGTTTTATGACAGCATCTTACAGTGTAAACAGATTAGCCATGAGTCCTCATCCTCCTGCCTCAGGCTCGCAGCTCTTAGGATTATATGTATGTCTACCGCCTGGCTAATTTCTTAATTTTAAGAAAATTATAATAGCTCTATATACTCAGGCTATCTTAAAAATAAAACAAGTAATTTAGCAGTCAACTGAAATATTTTTTGATTTTCTAATATTTTGACAATGTTCCTTAAATATATTTTGTCAATGAAATATCAAATGCAATAAAACTTTTCCACTTTATTCTCATAAATTATTTTATCAAAAGGAATAAAATCAGTGTATGTTAGCAGAAAATAACTTCACTGTGTAAGAAAAATTTAATTAAAAAATTTTAAGATTGACTTATTGTTTTATTCCATTGCCCCTGAATAAGGAGCTTTCAATAGTTAGAAACCTGCCTTCACTGAACCATCATCAGTATCTATTACATAAAATATTAGTTAATAACTTTGAGTGATTTCCGTTTACAGAATGTTTTCAGAAAGACTTGTATTGTAATACTAGTAATGGTAATAAGGAATTTCAGTGTTTACACTTAAAGAGCTGACGTGTTGATAGCATGCAGCACAGCCAAATGAGCACAGGGCAGTACATGATAGCAAGAACTCCAGACTCGTCTGTAGCCCAGCCCCTCACCCCTTTTGAGATAGGGTGCAGCTCTGGCTAGCCAAGAATTCTCTATGCTGACCATACTGGCTTCAAACTCAGTTCTGCCTGCCACTGCAGACATGTGCTACTACTACTCCTAGCGCCCAGGCTTCTTTCTAACAGGCCTTGGGACGGGAGGTGTGCGTCACCATGCCCAGCTACAGCCAACTCTTGAACTATAATCTCTGGACTCATATTTAAGAAATCTGAGCACATAGGAAAGACTTTTGTTAAAGCCCAAATTACAATTCCTATCTTATGATGCAAGTATTCAAGTTATAAATTTGACATTTATATTCTAAGAGAAAATGAGCCTTTATCCCCAGGTTTACCTTTTCTGTAGATTAGTGAATCTATAGGAACAATGCTGTCTATCTCAAATACAGGTGACAGTCAGTGCTGATAAGAACTCTATGTCATATTCTAAAAGCGCTGTTATTTCCTTCTCTCTTGCCCTTCCTCCATCTGTCCTTCCCTCCCCCTCTCTCTTTCCATGTCTTTATTTCGTTAGTTTTTGCTACCGTTTTGTTCCTTATTGATTAAATATTATTTTTGTTGAAAGAAAATGGTCCTATGATCTGAGCTTTCTAGTCCTAAGGGAGAAAACAAAGAGGAAGAGCCCTAGCTCCAGAATGCCTGAACTTGATTATAGTGCTGCTACCTAAAGATGTGTACACTAGAAAGCTATATAACCTAACAGGCCTGCACAGTCACGTGATAATCACTCACCGCTTTGGTTCATTGAGAGGTGTGCATGTACATAAGTATAGCCATGTTTTAAATGACATGAAAATATTAATTGGTTTATAGTATCATTTATTGAATTAAGCAAAGAAATGTCTCTCAAATTGGTTGTTACTAGCATTTCCCTATACATTGTTCACCTATAATAATAAAAGAATGTATTTTAAAGCTCTAAAATAATTGTTGCAAATCTACAGCATTGACTTTATTAACTTGCACAGACCAGCAAAGACTGTCCCAAGTTTCCTGATAAGTATTCAAGAAGAACAAGACATAACAAAATCAGAAATAGAGTTCAAATGAACCTCACATGTTATAATTTCATCTATATTGTGTTGGTGCCCATAATGTATATTTAGAAACAAATACATACAATTTTGCTTTGGGGGCAAACATGAGGACACACTATCTAAAAGAGAAATGAGCTGATACAAACTGCACATGGAGTTTGAAGGTATTAAAGAACATGTTCCGTTTGCTTACCATCAACTCAAAAAAGAACCAGGCTTGCTGCAGAGCTGATTCCCGAACGCTGCCACTACAAACAACCCACTGCAGAGCCAGTTCCTCATGGAAAAGCTATTCAGAAATAGATCAAGGTTATTATCAAAGTCAGATACGCTGGTGACATAAACCAAATGATAACACAGGTACAAATGAGGCGTAATGGGAGTAAGTGACACAGGGCACACAAATCACTGGACGACGCAGTGGACACACCCATTAACGAAACGACTGTTTATGCATGAAGACAGTGTGGCATGTTCAAAGCTGAAATATTACATATTATCTTGGAGTAAAATGTAATTTTAAAAGGACAGGCAGGAAACAACTTCCTAAATTGCACTTGCAAACAAAAACAAATTGACCAAAACCTCACAGCTATAAATTGGATTTTGTTTGTATTTTGAATACATATTTGAGCATATAACACATTCACCAACTTTGCTGGTACAATTTAGGAAATATCATCACAAATTCAAACTTTTCTATGTGCTGTTAAGTTTCATGTGCTTAGGGTATATTTTAAAAGCAGAACCTTCCTCATAATGGATACACATACAGAGCACTTGCGGAGCAGCACAGGCACTATGGAAGGCCTGCCAGGCTGTGCGTAAGGGGAAGTCAACAGCGCTTACTAAGACTGATAGCTTTTCTAACCCATCTTCCTTTCCCTGGAGATTCAAAACAAAACAGGAGCAGTTACAGAAGCAAAATTAAGGGCTCAAACATTTTTCTAGTATTAAAATTAGATTACCTAACTTGAATTAATATATCCTACTGTCAATCCGAAAGATAGAAACCTCACTGTAATGTAAACAATCCCTACACAACAGTGGTATGCCCAAAGGCTCCAGACAAGCACTGCTTGTTCAAATGTATTTTTAGACACAACAAAATTATTTTAGTATCTCACACTGGCTGTGTAAAAAAGCTTCACAAGTTTTAACTTTCCCCCTCTATGACTATCTTCTTATGAATCTACCTTTTTAGTTGGTAAGCGTCCCGTTAATGTTTGTAAGAAACTTGACGTCTCTGTGTGCGAAGACATACGATTACAACTTCGATCCATAGCCTATGGAGTGAAGATGGATGAATGACGAGAAAACATTAACACTGCTCTGGAGGACTGAAGGTCACGGACTATGCACAATTTTCAACCACTTATATTATTTCTGATCTCACTGCTATTTTAAGCTTCTTTAAAAGCAGTATGAAAACTGCTTCTGTTTTTTGTTTTTAGGATTAATTACCTTAGAGATTAATTACGCAGAGAGTGCTGCAAAGAATGAAACTTATCTGTGTAATCTACACATGCACATATCTAGTGAAAACACTTAACAGTAAAAACATACTTCTCAACTGGCTTCTGAAAAAAAAAAAATCAATAATTTTGTGCTCAATAAGGAAAATTAAAACTTTAGAAGCTTTACTTTTTTCTATTAAAAGCACAGCATTTAAGTTTGTCATAAACTGTGTGTAACCAGTTATATGTAATATAAATCAGTTATAATCTTAAACAAAAAATTGAATTTTTTGTAGGAATAAGAGAATTTTCCTTCAAAGCCAATACACAACTAAGAAGTATATTTTGATGCAGCATGCAGTTAGTCATCAAGCAACTAGTCTTAAATTATGTTACAGTTATAATAAATTTCATACTTTGCAACACAGTAAAAATAGAGCTTTCCCTCCAGCATTTATTCTTACAGCATGCATATTGTAACACTTCATATTTATTTATATTTAACTTCGATTTACTACCAATCTTTCTACTTGGTGATTATGAAAAAGAGATACAGCAATAAAGACCACAGGAATCAATACATTTAGTTATACTTTAAAGCAAATGAAAAACTGTTCGGTGTTTTCTACATAAAATTTTCTATAATGATGTACAAGCCCTGAATAAAACCTGTTAGAAAACTAACAGTGCATAAACAGCGGTCACAGAGACACTGGTACCAACAGTGCATAAACAGCAGTCACAGAGACACTGGTCCTAACAGTGCATAAACAGCAGTCACAGAGACACTGGTACTAACAACAGTGCATAAACAGCGGTCACAGAGACACTGGTACTAACAACAGTGCATAAACAGCGGTCACAGAGACACTGGTACTAACAACAGTGCATAAACAGCGGTCACAGAGACACTGGTACTAACAGTGCATAAACAGCGGTCACAGAGACACTGGTACTAACAACAGTGCATAAACAGCGGTCACAGAGACACTGGTACCAACAGTGCATAAACAGCAGTCACAGAGACACTGGTACTAACAACAGTGCATAAACAGCAGTCACAGAGACACTGGTCCTAACAGTGCATAAACAGCAGTCACAGAGACACTGGTACTAACAACAGTGCATAAACAGCGGTCACAGAGACACTGGTACTAACAACAGTGCATAAACAGCGGTCACAGAGACACTGGTACTAACAACAGTGCATAAACAGCGGTCACAGAGACACTGGTACTAACAGCAGTGCATAAACAGCAGTCACAGAGACACTAGTACTAACAACAGTGCATAAACAGCGGTCACAGAGACACTGGTACTAACAGTGCATAAACAGCGGTCACAGAGACACTGGTACTAACAACAGTGCATAAACAGCAGTCACAGAGACACTGGTACTAACAACAGTGCATAAACAGCGGTCACAGAGACACTGGTACTAACAACAGTGCATAAACAGCAGTCACAGAGACACTGGTACTAACAACAGTGCATAAACAGCGGTCACAGAGACACTGGTACTAACAGTGCATAAACAGCGGTCACAGAGACACTGGTACCAACAGTGCATAAACAGCAGTCACAGAGACACTGGTACTAACAGTGCATAAACAGCGGTCACAGAGACACTGGTACTAACAACAGTGCATAAACAGCAGTCACAGAGACACTGGTACTAACAACAGTGCATAAACAGCGGTCACAGAGACACTGGTACTAACAGTGCATAAACAGCGGTCACAGAGACACTGGTACTAACAGTGCATAAACAGCGGTCACAGAGACACTGGTACTAACAACAGTGCATAAACAGCAGTCACAGAGACACTGGTACTAACAGCAGTGCATAAACAGCAGTCACAGAGACACTGGTCCTAACAGTGCATAAACAGCGGTCACAGAGACACTGGTACCAACAGTGCATAAACAGCAGTCACAGAGACACTGGTCCTAACAACAGTGCATAAACAGCGGTCACAGAGACACTGGTACTAACAACAGTGCATAAACAGCAGTCACAGAGACACTGGTACTAACAACAGTGCATAAACAGCGGTCACAGAGACACTGGTACTAACAACAGTGCATAAACAGCAGTCACAGAGACACTGGTACTAACAGTGCATAAACAGCGGTCACAGAGACACTGGTACTAACAGTGCATAAACAGCAGTCACAGAGACACTGGTCCTAACAACAGTGCATAAACAGCAGTCACAGAGACACTGGTCCTAACAACAGTGCATAAACAGCAGTCACAGAGACACTGGTACTAACAGTGCATAAACAGAAGTCCCAGAGACACTGGTACAGTGTGTAAGGAAGAGGCAGGAGGAGACAGAAAACACAAGATCGTTATGGTGCAACTGGTGGCATTCATGCATAGTAGTTGGGGAATGTGCTAAATAAAAATACACACTTATAATGTAAAAAAAAAAAAAAAAAGCAAGCCACTGAAACCACAGCATGTACTATGAGGCAATGATCTAAAGGGAAACATCAGCAGCCAATAAAGAAACCTAGAATGCAAACACCACCTGTGTTGACTCTGCACTTGGGCTGGGGTTGGATCCCCATGGGGCAGCTTTTGGACCAGTGTTAACCCAGGAATTGGAGCGATCTAAACCCTAAGCACACAACAGAGAGCAGTTGGAGAGGAGAGAAATGTTACACAGTGCATGCTATGAATTACTCTTAAAGAAGCCCAGCCCTCCCCACGCCACATGTTCTTCATTAGTACTGTTAAAGCCACCAGAAGACCTCAGGGACACATCGCAGTATCTCCTATCACAAGTGTAACACTTACGGTCACCTCTCTGCAAAGTGACTGCCTTAAAGAGCAAACCACAGAAATCTCCCCATCATTACCCTCAAAATACTTCCTAAATATGGAACAAATTCTCAACTGCAATGAGACTTGGGGGAAATGGAGGAAAAAATAACCACTTTTTGCTAAAGGGCCTTAATTTCATTGCATTTCTTGTATCTGAAAGCTACTATGCAGTGAGAACTCCACAAATCTGCTTGACCTAACCTCTTCTTTCGATTTCTTTTAGAGAACAAAAAACAAGAAGGAAAATATTATGTAAAGGAAAAGCTAAATCTGTCCCTTCCTAATAAGAACAGTGAATTTGCAGTTCTGTTCTCTCTTTACTACTACTTGTCATTTAGATACATGGGGTATTATCGTGTATGAACATATAAGAAAAACATGTCTCTCTAGGAACGTATCTTCATCATCACCTTCATTAAATTTTAACATGCTAGCTATTTAAAAACATACTAGCACGTTGTCTTTTTTAGAAAGGGATTAAGATTAAGATTCTGTGCTCTATACTCCAACTTCCCGTCTTCAACTGGAGTAGAGAGCCTGCTCAATGGAGCTGGAGGAAGTTGTAACAGGTGTTCGGAGGGTTTCAGGGTAAGAATCAAAGACAACCCAAAGCAACCTGATTGAAAATACTAAAGCAGAAGCCAGGCTCCGTGGGGCACACCTGCAATCCCAGCACTCCAGGAGGCAGAGGCAGGGGGATCTCTGTGAGTCTACAAAGTGAATCTAAGACAGTCAAGAGTACACAGAGAAAACCCTGTACCAAAAAACTAAAACAACAACAACAAACCCCTCAAAAACTAAAGCAAAGAATGTACTGGAACCAGAAACTACAAAAACTAAGACTGCTTGAAAACAGAAAATGTTGGCGCAATGGCGATCAGGTGTCCAGACAGCCAGTTCCCAGGGAGATTCTCAACAGCAAATGTGGTGGCCCCGCCCACCAAAACAAAAAACAAAAAAACTCAGTCTGGGTCGATGAGGGGAAGGCCTACAGATCAGCACATTTTTTACATTTCCAGAGAAGTGTCTAAAAGGAAAATAACTACTGCTTCAAGTTTTGACTTTTGAGAGAATATTTTCTCTACTTTTCTTCCCAAGCACACTGTTGACACTGATTGTTGAAGATGGGAGCTAAGGTTCCTACACAGGCTTTGCTGCTTACTAATTTAAAAATCTAATATAAATTCATATCTATATATCTATATCTATATATCTCCTTAATTCAGTTTCTTATCTACAAAATTGAAATAATAATAGTCTCTCCTGATATTTTAAGGAGGGTTGAAGTGTAATGCCTTGAAGGTGGCAGATAGCAGAAACTGTTTACATAAAATTTTTTCCAGAGACTAAAATTTTGTATTTGAATTAGTAATTTGTAATGAGTATAATGCCTGTGCAAATGTATGTGCAACCTTGTTTAATATTTTTTAAATGTTTATGGCAATAATATAAGAATAAGCCTAAGAGATCATTAGAATATCTGTAGTTAACAAACATGACTCATTCCACTGAGGACGTACACTTTGTAGTGTGCAGGTGCTAAGTACTGCCCTCACTAAACAAGAAACAACTGAAGAAAAAATAAGCCTAACAATCTTGAATACTTTTCCTAAGCTTGAAGTCAGGGCTATACTTGTGCTTCATATGTAGAGACGTAGTTTTCCTGAATACTTTTTGTATGATAAGAGTGGAGGCCCTGAATAATGAACAGGTGGGTCTTACCCTAGATACCCTTTCTTGTCTAGGATAATTACTAACCATTGTTAAATAGTCCTACTACAGTGTACACAGGTTCATATGAAATGTAGCTCCATTACCAGCCAAGGCCAGTTCCTATTCTGGACGCTTTTCTGAAGAAGGAAGTCACAGGACATCATTACAGTGCATCTCTGTGCACACCAGCCACACAGGTCCCTCCCCACGCTATAGAACCAATCTGAGAAATTTTCACATGATAAGATATCAGACAAGTTACATGTGATGATTTATCCTGAACAAGTTTTAAGTTTATAACAGTAAGTAAGCATACTTAATAGGATTGTGAAAACTACTTACTGAGAATAGAAATATACAATTCTTGTTTATTCCTAACTCAAATAAAATAGAAAAAAATCCTTACTTACTTTGAACTCAACTACATCTTAAAATTAAGAATAGATTAAATACTTGTCATAAAGGGGTAACATGTCTTCAGTTTACCTTACTGCCAATGATTGACCGAACTTCATCATCTGGTGATGTGGGAGTCCCAGATATATCCGGATTGCTGTTGCTAAGGCTCCGTGAGCGATTTAAGTTAAGGCTTGCAGGTCTCACTGCAGACCTAGCCATTGTGGCATAATGTACTGATCCTCCCAAACCCCCGGGACCTAGAGTTACAACAAATAGCACAAAATTAATAAAAGAGAAAACGAGGAAAGGACTCTCCCCAAAATAACCAAAAATTTTACAAAATTCCACAGAAAATATAAACTGTTTTAGTTTCTAAATGAAAATTGTCAGTTTTTAAAAGAATGCCACTAGAAATAAGAGACAGTGACAGCTATATGAAGTCCTACTTTATAGCAGTTGATACAAACCATATGAATTACAAGTAAAATCACTGTCTTAAATATTTCTATATTTTGCTTTTGTTTTCGAGACAGGGTTTCTTTCTCCGTGTAGCCTTGGCTGTCCTGGACTCGCTTTGTAGACCAGGCTGGCCTCGAACTCACAGTGATCCACCTGCCTCTGCCTCCTGAGTGCTGGGATTAAAGGCGTGCGACACCACGCCTGGCTAATTTTTCTATATTTTGTAAACAATAAAAAAATAAATAAAATGAACAAGAAACACTAACGCTTTATATCTAGGACCCAAAAATGTGGTAGCTGCTAACTTTTCTGTCCCTTTTTGCCTACATTTCTGGCTATGGCCCCCTAGATATATGGTCACTATAGAAACATCCAATTTATTAACAACAAAAGTATGTTTTATTTCTCTATCTTCATGAGTGATATGAAAAATAACAGAATAGCATTTTGTTTCACACAGACAGACAGACAGACACACACACAACCCCCCACACACACCTAAAGACAGTTTTAAGAGCCTAGGTTATAAAAACAAGGAATTGCTTTGTCTAAATAAAATCACACACTATATCTTCTTTTAACATGTTCCATAAAAGCAAAAATATTCAGCAATTATACTCAATAGCTACATTTTTTGTGTATATGTGTACACATGTATACTGTGTGAGCATGCATATACACGTATGTATGTGCAGATTCTTAACATGGGTTCTGAAAGCAAACCCAGGTCATGACTGTATGATAAGCATTGTGCAGAACACGCCATCTCTTCTGCTCCATCCAGTCTATCCAATTGTAGAATATTTTAAAATGTCTTACTGAAAATGATACAAATCTGATAACTAATTAATGTGTATACTTACATGTAAAATGTGTGGAATCTTAATAATGAACTAAACAAAAAGGCGGATGGACACGCCTTCTGCGTACTCTCCCATGGCTATACTATTATCCCCACCACACGCTTAGACGCTCAAGCTGCACAGCTTAAGATCAAGATAGTAAGTTACAGGTTAGGATAGAAGACAGATGTTCCTGTTTTCACAACAAAGAAAAGTTCTAAGCTAAAGCTTAAACCAGCAACATTGCAAAGGGACACACGCCACCATCACCTATACAGCAAACAGGTAAGCAGTTTCAAAAGTGCGATAAACAACTAACTAACCAACTGGAAATTCAAACTCAAACATCCCTCATAAACACCACAATTGCCAATGTCATACGAAAGACAAGTAACTACTTGAAGCTTTAATATTCAGAAAGTTTATGCTATTTTACCTGTCACAAAGAAAAGTTTTCTAGATAACCAGTTTTGTAATACTATAATAGTCCTTATAGGCTTAATAGATAATTAGTCTACCATGCATCTCCTTAAGTGTCTAGTAACACTCTGAATGGCAAATAAAATATCCTATTAACTTTAACAAGAAATGATAAAATGTTTTCAGAGACGGATGAAGTGATTGTCATGGTACATTCACAACAATTAATTTAACCAAGCTCTCCAATTCAACTTAAAGCAAATATAATGATGTTTTAAGACGAAGCATGCCCTTCAGTGACTAACACAGTGAATGTCCCACAGCAGAGAGTAAATAAAACTGTGAATGTGTGACTCCCGCTACGGACTACACGCAGCATCAGTCTCGGCATAAACACTTCGTGAAAGACAGTTTAATGCTAAAAAGACTGAAGTACCTGGGGACGGCGAGTTTGGGTGAGTATTTGGCAGGCGGAACACATAATATACGTATGACGCGAGGAGGCTGTTCCTGCCGTGCTGGTCCTGGTTTCCTTCTAAGTTTTTGTGAAGTCGATTGATAATTGATGCCATAGCTTCAAAAGACGCTTGCCCTAGATTAACTTTTCAGAAAGATGAAACGTTTTTAGGTTTACAGTTCCACAAAAAAGAAGGCTTTTCCCTGATACAGAAGGCTGTAAGCAGAGTGACAGACACAGTAAGTGTACAAGATTTAAAAATATGATGATTTTGATATTTTGTACTAGCACAACAAAAAGTATTCTTGAAAACAAAAGGAGAATATCACATTTTATGAATTTAATGTGAAAACTGTATGGGTTAGATGAGTTAAAACAAAAACACTGCCCATCAAATACACAGTATTTTGAAAAGTGACACAGAGGTCAGAGAAATCCATCTTACATATGCAACCTTGAGAATTAACTTCTCATTTCAAAGATGACTCTGAAACTCCAAAGAGTATGCACCTACTTTTAAAGAAGTTTAAAATAACAATTAAAATAAATCATTAAAAAAAGTAATATGAAAAGAGAATTATGGGTAAGCAACTTGATTTAAATTATTGAATCTGAAAAGGGATTGGACGGGGGAGGGGCTGGACAAACAGCAAGACAGCCAAGTACTTGAAACGACAAGACACCAGCGCCTGCTCCACCCTCCATGTCACACACCGCAATGACGTTTTGAAATCTGGGAATGCTGACAGCAGCACACTGAAGAACTAGGTAAACATGTAACATCTGAACAAGGCTGTCAGTTTTGTGATTTATTTAATCAAGAAAGAAAGTTATGGACACACAAATGAGGCCAATTAAGTTTCCTAAAGGTAAGATAATCAAGTAAGATGGCTACTCGCAAAGTTAATGAGCATTACTGAACTGAAAGGGCAGAGGACAGAGACAGCGTCTTGAGAGGGTTTAGCAGCCTCCTGCTTCCTGCTGAGTTCTTTCCCTTTTTTCTTTCATTGAAGCTATTCCAATTCGGCAGAGTCCTTTCCTAAATCAGGTCTAGGGGCTGGAGAGATGGCTCGGGAATTAACATACTGGCTGCTCTTCCACAGAACCCAGGCTTGGTTCCTACCACCCATGTGGTGGCTCACAACCAACTGTTAACTCCAGTTCCAGGGATCTGATGCTCTCCTCTGGCCTGCACAGGTACCAGGCATGCATGAGGTAGACACACATACATAAACACATCTCTCTCTGTGTATATATGCATATGTGTATATACGTATATGTATGCATATGTGTGTATATACACACACACACATTCAGGCAACACACCCATACACATAAAATAAAAATTATATTAAATTACATTGTTAAAAAACAGCCATTTTACTCCCTTATTAGCAATTTTTACCTTCTATATCACTCAGAACAAGCTTAAAGCATAAACGGCCTCAAATCTGTCTACAGACTTATTAGAAACTAAAATTCCTAACACCTTTCCAAAAAAAGCAACAGCTCTTCCTTCCCCATGAGAGATCTACCATCATTTTTACTTCCTGAACTTGTTCCAATGGTTATATCTCTTCTCACTCCATTATCTTGTATATTTCTCCTATTTTGAAAATGATTTATGTTCAGTGTGTAAATATGCTCACACTCACTTTTTAAATTTTATCTTATTTTACATGTATGTCTGTGGGTGTTGGCCCCTCCGGGCTGGAGCTACAGATGGGTATGAGCCTCCATGTGCGTGCTGGAAACTGAGCCTGAGTCCTCTGGAAGAGCCACAAGTGCCCTTAACTCCTACACCCTCTCTCAGCATCTTCAAATCTACTCTTGTACTCCACTCAACTGGCTTTCTTTTCTAGCTGAGCTTCTTACACTTCTTCCTTCGTTAGACTAAACTGTTCTTAAAAACGTTACCAGTGGACATCTTAAGAGATGTACTCTAAGGCCAGGTGCTTGGGTTGAATTTTGTCTGTGGTTTAATAGCTGAGTGACTTTAAGCAAAAATGTTAAACATGTTTGCCATTGTGCTCATCTGTGAAGTGGGTTTACGTAAGGAAGACTCCCATGCGTGTGTTTGGTCCACAGCTGATGGAACTGTTTGGGAAGGTTAGGATGTGTGGCACCAGGATTGGGACCACATCATCCCCAGCTGCCCTCTGACTGTTTACTTCCTGCTTCTGGATCAAACATCAGCTCTTAGCTACTGCTCAGCGCCATGTGTTCCTGCCTGCTGCCATGGTCCCCACCACGAAGGTCATGGACTCTAACCCTCTGGAACCAGGAGCCCCAAATGAAATGCTTTCAAAAGACAGCTGCTTTGGTCATGGTGTTTTGTCACGGCATTAGAATAGTAACTAAGACAGGACTACCCAAGGGGGCTGACAGGAGCTCATACAGGAGAGAAAATAAAGCACAGATTTCTATTTTGACCAATGCTTTGTGATTTATTATCATGATCATGATTATCATCATCATTATTAATTTATTATTATTTTACTTCTACAATCCTGAACAAATAGTAACTTTCTTTCTTAAAAGTCATCCTAACGGTGACCCATCCTCTTTTCCTTATTCTATTCTCTCTTGCCTTTTATCAGGGGTTTTGTCATTTTTGGTAAGAAGCTGTACATGATTTCAGACTTGTCTCTGCTTTAGATCTTTCCATTTTCAACCACATAGTATTTTTGTGTATGCATCCACGTATTTATGGACAGGTGTACGTGCACGTATGCATGTGTGGGCAGGTGTACATGCGTCCATGTATGTGTGGGCAGGTGTTCATGCATATATGCCCAAAGCACGTGTGAGATGAGAAGCCATCCTTAGATGCTGGGCTGTCTTCTACCTTGTTTTTGTGAGGTTTTTGGTTGTTTTTCAAGACATTGTTTCCCTGTAGAGTCCTTGCTGTCCTGTAACTCACAAGCTGGCCTCGCACTTGAGAGAACTGCCTGCCTCTGCCTCCTGAGTGCTGGGATTTAAAGTTGTGTGCCACCATACGTTTTGTTGTTGTTGTTTTGTTTTCCCTGCTACCTTGTTTGGGGACAGGGTCAATTTGTTGTTCCCTCTGTGTGTGCTGGGGCAGCTGGCCCGTAGCTTCCAGAGAGTCCTGTCTTCCATCTTCTACCTTCCCGTAGTAATGCAGGCGTGGTAGGCGCTCACCCTGCACGTGTGGCTTTTATATGGGCTCTTGGGAATTTGAACCCAGGTCTTTCACACTTGCTCAGACATCTCTGTAGCCCCTACATATTAAATTTGGTCACACTGTTTCCATAGTTAGAGCCAGATCTCCCAAAGGCTAGTGCTTCCTATAGAGTAATTTCCTGGTTTCCTAAAGCAGAAGAGCCTACATTAACTCATGTCTCCCACACCACCTCTAGTTACCAACCGTTTGCTTTTCAGTCATTCTTTACAAATCTTTGGGTCTTTGACACATGAATGTGGTTCCCTCTCCTTGAACAGCACCTACGAAGTGCTCATACTCTGAATATTTGACCCAAAACTTCCTCCACTTACAAGTGTCCCTAAAAGAACATATATCTCAGGGTGTTGAACAGATATCTCCTTAGAGCCACCAGTTAGTAAATGTTAATAACAGAATAGCTCTTATTTCTTTCAGGCTCAATTTCTTCCCAAGATTTTTATTTAGAAACAGGTGGAAATGAGAAACAGTTCCATATTCAGAGTACAAAAGAGAATAAATACAGTGATTTTTTTTTTTTAGAGAACAAAGAGAAGTGCTATATGAAATAGAGGATTAATAGATGGATGACAATGCAGACTGGATATGCTGTATGCTCTATAAAATGTAGCAGGATTATCTATTGGCTACTCATCTTAACTACTCTATAAGAAATTAGCAGCAGGGACCAAGCTTGGATAGTGTCTAGGAGTGTCTATTTATCATAAGTGCTTAATAAATATTTGATGACTGAATATGAATATTAATTTGTTTAGATAGTTTGAGTAAAAGTCTATAAATACATATCATATTCTGGCACATAGAAGTCAGTAGCACCTCCCATCCTCTCCCACAACAAAAACCAAATAGAACACATGATTCTCTTTAAAAAGTTAGAAATGCAAAATTATGAATCTTGTGATTTGCCCCATGTAAACGTACTTACCTATTTGGCCAGCGATCACAGGAGGTCTAACTACTAAAAGTATCAGTTTGTCGAGCAGAAGGTGAAGAAAGCGGACCACAGGCTCCAGCTGTGAGGAACTCAGGGCTGAAATGCTGCTCTTCAGCTCACTTTCTAAATTGTTCTCCATGATCCGCATATCCCCAATTCGGACTGGGAACATGTGTTCATCCAGAGCATTGACAAGAGCAAAGAATTTGTCAAGATAAGGATCCTGAAACAAAGAACAAACACAGAACTAAACAATTCTACCCACATCAATTCTCAAACCATCAGGAACTATAGAGCACTAATATCTCATATTGATAATGCAAAAAAAAAAAACAAAAACAGAAACAAACCCCACAAACAAAACAAAACAAAAACTCCACACCTACAAGTACACACAAACACTGTTTCCAATTTGACACATCCCTTTGTACTCCTCACTGTGAAACAGTCATCTCAAATACCATCCTTTTCTCAAGGAATCTCTGATCTCATCAACGGTTTGAGTTTGCCTAATTTGTGGAGCTCAGTTCTCACGACAGGTACCTCAGTCACCTACATCTGTTCTAACTTGCTGCTGTCTCTTGGCTCCTAACCCACCTTCCATGTTAGACTGTGCAATACAGGAACTAGATCTTTCCAGCCGTGCTTGTCAGCTGTCGTCTGTGGGGCTGGGTGATTATTTTCCTAGTGGAGGCGAGATGGTGTGGCTGTGTACCACAGCAGTGCTGGCTCATGCTCCTATGGCAGGCACTCTCAACAAGTTCCTGACACCACAGAATGCTAAGCTGCAAGTTCTAACTGCAACGGTACCTTTCCCCTGAAACTTCCGTTGGGTGCCCAGAGTTCTTCCTTGATACTTCCCTGTCTGCTGTCTGTCATTACCATAGAGTTCTCTTAACATCTATTTAATAGCTAATCATTGTCAGTATTTTGGAAAGTCTGTATTTAAAATGTTCTCCATTCAAATTGCTGGTGGCTTTGTGTCCTAACTGAGCCTGTCTGCTCTTACTCAGTGTCCCCCTTTACTACGGACAGAGTCAAGAATCTGGAGCAAATGATCTCTAAACACTTTCCACCTGGGACACTTGGCTCTACCAGAATTAAAATGAGCTCACAATAGCTTTTTGACTCTATTTTGCCATGAACCAGAAATTAAGAAAGAGAAAAAGAGCCATATTTGTTCAAAAATACACATCAGTAACATTTAAAAGACAAAGCTAATGACAGTTAATGAAAAAAATGTTTAAATCTATATTTTTAACTAACATGCATTTCTAAACTCTGACAAGACAACAAAACTGACATAAATGAGATAATATGTTCAATTCATTTAAGAGGGATCTAATTATTAAACAAATACTGAAACTTACTTGTGTGTGAACGGATGATACAGCAACAACTTCAACATTAAATACTCCTTTATGGTTATCTACCCACTTCATACCAGGCAGAGGGACCTGTAAGACATCATGCCCAACAATCACGGGCTTGCAAAGGTGCTATGAACTCAGCAAACCAAGATGACTAAAAGCACTGTGAAAATATCTGTTTTATTTATTCTTTGAGGATTCTATACACATATACAATGCATTTAAAATATATTAATATTTACATATATTCAACTCTCTCCTCCCAACTCCCCAGGGGCCCTTCAATACAAGCAAGTAAATACACTGGATCCATTTTACTACACACAGCTAAATTCTGGCATAATTAACAAATTGAATGTGAATATTTTAGAGGTAGAAAAAAAGAAGAGCTAGGCTGGCAACCTCAGCAAGTAAGGCCCCAAAAGGAGGTTTCTTGTGTTTTATTTGTGCTTTATATATCCAGGACTGGGTGTGAAAGGAAGGCGATCCAAACAGCCAAGGAGGGACCTCTGCTCTGGCTAGCAAAACCAGTCATCCTCCAGCCAACAAGGAACAACCATCCCTGACGCAGACGAAAACCAACAGGACTTGAAGCCTTGACAAAACAAGCCAAGTGTATGAGGAATAATGCCCCCCTTGCCTTTTTATGTGTAGAAAAGAAATTCTGGTCCAGCCAGTTTCCCATTTCAAATTCCCACATGAAGTCAGAGATTCAATCCCTCTATTGAGGCAAATAACAATGGTTTGGAGGTCAGCTTTATTTTTTCAAAAATACTTGTTTTCTCTTTTAAAAAACATGCAGGTAAAATATACAACATGTTTATAAATTCAACATTGCTATGGTCTGGGCATTGACAGCATAAATATCTGTTAAAAATGTTATGTACATTTTGATCACAATCTTAAAAATTCCCAATTTGAAAGCAAATAAATATGGAGTGAGAAGATAAATGGTCTAAATTACTAATGTTCCAGCTCTTGAATCGATAGATTAGTAATTATATTGTAAATAAAACTTTATATAAATATTATTTTTATAGGTAAAATAATGAATCAGAAACCATCACTATCCATCTGTAGTGCAACCACTACCAAATTTAAAACATCTCATACTCAGATCGTCTCATAATTATGCAAATTCATCTCTAAGATAAATATCTAGAAGTATAAATCATAAGGTAAAACAAATGGATTTTCATTGATACTGTTTGGGTATACACAAACAAAACTGTTTTAAGATCCAGATAAAAATGTCACGCAGTCTACACCAAGTTTTATACTTCTACAAAGAGGAAAAAAATCTAGCTCCAGGTTGAAGTACTTCTATCTCCTATGAATTTGCTCCCTAGAGCCCAATGAACATGGCTTCTGAGGCCACGCCATCTGGGTGTCATCACTGCTGAGACATATTAGTGACTAAGGTCTTTACTTTCGTCTAAGGTTTCTCACAGTAGTTAGCAAGAATGAGACCAATTTGGGTCATTGTGTATTTGAGGTATCTGTGGGACTCAAATAAAGGTATCACTATACATATGGCTTTACCAGAAAGAGAAATTACAAAAAATGAATATGCAGAAATACAAAGTGGAGTACACCTGCTCTCTGTAGAGGTAAGAACGCTGCTGTGGTCTGGGTAGGAAGAATGCCCCAACGGCTTAGGTGTCAACTGATGGGCATCTGGGGGGTGACTGGGGCAGAGCTTTCCATCCTCTTGAGCAGAGTGAGCCCTCGATAACTCATGAGAAGACAACACTCCTGTGAGGTGGTGGAACCTAGGAGGGGGAGCTGCAGGAAGTTGCCACTGTGGGCATGCTCAAGGTGTCCAGTGCCCAGGACCCTCCCCAACTCTTCTGCTCTGTCCCAAGTGAGCAACTCTGGATGCCACAGTATTCTTCTGCCCTCGCGCAACTTCAGAGCAACATGGCCAGCAAACTGTAAGCCACAATACTATTTACCTCTTTTATATTGTTTCTCTCAAGTATTTGCCACAGAGATGTGAAACTGACTCACTCTACCTTGTGAGAACAGTGCTTATGGGCTCAGGGTGAGGAACACATGTATTTAAAGGAAAATAGTCAAGAAATTGAGAAGATGAAAAGCAATAAAGCCACATTTAAAAAATATAGTGATTATCAAGTAAAATTGAAGAAATAGTTGTTTTGTTTTTTAGAAAACTTAGTTTCTTAGTACTTAACCACGGTTATGTGTGAAGGCCCATGTTAAAGTTTAAATTCATCACATGGGCTGGGGGCTTTTGCTCAATGGTAGTACACTTGTCTAGGAGGTAAAAAGCCCTGGGCACCACACTTGGCACAGGAAGGGAGGGAGGGAAGTGTCATATTTTCAGTTTTAGTTGATTCTTTCTCCAGCTAGCTCCCTTCCCACCTCTGTCCACCCCCACCCACTCTCCTTGGCAACTCTTTTTACCTTCTTTTGGTCTCTTTCTGAGGTTTTAAGCTTTAACCTGCCTTTACTTCCAATGAAATGCACATACATATATATGATGAGCCATCTGCACTGAGAGAGGACGCGTGCTGCTTATCTGAGTCTGACTCACCTCAAGAAATACACTTTCCAGATTCTTTAAAACTAAGCACATTTCACAATTTAAAAAGTTTAACTTCTCATGGATTCTGGCATACAAAGTCGAGAGTTCCATTGTGGCACCTTCATATGTATGTGTCACTACAGAACTTTTATTCTTATTTTTAAAAGTTTATTTGTATGTACGTGTGTTTTACCCGCATGTACATCTGTGAACATATGCGTACCATGTGCACAGAGGCCAAAAGAAGGTCTGACCCTCTGTGACAGCAGCTGCAGACAGTGGCTAACTGCATGTGGGTGCTAAGACTACATCCTGAGTCCCCTGAAAGAGGGCGCTCTGAACTGCCCCGAGCTTTTATTCCTGATCATTTGGTTCATGTATGTTATCCTCACGATACACATTGCAGACACGTTCTTGCATGAGTATATGTACCATGGTTCCTACGAGAAAACCGCTGACCTTCCTCTAGAAAGTGACCTTGCACATGAAAATCATTTCAGTAATAACAAATCCGTAACTTCAACAAAAGATATACTTTCTTATAAATATTTCCTTTAAAATATGCTTTGTCTAAAGCAACAGCCAAAAAAAAAAAAAAAAAAAAAAAAAAAAAAAAAAAAAAAAAAAATTAAGAAGTATTTACTCTTAGGAAAAAGGCCACGCTTTTGTATAACAATGCCATACAAACAGTCATCACTGCAAAGGCACCTGGAAAGGACTGAAGGCTGGGAGTGGAGCACATACGTGTTTCCTGTGCTGTGCTCCTCTCACAGATGCTCGCCAGTTGACTACAATAAGCTAAGAAACACTGTGAATACTTACAGACCATCCTACCCTCACAAAAGTTATGTTCTGTGGACAATGACTAGAGAAACATTAAGTTAACAGCCAGCGACAAGAACTACAAGGAGGAAAACATGGTAGCGGCTGCTTCTTAGGCAGAATAACTACAGATGGCTTCTCTGAAGAGATATTTGAGTGACTGACTGTTTGATGAAGATGAAAAGCAGGTCTTGAGACACAGCACTGCCAGTACAGGGAAGTGCAAAGGCCTCAGGAAGAACATAGGCTCTGTGCAATGGTAAGGGCAGAGTGAGTGACAGAATATGGTACAAGGGTCAGAGCAAGAGCCTGGTGGTGGTGGTGTTGTGTGTGTGTGTGTGTGTGTGTGTGTGTGTGTATTTATTTGAAAATACATCTTGAGCTACTGTCTGTAAACAAATACCCTGAGTAGAATACACAAGATATCTCGGATGAATGTTTACAAGTCGAAAGCCCTGAGAGACACTACCAGTCACCAGGGAGCCATCGCTTCAAGAGGGACTGAGGATTTTTCTAAGTAAAGCAAGAAGCAGAGATGGGTGAAGTGAGACTGTCTGCCTTACACAGCCCACAACTCATATCATGTGAGCTGCTGGTCTTTGTGTAGGAGGCTTAGGAAGTCAGATCTGACAGTTCATTTTGTTCAAGATTACCCAAAACAGAAGAATCGTACAGAAAGCAAGCTGGACTATGCAGTGTACCCTGCAGACCCTGGGCACAGAAGGGACAGAGCCACTTACAACAGTGCAGGCTGGCGTATCAGGGACAGCTGCAGGTACTCCCCTTTAACTCAGACTACAGTTAGTGAACAAAGGGCGTGAGGGGACAGACTGTGTGGATTACAGTGCAGAAAATGTTCCACTGCTTTGTAGTAAATGTGACATGGAAGATAAGTATTGGGTAGCAATGCACAGGAACAGAATTTATCAAGTTGGTGTGATCACTGTGCCTTTTTAAAAGTTTAACATTAACAAGATAAGTTTACGGCCTGGTCAAATGACTAAATAGGAAATGTTAGTGGAAAAGAAGCTTAAAAAGAACTCACACTGGATAGTCTAGACCCAAACTCAGCACTAGCTTTGAGCCTGGTTATAGGAATAAAGAACTGCCACCTATTTAGAAAGTGCCAATATTCCAGATTTCAAAAAAACAAAAAATGAGGAGGCTTCTTTTTATCCACTATGTGAGCAATTTAGATCTCATACTGGTTTGTACATTGTTCACAGAAGATAAAAAATGTCACTGTGTATATTCCTGGAAAGGAGGACAACAGAATTTCTCTTTTGCAACAGCAGCTACAACATTTGAAAATAAACACACTTCATCTTAGTATAATTATACAAAAAAGCATAGATGAATTTCAAATGTTAGCTATCACTTGTAAAATCAAATGATTTAATGCTTTTTTAAAGAGCTTTACTTTACTTTTATTTATGCATGTGTCTGCCTGTAGGTTTATATGTAGGAGTGTGTGTAGGTGCCCTCAGAATCCAGAAGAGGATGTTGAATCCTCCAGAGCTGGGGCTACGGGCAGTTGCAAGCCACCTGGTTTGGGTGCTAAGAAGTAAATCAGGGTCTCTGCAAGAGCAGCAAGTGCTCTGAACTGCTGAGCTGCCTGAACTGCTGAGCTGCCTCTCCAGCCTCCCCTTACTTAATTCTTTATGATCTTCTCTGTAAATTATTAAAAAGTTGAAACATATTTTATATCTATAATGATATAGATTACAAAATTCACTCAAAATTATTGTAACATATAACTCTTTTTAGTCATTGATTTATTTTATATTTCAAAAAATTATCAGTTAAGCCAGCAAGATGGCATAGTGGGGTGAAGGCTTTGCTGACAACCCTTATAATCTAAGCTTGAACCTTGTCATCTACATGGTAAAAAGAGAAAACTGACCCCAGCAAGCTGTCATCTGACCTCCACGTGTGTGATGGACTGCACATGTGCATATGTTTGCCCTCATACACACAATAAATAAATAAATAAATAAATAAATAAATAAAGGAATGAACAAATAAAATTTTAAAATATTTTTAATTATCAAAACTGGGAAGATGGCTCAGTTGGTGAAACGCTTGTCAAGCAAGTGTGAGGACTGGGGTTCTATCCTACCACCCACAAAAGCCTCCTAGTCACAGCAACATCGCTCACTTCAGCGCCAGGGGAGGGAAGTAGCAGGAAGATGTTGGGGGCTTGCTGGCTAGTCAAATTAGACAAACCCGGGAGTTCCAGGTTTAATGAGAGGCCCTGGTCAATTAAAAAAAAAAAAAAAAAAGGTATCAAATGTTTGAGGATGACATCCGATGTTTATTTCTGGCCTCTACACATATATAGAAATGAGTATGTCACACATACATTCACCATGTAGCCCAGGCTAGCTTCAAACCTGTGTCAATCCTCCTCTCTTAGCCACTTAGGAACTAGTTTGCTACCATTCCTAGATAAAAGCTCTAAAGTTTTAGAGAGAAAAAATTATAGTTATCAAAAACAAACAAACAAAAACCACGTGAAAGAAACAGCAAATCTTTGTTTGGTAAACATCTTCATGATAAAATTCTCTTTTCATTCAGTCTGGAGAATTAAACACACTGACAGGCACTGACCTCAGGAGAGAGCACTGAATAAGCCTGCGGGGGTTTTTCCAGGGAGACTGGTAGGCAGAACTGCCCAGTCTTCAACCGTCCGTTCTGCAGCATCGGTATCCACTTTAAATGAGAGAGACATGGGTCTGTTACAGAAATCACTATGTGGACAGCTTGCTTTAAGAATGTGACACAACCTAAATTTGTCACATATAAACAGGTATGAGGAGTTTTAACTACCAAAGTAATGATAGGTCTTCAGCATTCCATTTCTGTGATGGTTTTTAATTAAAATTCCCAAATTGACTATTTTAACATGCAATATTTAGTATGCAGCATTATTACCCAAGGAAGAAACAATTCTAGAAAAGGCTACATAATAGAGAAAATCTTGAATGCTGAGGGGGGGGGGTAACATATTTCCTTATAGTTAGTATAATTTCTGTCACAAACATGAGACAAAAAAATAATGAACCAAATATGAATTCTGTAATTTGAGTGGAAAGATAAATTCCACAGCAAACTTGTGTAACAGCACCTCACGCTGGCCTTTGCAACCTTGGCAAGTTGACCATAATTAGTTTTTTTAAATATCCAAAAGCTTTAGTTTCTTGTCTATGAGTTTCTTTTATTTGTCAAATTTACATTCATATCCTTCTCTCATTAAATCTATTGAACTGAAAAAAAAAAATTAGGAAAACACCCAGTAGTCAGAAGTGTCCATAAGCCACTTGAAAGTCATTAACTAGCTGAGGCCATCAGTGAGTGGCTGTGATGAGGCCACCTCCTTGCCAGAGCACATGTGTGCACTAAGAGCATCAGTGGGCAGCACTCAGCAATAGAAGACATGTACCGAGCACCACATTTCATAAGTACTTCAGGACATTCAACCCCTTCATATACACGTCATGCAAAGAGACTTACGGTATATCCAACTGGGGTCTCAAGAGGGGTGTTTTGTTTTTGTTGACAGCTAACATGATAAAAAGTAAAGAGCAAGTGGTGATGGTCAGTTAGTGTGGCAGGGAGCTTAACCTTGACTTCCTCATGAAAATCAGGAGACCTTCACACAAAGAAATAAAACACAGAACAACAGTCAGTCATCTGCCTAAGATAAATAAGTATTGCATTTGCTTATCTGAATGATCTTAAGCTTAACTTAGGTTCATGCATTATTTTTCCTTTACTCCAGGATATTTTTTCCATCGTTCTCAACTTCTAAGTAATTAACCTCAACTTCCAGATGAGGGAGCTAACACTGTTTCTGAAATAGTTGGTCACATTTTTATTAAAGAAGTGAGGGAGACATCCTACTGTTTGGAAATCCATTAATAAGCACCACCTACATTCTGAGATCCTCGTCACACTGGGAGCTGTACTACACTTATGAACCACATCTGGCTCACACCGCACAGAACAGGCAAACAAGTATTGCGGGCATACACTCCTCAGCCATAGCATACGAAAAGCATTTTTCCCTTGTTGAAGCACAATGATCCTTTGGGAGAGGCATCTCTAAAGATACTGTAATATTAAGCTAGGCCCTCTGTGGAACGTTTTCTTTCAACTGTCCCATTGTTAGAAGGAATAAATAATGCCAGCAAACAGACTGCTGCTGACACAGAAAATAGAGAAAAAGCCAGAGAAAGCCCACAAAGTGCACTGGTCCAACAGGGTGCAGGTGCCCTCACCATTACACTAATAAAAGAGGGCCATGCCCGAAGGTCGTGATGCTTCCTCTCAACAGGAGGGGCGGTCCCAAGGGACACTGTAACAGAATCATGGCTGGTTTTTTTGGTGACATACAAATAAAAGCAATAGAATTCAATGGAGACATTTTAATTCTCCATTCTCAGCATCTTTCAGAATTATATTCAGTGGAAATACAGCTAAGTCATATGGTTCTGGCCACCTTTAAAGTGAGGGCTGTCCTTTCTCAGATGTCAATCTGTCAAAAAAAAAAAAAAAAAAAAGCCTCAAAACTGCATTGGCAGGTGTGGATTTGATCACAGAAACACTAGTGCAATTAGGCCTTAAATAATGCTAACAAGATGATACAGCTAATACTAGCTGAGTTTTTGATGCCTGACAAATACTTTAAAGGGCATCTATCTTGTTAGTAAGTTCAACAATTATCACTGAACTATAAAAATCTGGACTTAATAAGCAATGTCAGATGGGATTGCCATTTTAATTTCACTAATAAGTAAAACAATAATAATAATGACCCAGTCAAACTGAGAAACTTTTAGAAACTGTTGTTTTTATAGAAATATATTTTCTGTTATGCAGTGTTTGAGTACATTTCTTCCTGAAATCACATTATAGGTGTCTTTAGGAATTACTTATTTCAATATGTTGGTTTGTCATATCTAAACTTAATTTTTATTTTTCTGGTTATTTTAAAAATAAGCAAGATAACTATTACACTCAAAGCTATATAACTTGGTGTGAATATGACTCGGACTTAGATGTCAAAAAGTAAGCTGTAAAATAAGGGTTGGCAAATGTTCACAGGCCAGGCCCAGTCCACTACCAGTTTTATACAGCCTGAAGATCATGAATGCATTTCATATTTTTGAATGGTTTTTAAAAATCAAAATAATACTATGTTTCTCCATATGAAATTCAAATGTCAGGGTCCATAACGATGTTCTATTAGAACACAGCCATACTACATTACTGTGACATTACTTACTGACTGCTGTACGTTAGTGCTATAGTGCAGAATTCAGTGGCTACAAGAGATGGTATATGGCCACAGGCTTAGAACATATACTTTCTAGTCCTTTCCAGAAAATGTCTGCTAACTCCTGGTGTAGATTGCATGAGGTTAAACACACCAGAAACAAAGTTAACAACAAAGTTAAACAGACTGTTTCAAGTTTGAGACCAACATAATGTATTTGATACAGGTCTGAAAGAGCATGTAGAGTTTAGTAAACACAGGTCCAAGAAAGGCCCAGAAACAGAGCACAAAAAAGCAGAAAGGAGAATTTTAAAACTTAAAATTTTGATTAGATACTAGAGAAAAGTAGGAGAACATCAGAGATGTCAAATCTGAACCAGAAAATTGGTAGCGTCATAATTAAAATAGAGGGTGTCGTGAAGACAAACTTGCAAACGAAGAAAACTGTCTTCATCAGTCAGAAGACCTATAAGTACGAAGGCCAGGACTGCAAACAGCTTGGAAGCACTCTGTCACATGTTAGAGCAGAAACGCCTTCATCGAGTGCGGCAGAGAGATCACTCAGAAAGAGACATACAAGGAGGAATTATGAGAAAAGTTTTAGTATTTTGTGGGCAGGGCCTATATTTAGATAGAAAGATAGATATAAACTACAATGTGGCTGCAAGATGAAGTCAAGAAGGAAGGAAGTTTTAAGGAGAGCAAGAAAGCACGCACCCTACGAGCACCAGGGAACGGCCAGGGTGTGTCACACGTGCGGCCTGAGCTTCACTTTGAAAGTAATGGGTGGAGCCATGAAACACCCGGGACGGGGAAGAGACAGCAGCTGGCTTTATTCTGGAGGAGGGAATGGGACTAGGAGCAGACAGCAAGGAGGCACACCGAGCAGGGCAGGGCCAGTGCTGCACTGTAAGAGAGGGGGCAGCAGACAAGTGTGGACAGAGAAATTATGGATGTCAAGTTTGACAGCTGTAATCGGTAAGTTAGAAATACAGAAGAAAAACAAACAAACAGAAGCTGTGGGAAACCCCCACAGTTACTGGTTCATGAGAGAAAAGACACAAAATAAAACCAAATCAAAATGACATTAAGAAGGCTATGAAGGAGGGGCTGACAGACAAGAAATGAATGGCTGTGCCTACATGTGACGCAACAGCACAGTTCTGCAACAGCTCACCCAATAGGACAATTTTGTGATTATTTTCTTTAACTAAATTTAATAACCACCCCTACCCCAAAGAAATAAAAAAATAAAAGCTAGTCGGGGTCGGCAGCTTCTCACAGATGTAAAACTGGAGTCACTAAATCAAAGGATGGCGGATGTTGAACACGTCACACGGCAATGCTTGAGCACAGTAGAGTTCAACAAAATGAAGAAGTGTCTGGGGAAAATAATAAGGCAGAGACCAAAGGACCAGAGCTCACAACACCAATCAATAACTATACAGGAAGAAACAGAATTTTTAAAATAGATGTTTTTGTACAAAGTCTTACATTTTGAGACGTCTACCAAGAAGAGCTTTGCGTCTACAGACTGGAAATTGCCATTTTTGATGTCAGTCGTGAATTTGGCACTCAGTGCAGCAAAGCATTTGGTAAACATACTAATGTGAATGCTAACAATGCCACTAAGAAGTGAGTAACTTTGAAAGAAATATTTTAATTCAGTACCTGTTATGATATACTACGGCTGTATAGGCTTCCTTTGAAAATTCTGAACAGCTAGATTTACCAAAGATTACCTGTAACAAATAACAGCATGTTGAAACTTGGTTGTAATAAATGCTGGATGTTTCATATCTATGTAAGAATTGTATGCTTTAAAAACTACTTGAGAAAACGGGCGAAACCAGCCCAGTGAAGAGCAATGTGCCTACTTACAGTTGTCAAAAGCTCAGCTACTCAGCTATCTTTTCAATGATAGACCCATCTGACATTCAACCATTCACAAAGCTCCTACAATTATATTTCTACTCACTGTGTAATAAGATACATTTCTGTCCTCTTCCCCTCCCCCGCTTTTTTGAGACAGGGCTTCACGTAACCAAAAGTGGCCTTGAACTTCACATGTAGTTGGGGATGGCCTTGACGCTAACGCTAGGATTAAGGCATGTGCCACCATGCCTTCTCTTTATAATAAGAAAACTACCCCAGCATGGTGGCGTTAATATACTATACAAAGTGGTGGCTTTACTAAAACATGAGAGTCCTCTTGAAGGTCAAATACCAATTGTTTATAAATGATACAAAAATACTGTCTTTAGGTTACGCTGTTTGTCTTTTACTTCTCATATACCCTGCAAGTTATTTCACAATGGAGGTGCTCCATTTTAGACTTATGTATGTATGCTTGTTTTTAAATCCACCACATTTTAAAAATATAAAGTATTTACACAAAATTGAGCCAGGAGCACTTGCTAATTAGAGACCGATGTCAACACCATTATTATGAGTACTGCAGCTTGGAAATGCTACAGAATGAGCACTGCAAATCTAGCAGCTGTCTTTACACATGCATGTCAATACTCTGACACCATCATACTGTGAAACAGCCCAACCTATTCCTTTTGTAAAGGAGGTAACTGACACTTGTTTCTTTTTTCCAAGATTTCAAGCAGGTGCTTCTATTGTAAAGAAATAACACATACAATAATATTTACTCCCTTTAAAATGCTTTACTTACTTAATTTTTCTAATACTTTAGACACTTCTTTTTTTATTTTATTCTTACTTTGATTTGAGATAGGGTCCCACTATGTAGCCCAGGTTGGACTTAAATTTTATATGTAGTCCGGGCTTAAATTCTTCATCTTCCTGTATCATCCCAAGTTCTAGGATTAAAGGCATGTACCATCATGCCCAGTTATCTTAATATGCTTTTATAAAAGTTTATTTTAGTTGCATAATTACAAACTTTACAGTTTTGTCTTATTGACAATTATATAATATATAATCAAAATTGTATGAAGACCCCTTGAATAGTCATAGTTTACAAACATAAATGCATTATACACATACATACATATATACATACATACACACACACACATACATACATACATACATATATACATACATACATACATACATATTCTTTTCATAGCAGCCATTTACACTAGCATAAAAGCATACTCTCATATAAATAATACAAGTGAAAGGAACATAGTACCTTTTTTTCTTTAGAAGCTATCTCTTTTCATAAAGCAAACTATTTACCTATGCAACCAGAATAGAACAAAATGGAATGTGTTCAATTTTGGCCATCTGACATGTGTTTTGTCTCTCAGCACTGGGACAAGCATGGAGACACAGACATGAGTGAGACAGGGCCCTGCCCTCAAGGAGCTCACAGTCTAATGCATACAGCAGAGGAGCATACAACCACACTGTGAAAGGAGTGATAAAATGCTGCCCTAACACCGCAGAGAAAGCTCTAAGTGCCAGTGTGCGAGGGAAGCACCCAGTGCTGTGTGGAAGAGGCCAGGAATGTGCTCAGACATGGGAGACTTTGATAGTTAACAATGCAACATTCTTCGACATCTACATCTTTCATAAAGCTCAAGCCTACATGGCAATCCGTATACAGTATCTGTTTTCCCAATATATTACCTCAACTAAAATAAAACATTTACTCATTTAGCTGAAATAAAGATCTAGTAAAGAACAAAAATGTTAATTTCAAGACTCAGAAATACACTGCACATCTGTTCAGCAAATACTATAAGATATGGCACTGCTGTGAGAACACAAAGATGAATAACCTGTGTTCACTGACGTCAAGGAGATCCACAAGTAGACACAGCTGCGGCAACAGGAAAGAAGAAAATGCATCTTTCCTAGTGAGTAGAACCATCTACAGAACCTGATTAAAAGATGGATTTGAAGCACAAAATAAGGCTCAATGCGAACCCTTGCCCAGCTAAGCATTTTCATTGTCTGAGGCTAAATCTATACCATCCGTAGCTGATGCCTATTCTGTGTTTCCAGCTTCAATTACCCCAAGCGCTCGACTGTCACAGGACTTGAATTCATTAGCAGTGGCAGCTGCGGTAGTCAAGAATCACCTCAGGCTAGCCACAACAGATCTCTAACACCTTACATCGCTCTGGCTCGGGGGCGGCTTCACTGTACTCATCACTCTCGGGGATGGACAGACCTGGACCGTCCCTGCTCCTCTTTCCACGGTCATTACTGTCTCACTTTGGAACAGGGAGAGAGGGGAACTTCTTTGTAAGATGCTTACTTATTACCTCAGTCAGGTATCCTCTGCCCACTCTGGACACCTTTTCTTTTGACTCTGTATCAGTCTCTCAGTAGCATATCATAGTTCACAGAGTTTGTAAACTGCTACTTAGTCTAGAGCCACAGAGATGAGTTAATCCCAACAAGATGAATCTAATGTGCACCCAAGCTTAGTCTCTAGGGCCTGTCTGCAAAGGACAAGACCACCTCTTTCCTCCTTCACTTGCCACTGGTCCTAAGGGAGCGCTAAGAAAAGCAGAATCACAAGTGCCCAAAGTAAGGGAAAGCTCCCTATTTGTTGAAAGTGTTCCCTAGACAGACTTGGCTGCAGACTCTCACTGTACTATGTTCTCTAGATACTAAGACTTATTCATCTTTGCATCTCTGGGAGTGCTTCCCACATGACAAGTACTCATAAATAACTAGCATTAAGATATTACTATCTATCAGGAAGTTGTGCAGTTAGAAATTTGGTTGAAAGGATCACTAAATTATAGTTTAGAGCTGCCAATCAATGATACATAACAAAACAAAACAAATCAAAAACCGCCATCTATTTGAATAAAGTATGGAAAAAAGAAACATCAAAGAACAGTTCTTACCGGCATTGCATTACTCGGATCTTCTCCATACATAAACTGGACTTTCACTGTGATGTTTCTGGCAGAACCTTGACGGTTGGCAAAATTAAGACTTTGAGGGTAAATGAAGAGAAGATTTCTGTAAAACCAAAAAGTGTAAATAATAGTGAGTGCACACCTAAGACTACATTATCATGAGTGAGTATCTAAGAACAGTGTGTGTGTGAGGTCTAGTGAGTGCACGTCTAACAATACTGTCTGTTTTTCATTAAATATCACAAAAGAAACAGATGGAAGCATGCTCAACTACTTTTTGCCAGTGCCTACACTAAGAATTTTTCATGGATACTTAGAGCAACACTGAAATATAAAGAAATCAAATGTAACCTAATTTTACAGATGAACTGAACTCTAGAAAATTAATTTAACTAATCCATCATAGCTTGAATTCCATACTTAGACTTAGGGTCCAGTCCCCAAGCTATTTCAGTACATACGCAAATATTCTAACGAATTTCAAATTATTAAACAGTTATAGTCTCAAGCATTTTGGTTAAAGGATATTCAATCTATGATGGATTGGCTAATTAAGTTATGGCTTAATTAATGGTTTTTCATATGCAATGAAATTAAACATCAGTGTTGAAGACAGAACAACAAACCAGTCAGACTCCAAACCTTCTCTTTCTTCTATAAGAGGCTTCTGAGAATAAAGTATGAGCCAAGACATTACAAAGAATTTAAAAGATGGTTCTAATTCTATTTTAGCCCCTCCAAGTAGATACAAATAAAACAGACTTCACAAATGCATTACTAGTATAAATCTGATCAAGAACTTATAAGGAACAATAGGACACTTTATTATTCAAAACTATATTGTAGAAACAAGAATAATAGCTCATTAGTAAAGTGCAGGCTGTGCATCAAGGGGACCTCAGTTCAAGGCCAGAACCCACACAGAGTTGGAGGCATGCCTGTAACACCAGCAGCGGCAGCAGAGAAGGAAGCCTAGGTCCTAGTCAACATTCAAACTAGGCCAATCATTTGAGCCATAGCCTCAGTGTGAAACCCTGTCTCAAAAAATAACTTGGACAGCAAATAAGGAAGACACCCAAAATTGAGCTCTGGCCTCCACATGCTAGAACGTACATGTGTACATGAGCGTACACACACACACTCAGGCGTGTGCGGCCATGTATACACATATACATACAAATATGTATATTACAATACAAAAGGTACTACAGAGTCAGGTAATTACTGTAAAACAATTATATCCTACCCTGCATGTATGTATTAGACGGCTTTTTAGTTCATAATTGTACATCCTACACAATTTAATAGCTTCTGCTATTAACATAAAGAAAAGAAATAATTCAACCAAAGACACATAAATAAAGGGTTAAAAATGAGAGTTACTTATGTGAACACCATTGCTTAGGTCTGACGAACAAAATCTTAGTAAGAACAATACCCTGAAAACCAACTTTAGGGCAGGGAAAACAGGTCTAAGTTTTCTACTGCTACAGTTATATACAGTGAGAGATAACTTCTTAATGAACATATTTTGACTCAACAAATCTACTTCTAGCCTTAGGAGAGGATTATGCACAGAAATAGACGAATGCAGTACAAGTAATCCATACAATATTTTTATTATCAAGAATAATTAACTATAAAAAGATGCACTGTTCACCATGATATCACACATTCCAAATAAAACACTCAAAATATTCCCAAGGTTGAAATCATTAAAAGACTTTATTTACTCTAAGTTCTAATTTTTTTAAATTTATTTTTATTTTATATTTTTGAGACAGGATCTTACTATGTAGTACTGGGTGGCTTGGAACTCCCTATGTAGACTGAGCAGAGCACAAATGCACAGAGATCTGCCTGCTGCTGCCTCTGTCTCCACTTCCACCTCAAGATTAAAGATGTGCAGCCTCATGCCTAGTGTTTTTTAAAATGAAACATTCTAAGTTTCATACCACAAATCTGATCATTCAGTATACATAAACTTTTTTTTTAATCTACTATTTCAAATATTGCATAAATTTTCTTCATACAATTGAATTCCATCCTTAGACTTAGGTTCCAGTCCCCAAGATTTTCAGTACATATGGGAATATTTTAAAGAACTTCAAAAATATCAAACAGTTATAGTCTCAAGCACTTTGGTTAAAGGACAGTTAATCTATTATGGATGGGATAGTTAAATTATGGTACCAATAGTGTGAAGGGATACTACGGAATCCCTTCACAATGTGTAGCCATGTTTATTGGGACAGGAAGTGACCCCTAATTAGGATGCTGGGTGGAGGCTGATGTGGGAAGAGGATTCCAGAGTAGGGATGTGCAGTGGTGCCATCATGTTGAAGAACCCTGTGAAGGAGTTTGTGTGGGGGAAAGACAGGGAAGCAAGAAGCAAAACCGAGAAGGTTGGTAAATTTCTAAAATACTAACACGAGTGGCTTTAGGTCTTTTTATGTATCTTTCTACTTTAATTTTTATTTGTTTATTTTGTTTTTTGAGACAGGGTTTCTCTGTGTAGCCCTGGCTGTCCTGGAACTATGCAGACCAGGCTGGCCTCAAACTCACAGAGATCTGCCTGCCTCTGCCTCTCAAGTGCTGGGGTTAAAGGTATGTGCCACCATCACCCAGCTTAGTTTAATTTTTTTAAATAATGAAAAACAATAAAAATTTCAGTGATAGGGGATAGATAGGAATGTCTTTGACAAAAAAGTATGCATCCATGAATACTAATGTAATGGAGAACAGGACTCAAAATATGACAAGTGCACAGGGTAACTCTGTAGTAACAGGTGGGCGTGGTGGTGCACGCATTTAATCCCAGCACTTGGGAGGCAGAGGCAGGTGGATAGCTGTGAGTTTGAGGCCAGCCTTTGTCTACAAATCAAGTCCAGGACAGTAAAGGCTACACAGAAATCCTGTTTCGGGGCCGGGGGGGCGGGGGGGAGAGTAATGATGGTCAATCTGGTAATTAATAAAAATGAGAAATCAAAGTTAACTACAAGTAGACAACTGATGACTCAATAAACATTATACAGATTGTTAAATAACAGGGAGTCAAAGTAGAATTGGACCACTGAGATGGTTGAGCAGGTGAACACAATTGCCACCAAGCCTGGCGACCTCAGGTGGAAGGAGTATGGACTACTGTTAGCTGTCCTCTAACCTACAGCATGCTGTGATGCTCTACACACACACACACACACACACTTGCACAGTCACGCAATAACACTGCCACACACACTCCCAAGTTCTGTTTTCTCTCACCATCCCCTTCTCTGCCCCTCCCTTTTCCCACACACACACACACCATACTCTTGCACAGTAATGCAATAACACTGCCACACACACACTTCCAAGTTCTGCCCCTCCCTCTTCCTACACACACACACACACACACACACACACACAGCACCACTGAGATGCCACAGTAGGTAATGAGCTTGCCATACAAGCGAGAGCCTGAATTTAATCCTGGAACCCACAAAGGCATAAGATGAGGAACAACTCTGCCCTCTAACCTCCACAGATATACTCCCAACACTCACACACACTAATGATAATAACTTGATAAAAAAAAAAAATAGGTAATATTTAAAAGCCATTCTCTCGTCCTGGGAAACATGTAGCTTAATGGAACAGAAACACCTATAAGTAGGCCAAAATGATGACAGGTGTGCTAAAGCTGTGGAAGACGTGCTTATTTAGCCGTGAACTTTCTTTTTATTTATTTATTTTTGAGAAAGGGTCTGGTAATGTCCACATTTATTTGTTTATTTATCCAGTTGATAGGTGGTAGGTAAATAGGTATGTAGGTACGTAGGCAGGTGTTTTTGAGAAAGGCTCCCAGATGGCCCATGCTGGCCTGGACTTTACTGCACAGCTGAGATGGGTCTTACGTGTCTTGCTTTCTCTTATGACACGATGTTCAGGTTCTTGTATATTTCCTCCATTAACCTAAAATCAAGCATTTCTCTAAAGAATTTGGTTCTTTTGAATAAGAAATGTTTCTCCAAATTACAGTTTGAACATTCACCGAGGATTAACTCTCGCTTGTGTAAGCAAAAGAAAAGCTTTAGTATGGTAATACATTTTCCTGTGCCTGTCTCCAAAGTTCTGGGATTACAAGCACACACCACCAGGCTTGGTAATATTGATGGTTTGAATCCAAATCAGGACCAGAGTTATTTATTTAATGTTTTCTACAGAACATCCATATATCATTTTTCCCATGCTAGGAAATCACTCTTAAAGACATCAGCTATGGAAGAATTAGAATATATCACTTAATATAAGAATTTAAGTGAAAAAGTGTCCGGAGGTGGAGGCAGGACGCTCAGGAACACAAGGCTAAGGTGGTCACACAGTGAGCCTCAGGCTTGAAGGAGCCATGTCCCGAACCCTGGAGGGAACAAGAGGAGAAGGGGAGGAGGAAGATCTCCACTTATTCCCTGAGGACACTGTGTTCAATAGAAGAGGGTGAACCTGCAAGAAGACTGAAAAATCGCTCACAGTGAAGTAGGAAGTGACAAGGAAACTAAACAAAGACTCAGGAGAATGAAATGCTTAAGTATCAAATGCTACTGAGCCCCCTGCAGTCCTCGGATTTTGTAACATGTCTTTCCTGAAGAGAAATAAACAAGCAAGGGAGTCAGTAAAGAAATAACTAATCTAATCGAATGGAAACAGACTTACACTGTATTATAACAAGAACATATGTTCCCTGAGATGGTCAAAGGGAACACAACCCAAAGCGTGTAATAATGTACTGGCCTTAATTAGAAACGTGCCACACATTATTTACTGAGAAGGTAAAGGCTACTAGATGTTGACTTGTTGACATAATGGTCTAGAGCTGGAATCACACAAAGCATAACACAAGTTATGCTGCTTTGTTGTGATAAGCAAAGAATGACACTGGGCTCACTCCAGGGTGTGGGAATAACATGCTCATAAAACAGGTGTGCTGGCCAACACCTTTAATCTCAGCTCTCAGCAGGCAGAGACCAACAGATCTCTGTGAGTTCAGGCCAGCCAGGGCTACACGGTGAGATCCTGGTCTTTAATGACAACAACAACAGAACCCACATCTGTCAGTCCTGTAAAACACACAGAAAAGCAAAACTACTGTGCCATCACTCTACATTAGACCACGTAATATATAATTACCTTAATCATATGATTTAGATACAGATATATATGTATATGTGTATATACACACACATGTATTTTAAAGTAGCTTCTCTAAGTCTCTGGGAGCCCAAACTCTGTAAGGATAAGACCTTATCCATGTAACTCCCATATCTTTCAATGTTTAAAAAAAATACTTTGCTCTTTCTCCTCCTCCTCCTCCTCCTCCTGCTGTCGCCGTCTCTCTCTCCCTCCTTTCCTTCTCCCCCATGCTCATTCAGTAAATGCCTCAACAACAACAACAACAACAACAACTTTATATTTCTTGAGGATATAGTACAGAATGTACATAAAAATTTAGAGATTTAACACACACAAATTTGGACTCAAAGTTAACTGAGTTGTGTGAACATTATATATAAACTGATTTCCACAATAAGCAATACAATTTTAAACTCAATGTGATTTAAATAAGAAAGACATGAAGTCACATCTGATTAATTGCATAGATGACTAAAGACTCCGCTAGAAGTTCTCAGATAAACACACCGAGTCTGTACTCCTCCACAGTGTTTCAAACTAGCAAGGAGATGGCAGCAAAGCAGAAGTGTGAAAGTAGGTGAGTAGTCATTAGAGGGGACAAAGACAAATATTTTGCCTACAATGGAAAGCAATTCTAGATTAATCAAAGGATTTGATAATAAAACCACGAATATAAGAAAAGCTTTAAAAAGACCAGTGAGAAAGTTTCTTGGCATAATACACAAAGTTATACAAGATATGTATTTTAAGGCTTCCCCACAGAAAGCAGCACCACAGACACAAGTGGAGGGAAAGTGAGACGTTGAAGGAATGCTGTTTGTTATACATATGGCAGAGTATTCCTAAAATCAGCAGAAAGGGACAAACTGTGTACAAGGCACATGTCCAGGTAGCTCTCAAAGACACTGACACAGATGGCCAGTAAAACAAACTAGATGTATCTGTGCCATAAGAATTTTTCACTGAAAGCATTGATAAAAGTATACAGTGAAAGAGATGCTTTTACTGACAGAAATATAAACTGGTACATATGTGAAGAATCTCACAAAAGCAGTCATAACTTACAAGTCTGAGCCTACGTAAAAATATTTCCCATAAACACAGAACATATTTCCTATACACTATTTACAAAGCCAAAAGTATTTATTGACCACTAACAGGGGTGGTTATATTAAGGTACTTCTATAAATAGAATATTTTTGAGACCTTGAAAAGACATGTAGGTTTCATGCTTGTTTATTTTATGTACATGAGTGTTCTGTCTTCATGCACACCAGAAGATAGAATCAGATTCCACTACAGATGGTTGTGAGCCACCATATGGTTGCTGGGAATTAAACTCAGAACCTCTGGAAGAGCAACCAGTTCTCTTAATCACTGAGCCATCTTTCTAGCCCCCTGAGGTTTCATACTTGTAATCCCAACACATGGGAGGCTGATGCAGGAGGTTTGAGAGTTCAAGTCCAGACTGGTACATAAAGGGAGACTATCTCAATAGACAAAAAAACAAAAACTACAGATAACCTATCATGGTAAATCCAAAGGTATTCCTATGTAAATAATTCAGAAAGAATAAGATCTTGGGATATGCTTGGTACATGTGACTTGAACTACATGTTCTGATTCCTGTTTAAAAAAGACATCTAGCTTGTCATTCAAGAGATCTGGTATAGTAGATAGCAAAATACTAGTAGAAAAGAGTCATAGCTTCCATTTTTATAAGTTTTAAAATACTCAAGTTTACAAAAACAACAAAACAAATAACGCAGCATGTGTACACACACACACACACACACACACACACACACACACACACACGTTTTGGCTCAGTAGTAGAGCATCTACCTAGCTTATGTGAGGCACTAAAATTCAACTGCCACAAACAAACATATTAACAGAACATGCAAAAATATACAATTCCTTTTAAGCTCACTCAACCTCTGGATCACTTTCTGACAGCTTCACTTGCTGTTTTCAGAGTGCTGGGCTAGCAATACGTTATAGAATACTCTCATGGTGCCAAGCAGTGACAGTGAAATGCGGTTCTCACTCACCCACAGGGTGATTCTTAAGACACGGATGCTGTGCTATGACGGTAAGCTGCATTGGATGCACTTTCAACTACATACCTGTTCAGAACAGAACCTGAACTAAGTCAAAGAACACTTCTACATATGTAGCTCACTTTGTTTAAAAGCAGCGTATCATGCGTCCTGTCTAGTCTAGAACTTTCTATATAAATAAACGAGGATGATCTTGAGCTCCTGATCCTCCAGCCTGCACTCCCAGCCATGCTCCACCACACCTGGCTTAAGCAGAGGTGGGAATGGAACCCAGAGAGCAACATGCCCAGCAGGCAAGCATGATGACAAATGAGCTCCAAGCCTCTTACCTTAAACATCTATTTAATTGCTGTTCCTGTTCTGATCAGAGAAAGTGAGGAGCTAATATATTATTCTAGCATTGTTCTGTTATTCAATTCACAACATTTCTATTTGTACATAGTTGTCTTAAATAGATACTTCCAAGCATTTCTAACAAACATATAGCATTAGTTTACATCACATCTGTCTACAAGGTAAACAATACCCAGGGGATCCTATGACCTCATCTGGCCACCACACACACGTGGTGCACACACACGTGGTGCACACACACGTGGTGCACACACAAGCAAGCAAAACACTCACATACATAAAATAAAAAGGATTCCGTTGAAGAGCCAAAATACCTTGTTCTTAATTTGCAAGTAATATTACCGTAAGACTATATAACCTTGAGAAAAGCAAGCAGTCTCTGGTTTGTTGGAACTTAAGCATTCTAAGTCTGCTGAATGTCCTAGAATTCTTTGTAGCTAGAAAATTTTGTATAGTGATTCTTAGAAACAGACATTCTTAAAGTACTGAGTTTGCTTAACAGTACTTTATTTCCTTTGGTATACGGGCTGTATTTGATTAGGGTTCTATTTAAAGGACCCCTTTTGAGGGACTGGAAAGGTGGCTCAGCAGTTAAGAGCACTGGCTGCTCTTCCAAAGAACCTGGGTTTGATTCCAGAACCCACCTGGCATTCTCTAATTCAGTCCTGGGAGAGCTGATGGCCACCTGCAGGCACACATGCAGGTGAAACACTCACACACACGAAATAAAATAAAAATAATTTATTTTAAAAAGGGGTCCCCTCGTCATAGTCCTTTTTTGTTAAATAGGACGCTGCTGTATCAAAGGGATGTGTATCCACTACATGTGATTTACACTTGCTGTGTGAATAACTCCTTGGCCCATCCCATAAATATTTACTGTTTCTGCAAGGCACAAGACATTGTACAAAGGAGCAAGGATATAAATTAAAAATCATTTAGCAAAAAAAAAAAAAAAAAAGTGTAAGAGAGTAGAAAGATTGGCTCATCATCACCTAGGGGATGGAACACAGGTCAATAGTTTTAACCCACAAAAGCTGACAGCTTAGTCAAGAAAAGTTTCGAAATATGCCCTGCATGACCAAGGATCACTAACTTTTCCCAGGAAAGGAGAAAATGTGGCTGTTCAATCTATCTCAGTACACACTTTAGTTATTCCCCGACACACTCCTCAGGGCACAGGAGATGAGACCGATTCATGTGCATATTTATTAGTGGCTGCATGCGTACATGTCTGTTTATTACTTATCCCTGCCAAAAGTATTTATATAGTTCTGTAACGCATACTCAAGCACAGCTGCACACAGGGCGGGCTGGGGAAAACGCACAGTTGGAAAGTGCTCGCCTTGTACGCTGAAGTCCTAGTTTTAAGCCTCACACGACCACCCACACCTACAGCCCAAAAAGAAAGCACGCACACGTATACAGACTGATCAAAAGATCCAGTGTCTTGCCGGGATTCACAAGAACAAACCTCTTCAGACCTAGACACCAGCAAAATTTCCATGTCTTTTTTTTCCTTTGGTTTTTCAAGACAGGGTTTCTTAGTGATTTGAAAATACTAACTTTACTCTTTTCACAACCCTGAGTAAAGTATTGCCTTCACTGGATAAAAAAGTAAACAGAAAGCAAATGATTTGACCAAGGGTGGAGGAGCTGAAGAGCAGCAGGGCGAGACTCCACTTCAAGCAGTCCGGCTCCAGAACCGTGCTCTCAACTGCTCCTTAACCGGCACCTCTAAAAAAGCCTTAGCCAATCCCTTAATCCTTAACTGCCCAGCAAGAACCTCTATTTTATAGCAGGAGTAGGCATTTCTATGAATTGGATTTTAGAAACAGTGCAGTTTGTAACATTTTGCCTGACAACCCAAGTTAAAATTTTTATATTGCTTTTTTCTTTGTGGGGGGGGGGAGGGAAAGAACCCTTAACACGAGGGTTGGAAAGATGGTAGAGTAGCTACAAGTACCCCCAGGACCTGGGCCTGACTCCCAGCACCTACATGGCAGCTCACAACCTTCTATCACTCTAGTCCCAGGATCCAACATCATCTTCTCACCTCTGCTGAGGCACACACACATACATGCACACAAAATATCCACACATAAAATAAAGTTTTTAAACTCATGGACATGGTGCTGAACGACCATCATCTGGAGGTCAGCCTGGACAACATAACAGACCTATCTTAAGACAAAACCAAGGGGGCTGGAGAGATGGCTCAGCAGATAAGAGCACTGGCTGCTCCTCCAGAGGTCCTCAGTTCAATCCCCAGCAACTACATGGTGGCTCACAACCATCTTTAATGGGATCTGATGGCCTCTTCTGGCATGTAGGTGCGCAGGCAGACAGAGCACACGTACATAAAATAAATTTTAGAAAAATATTTTTAAAAACCACCACCAACAAAGTTATAAATTATCTCAACAAGCGTGAAGCGGATGCACGGGAAATTAAACAATTTGATTAAACCCCAGAGCTTTCAGACCCAGACAGCAGCGTGATTCTAAAACTCAGGTATTTCACCATGTTAATTTCCCTGAGTAGTTTGTATATATACTAAGGATAAGCATCTATAACTTAAATGCTTATAACTTTTCCTTTTTACATCAACTGAGGACACTGGAACATTTACTCTTAAATAATCTTCAGTTTTCTTAATTGATAGTGGCAAAACTTACTAACCTCACAAACTTCAGAAAACTATATGATGGGCAAATCTCCTCTGCCATTGGAAGGTTTAATATTTAATTCTAGTTTATATTCATGTGATCATATGTCTACTGATACTTTCACTTGTATAGATACATGTGTATATGTATATCTATATGTCTCTGACATAGACACGAAAACAATGGAAAGAGGGAGAAATATCTTTACTGAAACTATTTAGGGAATTTGGGGGTACCATACAATAACAGTTAAAATATATGTTAAGTTCAGATATTAAGCAATAGCTACAGTAACAAATAAGAAATATGTAACTACATGTTGGCTTATACAAATTACAGAAACACGAGCTACAGCACTGTAGCACCTCCTCAAGGTCTGGGAAGGCTTCATACAAGACTTCTGGGGAACAGTGGCTGTTTCCAGGATAAACAAACTAGAACTAAGGTACAGATACTAACGTTTTCTTCAACTTTAATGACAACCTTTCTCATCAGAAGTTTTATTTGTTTATTTATAAATCTCTTACAGTTAAAAATTTTTAATTAAAATGATGTTTTAAAACCAGGTAGATACCTTGATACTGAAAGTTTAATTCTCAAAAAAGCAAATTTTTTAATTAAATAACAAATTTAAAAATTACCTACTATTAGCTGCTCATTTCCTTGATTTCATTTGCCATTGATCTAACTCAACATGGGGGAGGGTTACATTCGTGCAAGTTAACATAGCTTAATGGTTAACTGCATTCACCTGTTAACCTTGTGTGCCTGTAGCAAACAGTTGCGTATATAAAGTCAAGAGGTCCTAGTCTCCTTACAGGAGAAAGCAGTTCCAAATTACTTGAAATTGAATAATTGGGACAAAAAATGCACACAATTAAAATATTTCTTTTTATCGTTCCTTTAGTAATTTCTTCCAGGATTGATCCAGACAGTTCAACATTTGATTCTGTGCCTTCAGAGCCAAAATCAAGGTTTGCTATGTTGGACGATGTCAAAATTTTAGCCAATGGCCTCCTTCAACTGGGACATGGTCTTAAAGATTTTGTCCATAAGACTAAGGGCCAAATTAATGACATATTTCAGAAACTCAACATATTTGATCAATCTTTTTATGACCTATCACTTCAAACCAATGAAATCAAAGAAGAGGAAAAGGAATTAAGAAAAACTACATCTAAACTACAAGCCAAAAACGAAGAGGTGAAGAATATGTCACTCGAACTGAACTCAAAACTTGAAAGCCTACTGGAAGAGAAAATTGGACTTCAACAAAAAGTCCACGCTTTGGAGGAGCAGCTAACCTACTTACTTCAAAACCAGCCTGGGGCTCAAGAGCACCCAGAAGTAATATCACTTAAAGTAAGTAGAAACCATAACACTCTGATTGTTTTCAATGTGGATTTTTGAAAATATATTTTAAGACATACATAGTCTGCTACATTACTAAAATACTTAATTTTGTTAAGAAATTAATTGTTCTAGGAACTAACATTTTCCTCTGTAACTTCAACTCAGATGTTGTTTCTCTAATATTATATTTAAAAGAGCTAAAATTTATATTTTATATAATAACCACATAAAAGTTATAACATTCAACCATTATGCTACTGCTAATTACTAGAGGTAGACAATTAAAAGAAATTTAAATTTAAAACTATTCATGAGCAAAAATAAATTAATATAATAAGTGGTATATTCTAATTCATTTGAAACATTGATTCTTTTAGTTTAAGTAAGATTCAGAAAATTTTAGATATGGCAACGTTTTAATATAGTAACAAGCATGTGTATTATTTGAGAAAAACATAGGACAATGACAGCCAATGTTCACTTTCCTAACCCACTACTAATTTAACAATTAGATGACTGTTACAAATAAATAAAAAGGTGAACAAAAATAAATTTTAAACAAACTATAATCTGTGTGCAGACTTTTGTAGAACAGCAAGATAACAGCATCAGAGACCTCCTCCAGACTGTGGAAGAACAATACAAACAATTAAGTCAACAGCACAGTCAGATAAAGGAAATAGAACACCAGGTAAGCCAGTCTGCTGCACCAAGGGATGTAAACATGCTAAAACAGCACTCGGTAGCTTGCACAGCTTCTGTGCAACTGAGCGACTAATCTTACATTTCCTCACACGTTCTACCAAGAGCCCATCTTGTAGAACTACGAGGAAAAAAGATCCATAACTGAGTCCACTAAAGTGATCCTATTAAATTTTAAATCAGGTCATGAATCTCTCCGCTTGCAGCCTGGGTGTGGCGTCCTGTCACCACTCCTAGACCAGCAATGATCTGTCCCTTCACTACCTTATGTGCTCACCTCACCAGCTTCCTTGCTGTTCAAGTACACCAAACACGCTGTGCTGCCTGCCCACAAGGCCTCCATCTGTGTGGTCTCTGTCTAGACTGCTCCTCTTTCTAGTATCTGCACTTCCCACATACTTTCATCAAATACAAAATGCTCAGTGAACACTAAAAATGCCCCCAGGCCATTTGATCAAATTTAAAAGTCTCCTTGTTTTTTCCATCCTTAACTTCTATATATTTAGCATAACTAGAAGGCTAGTCCTTGACTATCTCTGAACTAAACTGGAATATCTGTGAACCTGGGATTCTTTTTCTATTAATTCTAAAACCCTTCACACAGAATACTGTGTGACACATAGTAAGCACTAAAACTCTTCACACAGAAGAATACTGTATAACACATAGTAGGCACCCAATATTTTGGAACTGAACATAGCAGTATCATATTCAACATGCAGAAGTTAATAAAGTCAGCTAAGATTGTAATCCGTACTGTTGAAAAGAGAATATATTCAAATGTTTTAAGTAAAACATATAGCCTTACTGGTTCCTTTCCTTTTAGTCACTGTCTCTTCTTATTTGCTTTGCTCTCTTAATTTTGTCCTGAAGTAATATGCTTGATTAAATATGTCAAGAACAGAGTGTCTCCACACTCTGCAGAGCACTGTTTATCCCTCCGCTCACTTACAGAACCAGGTCAGGCTTTGCACACGCCCAGCGAGCACTCTGCCGTTGAGCTGCACCTCCAACACTGTGTATTGCTCTTAACAGCTGGAACAGTAACATTATAAACTGAGAGACAATGTATACACAATTGCACTTTTGATATCCTTACCCAGAATTCCTTAATTTTAAGAGCAGATGTATGATTTATATTCTTTTATCAGCTCAGAAAGACTGGTATTCAAGAGCCCACAGAAAATTCTCTTCCTTCTAAATCAAGAGCACCAAGGACTACTCCCACTCTTCAGACGAATGAAACAAAAAATAAAGAACAAGATGGTAAGATAACTGGGCAGGTTTTCTCCATAAAATTCCCTATTTTTAGGGCCTGGTCTAGACTAAAAGAATAAAAAGGAATATATAAACGTCAACTTAATAGGATCCTGGTTTTTTAAAAAAACATTTTAACACTATAAATGATACTATTAAGACATGAAACTAATATAAAAACACAAAATGATTATTAACTTCGCAGATATAGCATGAGACTACAGGTGTAGAAAAGGAATAAACTCATGTTTATAAGACACAGGAAGAACTTCACAAGGGCAAAAGGTCCTACTTAAAAATTACTTTCAAAAGTAACAAACAGAGCCGGGCATGGTACACACTGGTGATCCCGGGTACTCGGGAGGCAGAGGCAGGCGGATCTCTGTGAGTTCAAGGCCAGCCTAGTCTACAAAGAGGGTTCCAGGACAGCCAAAGATACACAGAAAAACTCTTGTTTGAAAAAAAAAGGTAATAAACAAAATACATAATATATTTATGTGTATTTTAAACATATACTTCTAAAACCTGAGACATTACAGAGTTCTCCTAAAAAAATTCTAATTTCCTATCTGCTTAGAATCTTTCACAGTTAAAACAATAAAACAAAACCAGCGTTTCCAGCCAAATTTCAGCAAAATGATTCATTCCCAACAGTTACTTTCATTTCTGTAATTCACACAGAAAAAATCCCTCCTAGCTCTTCCTGTATGCTCAGTTTCCACACGCCTGCTGGTTCTCGTTACGAACCAAACCCTGTACTACTACTAATAAGCCTCTGCTCCGAGACCCTCACTATGCCTAACAAAAACGATGCTTTTTAAAATTATCATTCCTCAACACTCACATCAATTCCATGAAGTAGTGAAATGCAAGCTGCAAGACACTTCTATTGCTAAATACTACATAATAATGTTCATTAGTTCTAGGCCTTCCGGCTGACTGCTCTGCCATTTACAATGGAGGTGAACGTAAAAGTGGCGTGTACGCTATTAGGCCAAGCAACTCTCAAGTATTTAATGTCTACTGTGAGACACAGTCAGGTAAACCCTTCCTCCGCAGAGAGTGGGTTGGAGTGAACTCAAGATACTAATTACCTATTACCAAAACTAAGCCTGTTATCAACTCATAGAATATGATTATTCAGGGCAATCTGGGACCATAACAAATGATAAAGTATATTACCTTAACTACATACTACCAAATTAACAAATCAACTCACAAAACAAAGTTAAATCCAAGTTCAAACACAGTCATTGTTCCTGTCACCACTCATCTGCGCTCATTCTCCAGGCAGCCCATGGACGCTAATTCAACACCGGAAAGATGGGTCACAAAACTTCAACGAAACGTGGGAAAACTACAAAAATGGCTTTGGGAGGCTTGATGGTAAAGTGATTTCCTTGCATTATTCAGCTATCTGTGAACAGTCTTAACTGGGTGTGCTGCTAGAGATCATAACACTTCAGAACAGGGAGAGGAACGGAGGAGGAGGATTAAAGGCTCAAGGCCAGTCTGGGCAACATACTGACACCCCGTGCTTGGAAGAAAGAAAAAATTATAAATTAAGAAACAATTATAAAATGGGCAATGGAAATTTAACAATAAACAAAAACCACCAGCCTTTATAAAACTGATTGGTATATATTATACATGTTAGCAATTACAATTGTTTTAATTGTACTTGTACTATTATATGTCTGCTCTTAAGTATGCTTATTGAAGTTTAATTCAATAGTTCATGATTATCATAATTATTACTTAGGAAAATAGCACACGCCGTGGGCTTTAGTGAGTGGTGATGCTGTGAATGAGCTGCAAAGACAGCATTATAGTGCTCTTTCATTTCTATCTTCAGTATAAAGTACCACAAGGTTAAAATGGAGCTGGAAGTATGCATTATAGCAGCGCACTTTACTGGCACAACACGAGCTGATCTCCAGCAGCACAAAGAAAGTGATGAAATAAAAAACGAAATGGTTAAAAGGGATAGGGAACCTGTCAGAGATTCAGTGTCTAACTAGCTAAATACTAATTTCAATTATTCAGTATTATAAATGTATATACAGAACTGTGGTTCTCTGTGGTGTAGTCAAGGCAGAATATGATATTCTATTTTAATCATAAGACAAAACTATAAAAATAAGCAAAAGAATAAAAAATAGATACTTTACATTTTTCAAAAGCATATTATGGATATTTGTGAGTATGTAGTATTCACTCATAAGGTAGAATTCATCTGCTATTATACCAAGATTTTTTACTTGGTGCTATTTGATTATTTTTTAAATTCTCTATTCACGGCACTAGTTAAATCCCTGAGAAGGCCTATCCCACGATATTCTGAAGTTCTAATTCTTCTGAGTTTATACTAAAACAAGGCAGTGCAGAATGCTGACTTATTTCTAAACAGGAAATAATTCCATTTATAACTCTTAAATGAGTTAGGTTTCCTGACTCAATAGCAATAATATTTATCTTTGTCATTAAACACTTCAATGTCAGTTGTATGATCTACTCATATCACTGCTGGTTTTAATCCCAAATAAAAATAGTTTTAATTACAGAGAAAATACTAATAACAAAACATCCAAATCTATTTTTTTTAATTTATGAGATTATTTTTCTATGAAAAAAAACTAACTTCACATTTTACAAAACTAATACCACTATTATGTAAAGCTAGACATATAAAGCACTCTCTTGTGTGATGTGGAGCATTAACGAGCAGCTGGTAGTAAGGGACCATTACATACATACATAAGGAGGCACAAGTCAGACAGCTGTAATAATATAAGGTACCATATATAAAACACTTTGTAAAACATATTTGTGAAGTAAAGCTGGGGTTTTTCAAGGCAAGATTTTAATATAGACTTAAACACAGGCTCAATTAACATTAAAGGAGGAAACGTCACACTTCAACAATGAGCAGCTGTACTGAGAGCACAGTTCAGTGGGAAGGTCATCCTCAGCCTGCATGAGGTCAGACTCAACCTCCAGAACTCAAAGCAAGTGAAAGAAATGAACACAGGGAAGATCAGAAATGGAGGGAGGAGGAGGGCGGAGGGGCGGTGCATACACCCAGACACAGACGAGCTTCACAGAAGTGTGTATTAATCTAAGTTTTCAAAAGGATTTGCTTTGAGTGTTCAAGAGAGGGTCTCATGTAGTCTAGGACAGCCTCAAACAGCTCTCTGTAGTTAAGGTCTTTGCATATCAAGTCTTTCTGTCTCAACCTCCCAAGAATTAGCATGATAAGCACACACCATAACATCAATCATATAAATAAATGCTTCACAAGTTTTCAAAGTAACCAAGGTGTCAATACTACAACAACTCACTTACGTCACTAAACTGAAAATAACTTTATCATGTACATATGTGTAATGACAGCACTGGCATGCCTAAGGCAGGAAGATCTCAACCTCGAGGCCAACTTGGGCTAAACAGTGAGACCTGGTACGTACGTGCGTACAAAGACACACAGACACACACACACACACACACACACACACACACAAACACACACGTCAGTCAGGACCTGATCTCCTGATCTGCAGGTAACAATACACAGGGGTTTTGTTTTATTTTGTGTTGGAGGTTGGTCTGATGTATTCTGATGCTAATTACTTCTTTCAGTCTCTGTGCCCGACCTGTGCCTGGCCTAAAAGCCTGACCTGTTTGAGCAATAAAAGACCATCACACCTGGGCAGGGCAAAGGGGATAGGTGTGGCTAAGTTTCCAGGGCTTGGGGAGACCACAGGAAGGGATAAGGTGGCTCGTGATGGAGGAGAAGCACATGGCCAGCGTGGATGGAGATTTGGCCCAGATGATGAAAATTGGCAAGAGTATGGGATTATGGATGGGAGGTAGCTTGATAGAAGTTATTAGGAGCAGATGGCATAAGAAGCAGTAGGAGATGAACATCTGCCCTGCACCATGCTAACTAAGGCTATGTTAAAATATAACAGGCGTCTGTGTCTTGATTGATTGCTAGTGGGTTAGAAAATACCACCGTAAAAATAATTTAGGCCTGATAATAAACATTGCTAGGCCATACCGATAAAATAACAACAGTTTTGTTTTGTTTTCCTAACTTTTCTCTTTAGGAGAATTTTGGTTGGGCCTAGAGAAGATCTACGCCATAGTAAAACAGTCTGACTACATCTTACGACTGGAGCTACAAGACTGGAAAGACAGCAAGCACTATGCTGAATATTCCTTTCACCTGGGCAATGGTGACACCAACTACACGCTACATGTGGCTGAGGCCGCTGGCAACGTCCCTGAGGCACTCCCAGAACACAAAGACCTGGTGTTTTCTACATGGGATCACAGAGCAAAGGGACAGCTCGCCTGTCCAGAAAGTTACTCAGGTATTTAATTAATGCCCATACTTTTTTCTTTAAAGTATCTCCTACAGTTTTAGTCATTATCTATAATATCAATCCTATAAAATACTAATCTCGAGCAAGTCTTCTCACCAGAGACAAAAGTCTGTTGACTGCAGTCAATGTGCCAGCTCTGGTCCAGCTACTGACTGCCTGTAGTGCTTCTCACTATGTTGGTGGGGTATGTGAATTACAGATTAATGAATATTGGAATATATGCACCTACAATATAATAATGTTTATGTTAAATAAAGCCATAACCATTAAAAAAAATCAAACAGCTTCTTGACAGCAGGCATTTATCCAATTAAATCACACATCTGTCGTCTTTAGGAGGCTGGTGGTGGCATGACGTATGTGGAGAAAACAGCCTAAACGGTAACTACATCAAACCCAGAGGCAAATCCAAGGCAGAGAAGCGAAGAGGGATCTACTGGAGGCCTCAGAATGGAAAGCTGTTCTCCATCAAATCATCCAAAATGATGGTCCAGCCTACCAACTGAGAGAAAGCTTTCAACAAACTGAGACTAACTGAAAGACCAATAAATTAAATATTGAAATCCTTTCAGGTTTCTGTAGTATAGTAATCTTTAATTGAAAGCTTGAGAAATGAATTTTCAATTAGCTTTAAAATCATAGTTAAGATTAGATATCATCACATGAACTTAACACAATTTATCTTTTTCAATCAAACCTCCTTCAGTATTGTTCCTTCATATGTTTGCGAAGTGGGAATCAATTTAAGATGGCCAAATCACCTGGGAGTGGTGGCACATGCCTTTAATCCCAGCTTTTTTGGAGGCAGAGGCAGGCAGATCTCTGAATCTGAGGCCAGCATGGTTTACAGAGTGTGTTCCACTACAGCTAGGGCTACACACAGAAACCTTGCCTCAAAAATCAAATCAAACAAAATGAATCAACAACAACAACAAAAACAAAACCAAACAGATCGCCACCAACAAAACACCAAAAGACAAAACAAAACAAAAAACCATGATTCCAATCTAAATAATAACTAAGGAGTAAGTTCTAAATCATTCTTAAATTAAAAACCTTAAAGCTTCAATTTTTTTTAAAAAAGGGCAGTTTATGTTAAACTTCAAAAAGTGGTATTTTTACAGTTCTCAAATTCTGTATTACTAGTTTCAAAATTACATTCAATCAATTTAGAAAACATATGTGTAATAGGAAATTTTAAAATCATGCTCCGTTTGCTATAACATAATCTGGAGCAAATGATTTTTTTAAAAAGAACATTGCATAAAGAAAGCTGTGTTGAATGGCGTGTCTGCAAGAGGCCCCAGGTCTGCCAACATGCTACATCTGGTTACTGAGACATACTGACTTTTCAGAATCAAGAATCACAGTAACTTAGCATATATTTAGCTTATCTACACTATGAAATTTTTATATATTAACACTTAATACTTTGATAGTAATTTTAAGTTACATCTGTCATAACGCAATAAGAAAGAATGCCTTTGTGGTATTAAATGGAAGTTTAATAAGAATTTATTATCCCTGAGCTGGATGTGGACCTAACATTATATATATTTAAGTAGAATGAAAAATCATGATACATCATCAAATATTTTAAAGCCTAATAGGCACGTATGTTTAAAATTTCATAGGCATGACATTACAATAAGCATATGAATATTTCTAAAAAGCAATTAAAACTTTAACTCCTCACTGACTGTCGGATATAAGAGCACCCGATGCTCTTCCAGAGACCCGAGTTGGGTCCCCAGTGCCTACACTGGGGGCTCATAAGCACCTATAACCCCACCTGCAGTGCATCGGAGGAGGCCTTCTTCTCACCTCCATGGGCACACAGGTCAGATACGCACATATGTAATTTTTAAAAATGCATTTCATATGCATTGGTGTCTTGCCTGCATGTATGTGTAAGACTGTTAGACTTTTTGGAATTGGAGCTGTAGACAGTTGTGAGCTGCCACATGGGTTCTAGGAATTGAACCCAGGGTCCGCTAGAAGAGCAGCCAGTGCTCTTATCCACTAAGCCATCTCTCCAGCCCCCAAAAATATATCTTAAAAAAAAACCTCACAACAAAGAAAATTTTGACTTCAAGCAAGTTTTTACAGTTAGGCAGTATCCAGTTATGATGTGATTTGTCTCAATCAATACACAGCTTATATTTTAAGTTTTCCTATATCATAATAGTCTTAAAATCACATATGAGATACATATGGTCTATGTGGATCCTACTTTTTTTCTACAAAACAAAAACACAAAAAACAAAAGAACAAAAGCAAGAAAAAGTCCCAGTTTTCAGAGCTACAGTCCAACCTGCCAAAAAAATCTACTTTTGAGTTTTACAGCCAAATGTCAAAATACACTCCTGACCAAAAAGAATGAGAAACTTTCAAATATAAACTGGTTCTTTACATAACACAGCAGATGCTTCTCTGGATGTGTTCCTACAGTGTGTTCCATTTTGTTCCTTTCAGAAGTACCACACTGGCCTCCCCCCCCACAGAACACTCAAACCGAGAGAGGACCCTGGAAGAGAAAAGGCCTCTGCTGTACACGTCACAGAGTGCTGTCTGATCTGGAGGACTTTCCCAATCCACTTTCCCTTTGCTCTCTAATATTTATTAATTGAATTCCAATACCACAAGCCTCAGCTGGCTTATCCCTCCCTTGGATCCATCTTTATAACTTGTCCTTCCTCATATCCTCTCATCACAATGGAGCAATACAACCTTTCTTTTGGGAGGGGGAGTAAGAGGGATGATGTTCGTGTGCTAGTGTACGTATGTGTAAGTGTGTGCGCAGATTCAAGGGTCAGAGGTCTGTGTCAGCTGTCTTCCTAAATCATTCTCCAGCGTCTTCTTCTTCTTTTTTTTTTTTTTTAAGACAAGGGTCTCTCATTGAACCTGGAGCTTATTGGTTCAGTGGGTGAGTCAGCCAAACAGCTACGGAAATCTACCTGTCTCTGGCATCAGCACTGAGAGACAAGAGGCGCTCTGCCACACCTGGTTTTTATGTAGTGGATGATGGGGATTAAACTGGCATCCTTGTGTTTATGTGATGGGCACTTTACTGCCTGAACCATCTCCCCAGCCCCAAATCAATCTTTATAAATGTGACCCTCAAACGTCCTATCTACTTTCATGGACTCTGTTTTCCATGGACAAATTTCCCAGCTCTCTACAGTCAACCCATAATCTCTGTTCATATCTCCTCCTCACATTGCTTACTAGCCACTCCCCCCCCCCCCCCCCCCGCTATCCTGTAGATACTTCAATAGCAGCCCAACCCCTGACATTCTTCTCAACTCCTCTCCCTCCCTCTCTATACTGCATATGCTCCTAACTTTTATAACTGTCAGCATCACTACCAGGCTATCAGTCCTAGAAGTCTGGAACCTGGAGAATGTTTGGCTTTTTACCTGAACTTGTAATCACACCTTCTTATATCCTAGAACCTTCTTTTGAAATGTTCTTCAGATGAGCTTTCTTCTTGAGGACTGTCTTTAGCCTGATCTACGCCTACCCCACTGACTTTATTTCCCACTCAATCATGCTACATCAAGTTTCCGGTAACGACATAGTCCTTGTTCTGTTTAAGGCTGTCTACTATAGAAATATAACAATTGAGGATAATTAAAATATATCCTTAAAACCGATTTTAGAGTTATGGGTAATGGCCTGCTACTGAAACACAGCATCGTATTACATCTGTTTATATCGCTTACTCCATAAACCTATCTACATATAAAAAGTTCTTTTCCTCCAAATACCTCCTAAGAAATGATGGTCCTAGAAGATGAGTCACATTTATTCTGGGACTTCACATACGCTTTACAGCTATACCCTCACAGGAATATTTCCCAATTACAAGAGCGCTTGCCTAAAGAACAAAATTCAAATCCTTCCATTAATCCAAGATACCTAAAACTGACCCCAATCATCTCTTCAAGTTTTTTTTATTAAATTAAAAAAAAGTTTTTACGTATATATTTATATTATTACACATAAATACAATAAACTACCTATAGCAGGAAGAATCACAAAACAATCAGGAATTATATCAATGTTACATTTATAGTGTTTTGGCTCTTTGTATTTGGCAGCCTTGAAGAAAACATCTTTCCTATCTTGGTGCATCTAAAATTCTGAATGTAAATTAAAATCTCTCATATCTCGGCATTATCAACTTAAAACATCTATCTAGACCTAAAAACATCTTAACCCCTAAACAACTAAGTTTAATTGTAAAACTAAACTATCTGGTCATCAAAGAGTTTTGGGTGACTGTTCAGACAAAACACTGTCCCTGCCATTTTCTCATCTGGAAGCTGCTAACTGCACTCCCTGTATACTCAGGTAATTAATTTTATTCTTTAACTTTTTGAGTCAGGGACCAGCCATGAAGCCCAGCTAGCCTCACACACGCAGTCTGCCTTTCTCAGCCTCCTAAGGTCAGGGACCGCGTGTGTGAATCACCATGCCTGGCTCCACTTTCACAATGTTCTCAACACAACATTGCTCTCTTAAATCAAAATGCATGTACTTTAAAACCTCTTACTAAGTATTTTCCTGATTAATCCCATCTGTCTACAGCTCCTCCTTTCCCTTTCTGATTGGCTAGGACATTTATGCTCTGAGATCCTGTAAGACCTAGTAAATGGTGGCTCCTTCCTCCTTAGTATGATGCAGCACCTGTGTCTATAGCCCTCAAATGGCAGCATTATGTAGACAAAAAGGTAAGCCTAGCAGATTATTATAGTAATTTAAAAATAGAAATCAAAAGGCTAGGAGCATCAAACACTCATCTACCTCATCTTAGGGAAATTACTGTAAAATCTAATACCAAGAGCATACTCTTAGCAAGTAGGAGAGCGAGTACACACATTGCTCATCCCAGCATCACTTGCTGCTGCATAATCTATTTACATATTTTGTCAGGTTACAATAAGGATGTTTTTATACTGACACCTTCTTGGTAAAATAACTCACGGCAGTCAGTTCACTCATACATTAGTAGATATGCATTCATTAGCCAATATTTATTGAATTCCAACAATTTATTCCAAATTTGTATTATTCTATGTCCTACATTCTGTACAGAATAATAGTATTACCTCACGGTTTTGGCTGGGGTTTCTGTCCCCATCACTAACACCCACAGACAACGCACTTACATGTGCACTACTGCGTGATTATCTAACACTGCAGTTTTGAAAACGGAAAGTCATCAGACAATTGCCCCTTTTAGCAAAGTCCAAAGTATTCTCCATGGGTGCAAACCACCTAGAGCAAAATTACTCAATGGGTATCAAATGTGCAGTTCAAGGTTATGAAAGTAGGGTTAACAAGTCCCCACAATACGCCTTCATAAGGTGACATTTCAACCGAGTTTTAGAAAATATAAAATATAACAAATAATTTCTTCTAAAGCATGAAAAGTGTTTCTTAGGTAGTAACAAGCCTAAAAATGATTAGGTTTATTGAAACAGCAATAAACAACAACCTTAGAATTGTTGCTGTTCATCTTCAGAGAAGCAACCAAGGTCCGATCTACAATTCCACACACAGGAATAGGCACCTGGCAACCTGCCACACTGCGTCGTCATAGCCAGAGAGAGAAATTATTAACAGTATGTTAAATACATGTACATATTTTTAAAAAACTGGATCTTAGGTTATCACTGTTCAAACTTCTTTAAGAAAATAATCTGTACAAACACTTACATGAAAATATTTTAATTTTTAGGGTAAACAAACAAAACTCTCTCTAGGCTGTTCCTGAAGCTTTATCTCTCCCTTGGGAGCCTGGGATAGGAACGACTACCTTGACTTTTTAAAAACACTTGAGTGGCAGTATGTAACTGCCAGGAAATTGGCCTCTTAACTCAATAATTTCTATGGTTTTCTTAATTTTCAGTACCACTTAAACAAAAATAAGAATGTAGGAAAACGGCCGGGTGGTGGTAGTGCATACTTTTAATCCAAGCACTTGTAAGGCAGAGGCAAGTGGATCTTTGAGTTTAAGGCCAGTGAGTGCAGGACATCCAAGGCTACACAGAAAAAGCTTGTCTTCAAAAATCAAACAGACAAAAAAACCAACAAAAAGAATGCAGAAAATGAACCACTGCAATATTAGCAGTATATAAGAACTATGATACTGAGAAATCATACATATTTTTATATCCCAACTAAAATACTGCTTAGAAAACAGTCTTTTGGTTATATCAGAGGACAAAATGTTTTAGTTTAACTCATTAATAAAGAATGTTGTTTGTTAACCTATATATTTTATGCACTAAACTCTTATTCCAAAAAGATCATAGAATTCACATATATGCAGAAAACAAGTAAGGACTGCTCTGCAAAGGGATATCTATCATATCACAGGGACCAGCTTTAAGAACCAAGTATTACATGGCCCCGTGTGCTCACACTCACCTGGTCTCACTAACAAAGCTGTTCCTTGAAATTAAACATTAGGGAAAAGCTTAACTGGTACATTATAAGCTTATCAAAAAGCTCAAGGGAAAACTGAAAATATATAATTGAAAGTAGGTTTTATAACTAACACTTGTTATTGTGGCTATTGTAGTCCTTACCTGTCACAGAAGCACACCCCACATCTACAAATGAAATGATGCAGCAACTGGTAAAATGAGGAAGTCGATGGTAATTAATGATGTGGGTGTGTGTGTTTGCAATACCCTACAGCAGAACATTTAATGCTATGTTCAGAGCAGTTCCCAGCAATACGATTACTGGTGTTTAAGAAGAGACGGGGTCCACTGCATGCTTTGATATTCACACTGATAAATGCCACATTCTCTTACAGTCTTAGCTGTGCCACATTTGCTAGCCACACTTAAAAAGAAAAAGAATTAGATAGAAAAACAAAGATACAAAAGTTCAACAGGCAATCCCAACTAAGGCTATTGTTGGGAAAGAGGGCAACTCTCACCATCTGCCAAGAATATCATGTGCTATGTGGTCATGTCTCAAAAAGAACAAATGTCAATAAAACAGAAGGATTTGCTCAGTTAGATGTACCTTGATCTAGTACAAGTCACAAAGCTACAGTAGTGATCAAGAAGTGATTTGGAACACAAGTACCATTATGAGGAATCTACCATTAACTTCCAAGCAATTTCAAACATTTAATAAAATCCCAGTAAGAAAGGGCACATCGTGTGCTTGTTCTAATGTAACAACTGCACAATGTTTTTTATATGATACTGTGACAGTGTAAGCAATCATTTGATGTAAACCTTACCTTTGTGGCTTATTAGCTCTGTCTTCCAAGTCTTGACTGCTAAGGTATCTATGTATCATCTAGCACTGTAGAGGATTTTAAAAGGTCACCCTCTTCTGGGATCACTCTATTCAAAACTAGCTAACCAGTCGAACAGGGAAAAGTTTGTCATCTAAATGTGACATCTACAGCTGTAATCTCTGACTCGGGCAGTGATGGAAGAGTCCTAAGTTCTGGGCTACGTTCTAATATCCTGTCTCAAAAAATATACATGTGGTTATCTGTCTCACGGACACTGAAAGCCCTAGTGAAAGCACAAAACTGGGCAATGCTAACTTTCAAAGTTTCCCTTTACATTCTTTATTTTATTTATTATGTGTACATGGGGGGGATATATACAGCCCATTTGTAGAAATCAAAAGACAACTATGGAAAATGGGCTGCTTCCTCCCACCATGGCTTCTAGGGGATAAAGCTGCAGGCGTCAGTTTTCCACAGTAAGTACTTCTACTTCATGAGCTACATTCCCAGTCCCATGCCCTCCTTTAAAAATATATCCTTTTACCTATTTATACCTCCAAAGTCCAGTATCTTCATGCCTTTTTTTACAAGCCAATCTCTCTGAGGCTGTGTAATGCATGAATTCCTAGAACATATGGGATTCCATTTCCCATGCTGAGAAAAGTCAGTTGATCTCAATTTTAATAATTATCTAAAACTAAATATGGCCATAAATAACTGTTATTAGAGACAGTCACCCAACTTTTAAGTTAAAACAATTATACGATCTCAAATCACAGAAAATTATTTCCTTTTATAATTTGGTGAATGTTTCTTAAGTATCTTTATAATTAATGTGCCTTTTCAGAAAGAGACACTCTGGAGGCAGAGGTTGAATCAAGGTGTCTCTATGTCCTGAAACTCACTATGCAAACCAGGCTGGCTTTGAACTCACAGAGATCCACCTGTTTCTACCTCCAGAGTGATGGAATTAAAGGCCTGTGCTACCATACCTGGCCAAGAGAAACTGAGCATCAAAATAGAAAAAGCCAACCAAACACAATAACCACAATTATATTTCTGTGTTCTAATGTATTTAATTTTCTTTAGTTCCCTGAGGATATTCTTATATCAGAAAATTATTAATTTTTCTTAGCTAAAATGATGAATCTTTCTTGCTTCAAAAGCTCATCTCAAGAAACTAAGAAACATAGTAACTTGGGCATCCTATATCACAACTTACTGTCTATAATCATCAGTTCCTTATGAACCACATACAGAATTTCAACTCTCCAGATCACACAGAAACTTGGAAGGCATGGTGCCTCCCTATAACCCCAACATTCACAAAGCAGGGAAAGGGGACCCCCAAGGGCAGGGAAAGGGGACCCCCAAGGGCAATTTGGCTGTTTAACCAAAATCAGAGAGCTCTGGGTTCAGCAAGAGAACCTGCCTCGATAAATACAGTGGAGAGTGACCATGTACAACACACATACACACGCGCACACACACACACATACACACACACACACACACACGCATGCACATGCGCACACGCGCACGAGGACAGTGTACAACTGCATATGCACCACACATACATGATGCATTTACCTGACATTCCCTTCAGGAGGGGATAAACATGAACATTAAAACTGGATAAACACTTAAAAGCCTCCTTCAACACTTGGTAAGCCCCACACTCAACCCCATTCAACTTCTATAACATGATTTTCTCAAGTGCTCCTAATCTTTATTAATTCGTGGATATGATTCTTTAAATGTCATTTATATCATTACATCATGTCCATGGTAAGACATTAAAAATTATAGAAAATGGGCTGGGCACAGTGGCATAGGCCTGTATTCCCAGCACTGGGGGAGGCAGAGGCAGAACTCTGTGAGTTCGAGACTAGTCTGGTCTACAAAGTCCAGGACAGCCAGGGTTATACAAAGACTCTGGAGAGAGAGAGAGAGAGAGAGAGAGAGAGAGAGAGAGAGAGAGAGAGAGAGAGAGAGAAAGAAGAAGAAGAAGAAGAAGAAGAGGAGGAAGAGGAGGAGGAGGGGGGGAGGGGGGAGGGGGGAGGGGAGGAGAGGGAGAGGGGAGGGAGAGGGGAGGAGAGGGGAGGGAGAGGGAGAGGGAGAGGGGATTCCAATTTTGAAGCAAAAGTGTAAGTAAGATAAAATTATTCTGGCCTGCTTTAATATTTACTCATAACACATACAATTCTATATGTTGGCTATCCTTTGTCCTTTAGCATAAGGATTATGAAAAATGGGGCAATACTTAGATTTCAGACCAAATAAACCTCCTAGTCTCAGGTTGATGTTTCTCATACACAGAAACAACACCACCAAAATTGTGTATATGAAAACTAATTTAAATGAAGTAATTAGAATAAAAGGCACCAAATAATTATTGTCTACCACAAAACGAAATGTTAAAACACAAGAAATAAAGAAAATAATTGCAAAAAGCCTTCATAAGAAACATGAAACACAGTATCAGACTCTTCAAAAGCCACCACTTACAGGCAAGAATCAGCTACATTGTCAAACTGCTGGCAAAAATAATTTACAACTTTGAATTCTACACCTAGCAAAACTGTCAATCTTGGAATAAAGATTCAAAAATTACACCACCAAGTAAGGAAACATGTGTTTGCAGTTGCTGACTGGAGAGGCTGGAGAGGAGACCACCTGAGCGCAGACAGCCTGGCAAGGCCTCATCTCAAAACAAAAAGGAAGTGAATGAAATAAAAACACTGTCATAGCTGGGCATGGTGGAACACAAGGGAGACAGAGGAAGATGGATCTCTGTGAGTTCAAGGCCAGCCTGGTCTACAAAGCAAGTTCAGGACAGTCAAGGCTACACAGAGAAACCCTGTCTTGAAAAGCCAAATAGAAAAAAAACCCCAAAAAATGAAAAACAGTCAGGTACATTTAAAAAAGTACCATCCATATATCATATATAGGAAGATATTGAAAGTTTTCAGCAAGATAAATACATCCAGAAAGGAAAACATGGGAAGTATGATTCCATTGGGGGTCTTTAAAAAAAATCTCTAGGATAATGATTTATAATGGATAATACATGGTGGTAAATGATGTCCAGGGTAATGGTCAGTAATGGTCAAGAGTCTCTAGACAATGGTAAAACTGGCTTCTGGACAGAAACTACGCAGTCGGTCTGGTAAAGCTTAGAGAAGGGCCAACGCACACAAGCTTCACAACAGAACAGGGGTGGCCGCTGGACATGGCAGCAAGTTTTAATGATAGAACGTAGTAGGTGGGGACAAAATAATGTAACTATTCTAGAGGAAAGAATGAGTTTCAGAAAACAAAGCAATAAAGTTCTCAGTCTCTACACGGCTCGATTGTGAAAGTCGTGTAATGATCACGCACACACACAAACTGACACAGGACTGGCCTTAATCTCGAGGTGAACTGTGACATCAACACAGAGACCGGCTGCCGGTAGAGTTAAATCTGTCTGCAATTGCAAGCCTTACTCTGCTCTGTGAACTTTATACCCATACAGTTCTTTCAAAAAGGGTTAAAATGTAATAAATAACAGTGACAAGCAGAAACATGAAAGAAAAAAGTTCCTAACTACTGCTTGCTTTACTCTGAAATGCTTCAAGTCAAGGCAGGACGAAGAAACACAAATGGTGGGTACTCTTCTAGAATCTCCTCTCCTGGGTGAGCAGGCTGAAGCCTCTGAATTATGCAACATGCAGCTTGGGTTATGCAATCCATTCCTGTCTCTGCCCTTTAAATCAGTCTCACATATAACTTATAGAATTGGTATCACCCCCCAAAAAGTCATGATCTCAAAAAGCGGGTAAAGGCATTCACACACAGTACACGTGGACACCAAGCCTGCAGTGGCACAGTGCTCAGCATATGCACAGTGTACACAGTAGTGGCCTGCTACCCTCAACACAGCACACGCTCAGCAGGCGCTGACTGCCCACATGATGCCAGAAGCACATACACAGATTCGTGTGTGACCCAAAATTCTACTAAGAATTTGAGGAAACACAAATTTGCAATTCAAATGCTTTACATAGCCCCAAATCAAATTTCACATTTCTCTACCCTCCAGTTTAATTGCCCAGAATATGAAGGTGATATTTTGTAAGGCAATTATCATTATACCTAGAACAAAGATATAACTTACTACATATTATACATATATATGTATACATTACCACATATATGGCAATTACTAATATAATTGTGCTGTAAGAAGTAGAAGGCATAAGAGGTAGAAAAAGTAATAAATGTACATAAGGTTTTTAAAAACTTTCATTCTAGTTCTACTTTAATATTAAAAGAGATAGCATTTTATCCCAGAATTCACAATATTGTGTTATCTTACCTGTAAGTTGTGTTGGGAACATAGACATCCCTGGCAGGAAATTCTAAGATCTCTCTGGTAGGCCGGACTCGGCTGTCGGGGTAGAGTTTCACCTGGAGCAGCTCTGGGGTCAGGCAATAGTGGGGGTTCTCGGGTGCAGGGGAGATGTCAATCTTCAGCTGAGCTGCAGGAAATGCATTACAGAGCCGACGTGAACATAAATTCCAGGATGGCTACACTAGTGCTGACAGTGCCTCCCAAAGCCTTCCCCACCAGGATGTGGAACGGTAGAGGTTGTAGGAGAAGGGCCTAGGGGAGGCAATTATGTCACTGGAAGTGTGCCCATGATGAGCAGCCTCCGGTCCTTCCCTCCCCATCTACTTCTGGGCACCACAAACTAAGCAGCTTTGCTCCGCCCTGTGCAGCGTCACCAAAGCGGTCTGCTCCAGGATGGCCCCAAAGCAAAGCCACTCAACTCAGGGCTGGAGGCTCTGGGAAGCTAAATCTTTCCTCTGTTTAAGTTGATGAGCACTAAGCAGTTTATTCTCATTTGAGGCAATCTGTCACAGCAACAGAACGCTGACTAACACGGATAAAATGTTCTTAGAGAGATTTCAATATTATTTTGTAAAATATCTGGGATGAACAGTATAGAAATACAATAATTAAAAACTTAGATATTGAAATCATTCCATTTTATCAAGATTCAAATTTTTAAATTGCGTTATCCATGCATAAATGCATATAAAACAATAAACGCTATCTGAACAAATGAAGAGTGGAGAACTAAAGAACAAGCCGGCAAGACAGCCAGGGTGGCGCACGCCTTTAAACACAGTGCTCAGGGAGGCAGAGGCAGGCAGATCTCTGAGTTCTAGGCCAGCCTGGTCTACAGAGCGAGTCCAGAACAGCCAGGGCTACACAGAGAAACCCTGTCCCAAAAAACGAAAACAAGACAGCAGATGGGCTCTAGCACAGAACTGGGCAAGCTTTTAAGAAGTGACTTGTCTTAGCCTGACAGACCCCTCTTTGCGCAGACGCTAGCATCGGGTTTGGCAGACCCCTGCTCAGCCTGTTCTGAACTGTTGGCGCTAACTGTAACAGTGACTGGTTCTCAACATTTACTGTCCCATGTGCACTTTAAGCCACAATTATAACTCATCATTCTCAATTAATGATGGTCCTGAATCCTGACTCTAAACTCTTAGCTCACGTGGTAGTGAGATGAAGAACGCTGACAGGTACTGAACACAGAATGGTGTGTGGGCCAGATAAATAGAAAAATGGAAAACATGGTGGCAAATAACCATCAGTGTGAATTATTGTATCACTCAACATTGGAAATACCTGTAATTGGCCTCAGCCTCCGTAGGACAGAAGACGGCCTTCTCATGTCAGCAAGGAACTTGTACAGATCTTCATCACTTAAGCGGTCTCCTTCCTGAATTCAATGATATTGAGAAAAAGTATTGAATAAAACAAAGCAGGAGATGGGAAAGAAACCCCATAGCATTTGCAAATAAGCACTAATTTCTGTACCACACTGTCAGACTGAAAGATTAACATATTTATGAGAATACATACATATCTTCCTAACCCAACTCTCCTGTTTTCAAGCCTGACTAAGATTTATAATAATGCATTGTAATTTTTGTTCATGGCTATGATCTATTACTTAGCCTATAAAGTATTACAGGACAGCTAACATACTGACAGCCAATACAAATTAAAGGTAGAAAGTATAAAAGGAAAAATAAGAATATAGACAGAACCAAGAGAAGACAAATTAGAGACATGGGACAATTGCACAGATGTCACAATTTAGATTATGTGTCTTTTTAACTTTATATTCCAAAACTTCTCAAATGTAGAATCTTTAGACATGTTACATTTTCACAAAAATAAATAACAAATATAATGATTTAGGAAAAGCACACTTATTCTGATATGAAGACCAGAAAGAGAACTCCAAATGACCACAATTGATGAAAAAGGATAGAGAGATAGAGGGAAAAAAAGGAACTAACTGGTGTTTATTTTTTCCTTCCAGCTACAATAGTTAGGCTGACTTCAACGGCCTCTACCTGCTTCGTGACAGTTCCTGACGGTCACGGCTGTCCTGTCATGTGCTGCCCTCAAAGACACACTGGACGTGCTCAGCCTCTTTATTTCTGTGAGCTGGCACTGAGCCAACTCCCACTTGTTCATAGCATGGGAGACGGTTTGCCTTTGTACTATTACTTGGGCAATACTTTTAATATCTAAACAGTGATTATTTGGAGCAAGTGCTTCTAAAATAGTTCTCACGTCTACTGAGCTGGAGGTAGAAAATGTGGCCTTATAAAAAACCCAAGGTCTTCATGTGGTTAATGAATGCAAAGTTTCCATCAGTTGCCAAAACAATATATTCTCTTTACTGAGCACAGAATACAGACATTCCGTCTTTATTTGTTAATATACTCAAGATTATCTCTTGACTTATTTTTACTTACTTAATATATTAATTATATTACAAGCCTCCATTCTTTCGTGATGACTAACATCTGTTTTTATGCCTTTTACTGGGAGGGACATAATTTCCTTCCTGGTGCGCGGCTATGTACCTCACTCTTGTCACTGAGCAAATATGTACCCTGAGACTTATAGGGCGTTCACACAACCAGGCTCACCCTCTCTTAGTTTCTGCCTCTAGCAGATGGAAAGGTTAAGTTTTCCTAGAAACTAATCTCGATGCACCGATCCAGCCAACTGTGGGACAAGCTGAGCTCACTGTAGCGATCACGCTGACACTGGCCACTCCACTGCTTGTTTAGTACTACGGACCCCTGAAGCAAAAGTTAAAAAATAAAAACACCCAAAAACTGTTTTCTAATATATTGAACACATTTTTTACAACTACTTACAGATTTCCTTTTGTTTTAAAATCTCTGCGAATTTCTAATAATCTGAGGTTGGTGCATTTGAATGAAACCTCACATGATTAACTATACCGCCATCGCTATGGACAATAACTTCTCATAAAACAGAAAGAGGGGCTGAATCTCACTTAGAAATTTATTCCTTAAATTCTACTTTGCTAAATAAAACTATAATCTCTGCTCTTTAACTTATTTGCATTTTGGTGATAAATTATTTTCTAGCTACTTACAAAAATAATACATAGTTATGGCCAAATATTTCCAATAAAGAACGTCAACTGCAGTGCTTTCCACTGCCCTGTGCATTTAAGTTTTGTGAGCATTTTGTGCAGTATCCAATTGCTAGTCCTGAAGGCAGAACCCACTAGTATGTGACTACCCAACAGAATGATTAGAGATCAGAATAATGAACTCTAATTTCAACATACTGTGAGAAAGTATAGTTTTAACAATAAAGATGTAACCAATATTTGAGCTAGAAATATTTAAGCCATATAGTATTATATAACATATACATGTAATGAAACATTACATATTAGCATCAATATAGACAGCCTGTTTTATTTTATATAAGTTAAACAATACTTTAAAGTTTTTTCTGGGGGGGTGGGGCACTGGAAAGATGTCTCCGTGGTTTAAAGCATTTGAACCCCTTGTAGAGGACCCAGGTTTAATTCCCAGCACCCACACGGTGGCTCAAAGCTTTCTGCAATTCCATCCAGAGGATCTGATGTCCTCTTCCGGACTTCACTGACACCAGGTAGATATGTATATAAGACCAAACAGTCATGCATATAAAATAAAATAAATAAATCTAAAAATAAAATAAAGTTTACATTTTAAATATAACTTTTTAAAATAGTGAATGCTGAAAAAACATTATCTGTATAAGTAGAAATGATGTGGAGGGCTTGCTCACTTACCTATACAATACCAGCTCAATTATATATACAGAATAAAAAAGCTAGCTATGTAAGTAGGAAGAGAAGTGACCCTGTAGCCAAGCAGGATGAGAAGAGGGAAGGTTGCACCATGGTAACTCAGTCCCTGTGTTTGGCCGATCGTGTCATCACATTTTCACTACTGTCCGTGATATAAAGCCCCTGCACTTGAGACGTGTCTCTCTGGTTCCCATGCACCCACTGTCTCGGAGCAGCTGACTGGGCAGGGCAGCAAGAAGAGTTCTCCAACTCAAAGCCTGCTCTGCTCTTGTTCTGCTGCACAACACACCAGTAGCTCAGGGTTTGTTCTTCTCACTCAGAACAACGCCTCAGAAGGAGGAATATGGAGATAATTCTTAACATTTTCCTTATACTGTCCCAAAATTTAAGGTTGGTAGACCTCATTAGTCTACACACTAATAAAAGTCTTCTCCTCAATCTTTCATAGTTCTGGGTCATCTGATCACCTAAAACACATTTTCAATTTTTAAAAACTTGATACATAATATTTGACATCAACACCCAATGTATACATACATATATAAAAACACTCACACAAAAAACAGAGGAGAAATGAATGTCCTGTGAAGAAATATTTAAACTCAGTATGTGAAATGCACTTACTTTTTAGATTTTTTTAAATTCTACTTTTTAAAAGTTGTATGTTACATAATAAATTGATCTCCATGAAATGACAAATGAAAAACATTGATTTGATTTGAAGTAGACAGAATAGATCTGTGAGAATAAAATGTCTTTGATAAAAAGAATATGTTGTATACAGACATTTACCTCTACAACACTGTTAGCATAGATATGGGGCCTGTAAGTTCTATTCCACAAACCATAGATAAGACCATCAAGGTCAGAAAACCTTGGGTGGGGAAGCACACAATCACTGGCAATTCAGAAGTGTTTAAGAAAAAGTGCACTGGGGACTAGAGATGGCTCAGCAGCCAAGAGCATGTGCTGCTGTTACAGAGAACCCTAGTTCAGTTCCTGACACCCATAGCCAGTGGCTCATAGCCATCTGTAACTGTTAGCCACTAAGCAATCTGACGTCTTTGGCCTCTGCAAGCACCTGCACTCAGCTGCACATGCCAACACACAGATACACATGCACACACAGAATTTTTAAAAATTAAATGAAAAAGTTCACTATTACAACTGAATAAGATATAGGTGTTAAATACAAATTTCAATGCATTAAAAATGTCAATGTAAGAGCCTAAATAAAGTTAGTGATAAAACAGGTATGATGTCAATTATTTCATTTTTTACTAGTTTTTGTTCGTTTTTAAAAATATTTATTTGTTTTATGTAGATGAGTGCTCTATCTTCATGAATGCCTGCATGCCAGAAGAGGGCATCAGATCCCAGTATAGATAGTTGTGAGGCATCCTGTGGTTGCTGGGAATTGAACTCAGGATCTTTCGAAGAGCAGCCAGGGCTATTAACCTCTCATCTGTCTCTGTAGCTCCTAGTTTTTACTCTTATATTCACTTTTTTTTCTTAAAGTTGTTAGAAGTTCTTGACATTATGGCCATGGACACACACACAGCAGTTACCACTCTACTGAAAGGAGGTGAAGCCTTGTACAAGCACCTCCCAGAGCAGTACGTGACAGAGCATTACCTGCTTAAAAAAGTTGGCCACAGTGAGGGTGGCAGGCCGAAAGCTGGTCAGGTTGCACGCATCATCACCACTGGTCGTCCTTTCCAGTGATCGTCTACCAACAAGACTGGAATTCCTCCTCTCCGACCAGGAACCTTTCCGCTCTACCAAGGAGGAGATAAAGATGGTCAGTTTGATAAAATGGAAAACTGTTTTTAATTAGCTTTTCTAACAAGAGAAATAATTAATGTTGGAAGTTACATTTTACTCAGCTTACTCGTTACACTAGAAGAACTGATGCCTGGAAAAAGTAGTAAGAAAGTAATTCTATCTGAATCTACTAGTTGCCACTTCTACAATACAAAGTCTCCAACATCTAATGAGCTCCATACCCACTATGAAATACCCACCAAAATGAAATATGACTAAAGGTCTGTCAGCCTTAGCATTTGAGCTTGAAACAAATTCAAAAGCAAGTTGAAAGTTCAAAGTCTTGACAGAATATTCATGCCCTTCCCCCATGCCCCTCTTTTTCCTTCCTTAAGAAGCTAGGGTGCAAACCCAGGGCCTCAAAACATAATCTCATTTTTGTAAACTAGAAGAACAATGAATTAAAGATTTATAAGAAAAGATAAGACTTTTAAAAATATGCAAGCTATGTGGCCTAATGGACCATACTCTACTAAGAAAAAGCAGAATACACACTTATTTTCAAGTAGTTATAGGTCATTCTCCAAGAAACCAGACAAGATATGAAAAGGCCAAAAGGATAAAGGATTGGATCATTAACCTGTAAATTAGCAATAAAATAAAAATCAGGGGATTGACAAATTTGTAGAAATGGGGGAGCTGCAGCAGGGCTCCAGAAATGGTGATGGTCAGAAATGCTTCCAATGAAAAGACAGGGTGGGCCAGGCTGGTAGTCCCAGGGCTTGGAAGACTAGCATGGGAAACTACAAATTCAAGGCTGGTCTATGCTAACAGGAAGATTGCGATTTTAAAAAAGAAAAGCCAGGCGTGGTGGCACACACCTGTAATCCCAGCACTCGGGGAGGCAGAGGCACTTGGACCTCTGTACGTTCTAGGCCAGCCTGATCTACAAAGTCCAGGAAAGCCAGGGCTACACAAAGAAACCCTATCTTGAAACAAATAAAGAAACAACAACAACAAAAGAATAAAGAAAACAAACTCTCATATCAGTAGTCACCTTTCACTCTTTAGGAACTGTGTATCTAAAGACGCTGGCATGACTGCCCATGTCTCCAGCCAACACTGGGAAAGCCAAGTCCTGAAGACCATTATATACCAACACCGTTTCTCAGAAAGAGAAACTAGGCTCCACCCCTCCCCCAAAACCAGGGTTACAAAGGGACAGCAGGAGAATGGAAACAAGTGAAACAGAAACTAGGAAAATTAAGTCAACAGTTTATTGAAACTCTCAAACCTTAGCAAAACTGAAAGAGCACAAAGCACTATGTTAAATTCACGAACGTGGCATCACTAGATTCTACTAGCAGAAATGAAGAAGCAAACAATTGTAGAATAATACTTCAAAACAAGGAGAACCCCCCCCCTTAAAAGTCAGGCATTGATGCAGTTTTAAAAATTAAGATGATCAAATATATTTTTCTCCAAAGAAGACCACAAAGAGCAAACACACACAAGAAGACACTTAAATTCAGCAACCATCAGGAAGGAAAATCCAATCCAGAAGGCGATGCCACTTAACCTACCCTAGGATGCCATCACTACAGCCCAACAGCATTCAAGTACAGGCAAAAATAAGGAGAAACGGTAACTTTTATACGCTCACTACTGGTAGAATTTTTAAGGTGCAGCCATACTGAAAGATAGTTTGACAGGCTTAGAATCTTTATTAGAGAATTATCACATAATTCAGCAATTTCATTTCTAGCTATATAGTCAAAAGAAATAAAGACACACCATATGCAAATGCTTTTTCAAAGAATGGGGATGTAGCTCGGTGATACAGTGCTTTGCTTACCATGCATGAGAGGTCATGGGTTCAATCCCCTGTACCCGGGACCTGAGAACAGCTTCTCTGATTGCTCATTGCAGTATTACCCATAATAACTCAAGATTATCATCAATAATGAATAGATTAAAGTACAGTAAATAAATATAATAGAGCGCAAAACAACAGAAGGGAATAAAACAGGAAATAAAACAATACTTGGTACACCATGGGTAATATCTGTGAAAACATTATGCTATATGAAACAAGCTTGCCACAAACACCAGACGCTACTTAATTCTACTTACATTAACTGTCTGGAATATGCAAATCCATAAAGACAGAGTATATTAGAGGTTGTTTAGGGATATCTTGCAGTTTGGGGGGCAATGAGGACCGATTGTTAATGGGTATGAACATATTTAAAAACATCGACTTTGGTGGCGCCTGTAGAACCCCATGGCTATAGCAGAAGAAAGCACAGCAATACACACTTTAAAGGGGCAACTTGAATAACATGCAAACTCTGTCTCAATAAAGATACTATATTTAAATTTATTTTCCTTGTTTTTGTTTTGTTTGTTTTAGAGTGAGGGAGTGGCACCACCTCATGAACAAAACCTGGGCTGACATGCCTGAAGCTAATGCTGGCTCACCGGAGCACTGGGATTACAGGTGTGTAAGCACCAGCCCCAGCTAAAGAAATCTTAACAAGTCCCAGGATACTCACTGTCCAGGCTAAACAAGCCTATGTAAGGGAGAAAGGTCATCACTTTAGAAACAACATATACAAAGCGCTCTTACCTCCAGTACTGATTTCTACTTCTGTAGAGTCTCTTTCTAAGCTGCCAGCACTGCTAACAATATTCATTAGATGGATCGCAGTCCAGGCAAAAGGCATGCGGTATCTCCCAAGTCTCTGACAAAACTGGTCAGCCTGACTCTTCAGCTTGTCCAATTTTTCCTTATTCTGGAAAACAGAACTTGGTCCATGATCACACTTAAAAAAAAAAAATCTAAAAGCTATTTCACACAGTGTTGAGGGCAAGTTAGACTTGCTCAGCTCTTAGCAGAGACAAGCAGCTCAGAAGCAGAGCCCTTGCATTCCATTGTTTGTAAGGACCTAGGTTCTATCCTTGGTGTGAAGAGGAGAAAAATAGAAACTTTCAGCTGTCAAAACACAAGGTACTACCTGAACACTGTGTCTTAACTCATTCTTCAAACATATACATGGACAAAAAAAAAGCACTGCAATTTCTGTTTGTAATTATGTCACACTGGCAAAACAAAAAGGTAAAAAGGGCTAAACACACATACGCAAGTGAGTGGTCTTTTTAGGAAAGGAAATGTAACTATGGCAGTCTTTTTTAACACAAGATTTAATACCAGGACAACTTCAAAAGAATGAAATCTAGAAAAGTTGTGTCTTTACGAGCTCCAGAAAAAAAAAAGTAAGTCTTTCTTCAAACTTTCTCAAACACTAAGTTTTTCTCAAAACTTTCTTTAGAACACCACTCATACAAAGAATTGATCTCACAATGTTTCTCTGGTCATTGGCTGTGTAGTTAAATCCATGCTAAAGTATTTTTGTCCCCATCTCACGGTTGCTGTACTTATGGCAGTTTAGAATTTGCTCTGCTGCTTCCCTCCTTACAGCACGACACATTTAACAAGTCATAACCTGGATACTTTACTGCTGGCAGCTGCTGGTGAAACCACAGCCATGCCTTTCCTAACCTGCTACTTGTGGTACATGTGTGCGTGTGTGTGTGTGTGTGTGTGTCACTTGCTCATCTTTCTTTTCTCACAAATGACAAAATCACAAACAGGAATTTCAATGCCAGGAAGACACATCAACATCACTATTTGGTAAATAAAAGAACTTTTAAAGTATTTATTGTTGAAGTTATTTATATAAAACAGTGTTCGTTTCTCTTAGCTTATTTCTTAACCCGGCTATCGCACAAATAATTGAGACTCTTTTATAATACAAGGTTTCACAACACAATCTTGAGCAGTTTAAGTCAATTATTGACCCTCTATGCTATCCTGTCTCACTCCCAGCAAACACCCCAGCGATACCTGCACTTTGTAGCTTTCCTGGGCTCCAGCTCCTTCCTCCTGATCATCCTTGGACCTCTACCCTTGGTTCAATCCCCTGGCTCAATCCCCTGTTTCCTCTTCTAACTCCTCCTCCCCTGGCTGGCAGGAAGTCCAGCCCTATTCTCTTCCCTGGTCATCGATTGGCTGTAAGCTGCTTTATTGACATATCAGGGAGACAATGGGAAGCAGTGTTTATACAACATTGAGGCAGAAATCAGAATGTAAATGATATAATAACCTTATGCCTACATTTCCCCCTTTTAGTCTAACAATAAATAGACATAGCAACTTTTTTTCATATTAAATTGTGCATTTGGGAAGCACATAGCCATAGAACATACACATACATAGAACACATATGTTCACCCAGGTGGGGACAGTGAGCTTTGTGTGAGCATCACACAAGTATGCTCCACATCCCACACTTGGGATCAAAACAAAAACATGTTTATATCCACTAAAATTTATAACTTACATTTAATTAGCTTAGTGCTCGTTAAGAAAAATAATTTTCACACTCTACTTAGATTACTATTACTAATACTATTAGTGTGTGGGTTTGTGTCGTGGAGGGAGTGTTTCATTGTGTGTGTCATCAGTTCAGAAAATAACATTTTGGAGTCTGGATTCAAGCTAAGCTCATCTGGCTTGCACAGTAAAATGACTTTATCCACTGAATTATCTCTGCCCCTCCCCGAAAAAAAAACTTTTAAAAAATTAGGTGTAAGTAGAAGAGATTTTTAAGTTTTGCATAGGACATACCACAAGCTAAATGACAAAGAAAATGGGGAAACAGGATAAAGGAAGTAGACCAACAGAAAAAAGTGAATTAGCAGTGAAGTGAAATGTTTTAACAGAGTTTATATATTTTTGTTTTTCCAAAATTACAATAGGAGTGATATGAGAAAACAAGGGGCCGGACATGGTACCTTCGTGGCATCGGCTTCTTTGAAAATCATATATGGTTCTGCACACTCTCCAATGTCTCCTTGCTGTAGGACTTTTTCTAGCTGTCAGAGGCAAAACCAGAAAAGTTTAGCTAAGTTTTTAACTCAGAAATACAAGGATGGTTCAACATAGTAAAAATCAATATAATGCTGGTGGTGGACAGGAAAACTGGCCCCGCAACTTGTTTGCCATGTGGCAGCATGGGCAAGGGAGAGATGCCCTCCCCCACCCTCGCCCCTTACACCTATGGCAGGCAGGCTGGGTGGCCCTGCACGTTGCCTGGGGCTGCAGTGGTTACATGTGCCTTGGCCCTGAGGATATGAGAGCAGGAGAGCCAGCAAGCTGACAGCTCAGGTATGCCTCAGGCTCAGATCCAGGGTCTGAATTGGCCCAGCCCAACATCTATCCCATCAATAAACTACTAAGAAGGAGAAGGTCATACAGATCCCAAACTACAGACCCTCCATGACACAGGGCAGCATAGGGATGCCTGAGCGGAGTCCCAGTGAGGCGCCAGGGTTGATAGAGTAGCATAGCCAGAGGCCTTGGACCAGGCCAATGAGTCATTGCAATGAACATTTGCAAACAAAGAAGTGTGGGCAAAAGAGTACACTGTGCAACACACTGTGACACACCTACAGCTTCCACAGTGAGTTTCCCCCCCCCCCAACTGTTTGGGCTGAAGGTTACAGGAGTGGAGGCTGGATACAAAGAGAGGAAGAATTGAGTAAAATTGGGGTATATGACGTGAAATTCACAAGAACTAATAAAAAGCTTTTTTAAAAAATCAATATAACACTTCACACATCAAGAGAATGACAGCGGGAAGGGGAATGATCATCTGTGCAGAAAATGGATCCAAAAAATAATTCAGAATCGTTTCCCTACAGAAATGCTCAACAAACTACGAATACAAGGGAAGTACAGCAATATAAAACGGCTATATATGAAAGCCCACAGCTAACATTCTCAAGAGTGAGTCAAAAATTGCCTTCTAGCAACAAGAAAAGAACACTCACTTTAGCATTTTCTGTATGAACCTGTGCTGGACTTAGAGCCAGAGCAATCAAACAAGCAAAAGAGATTAGGGAAGAGTGAGATGACCTCTACTGACAGCAGGACCATCACCGCCACCCCCACCATCGTCATCGTCATCAAGGCAATATTTAGTCCTGTCTGCCCTGGAACTTGCTTTGCAGGCCTAGAACTCAGAGATTCACCTGCTTCTGCCTCCTGAGTGCTGGGATTAAAGGCGTGTACCACCACACCCAGCATCTTCATCATCACATCAACATCATAAACATCAGCAGCAGCAATGGTTTTGACAGCATGATCATTTATATAGAAAACTCTCTAAAGATTTCATGCAAGAAAAGAAAACACACCATTACATATGCTGGCTACTGTTGAGTAGGCCTGCATTGATGGCTATCCCAGCACTCAAGAGGATGAGAGCCAGGGTTGCAAACATTGAGGCCCACCCACCTCAGGCCTAGCGCATTCTAAGATAGCCTTGGCTGCATGGTGAAATTCTGCTTCAAAAACAACAATCAATCAATCAAAACTAATACACAAATACAACAAACTTTCAGGATACAAAGTATACACATTAACAATGAGGATGCCAAAAAGAAAATTAAGAAGGCAACTCTATTGACAACACCATTAAAAATAAAGAAACATTTAGCAATAGACAAGGAAGTTAAAAGCTATACAATGAAAACAGTAAAATGTTGCTGAAAGAAAAAAATTCCAAAGATATTCCAAATTCAAAAAGGAAGGAATTTAATAGACTTAGGAACCCAATTTGCCTAAGTCATGCACGAAATTCCTATCAGAAGTCCAATGACTTTTTCACAGAAATAGAAATATCCACCCTAAATCTGAAAGGGAATCGCAAGAGAAATCTGAAGCTTGAGGAAAAGCAAACAAGTAGAGACCTCACTTCAGAGGTGAGATTGGTCACTCATCAATACAACTGTGTCCTTGAATGAAGACAAAGGCTGCACTCTAACTCTGCCATGCCAGCCGCAGGCTTACAGGCTGTGAGCACTTAAGTGGGGCCTGGCTGGAAAATAGCTCACTGGGCTCCAGTCAAGCGTCCTCTGCTCTCTGGGAAACCACAATGTAAAAAATGTTATTTCATGCACCCACAGTACAAACACTTCTCTACTCTGCTTCCCCAAATGCAAAAGTTTCCCCTGAAACTTTAAGCCAAAATAAGTGCTTCCCCCTTTATTTTATAAGCTGTTTGGATGGCTAGAATCCTTCTGCACCCAAAAGCCACGGTGGGTCCTCCCTCCCACTGTTGATCAGCATCTGGATGGCTAGAATCCTTCTGAAACGATTAGACACAATAAGTGTTTTCTCCACATTTCTGTCAGGTATTAGGTCACACTGACATAACAGCAGTAAATAAATGAGCCACGCACACAATGGGACACAAGAGAAATTCTAGAAATAACTCACATATAGTAATTTAAAAAAATTACATGCATGACCCTTGCCTGCATGTATGTATGTGCACTACATGTGCCTGGTACCTGTGAAAGTCAGAAGAGGATATCAAATTCATAACACCATGTGGGTGCTGGGAAGCAAACCCAGATTGTCTGCAAGAGTAACAAGTGTTCTTACTCACTGGACTATCTTTGTAGCCTAGCGAAGTGTTTCTTGACAAAGGATGCCAATATGTTTTGATGCCGAAAGGGCACTTTTTCCAACAAATACATCTGCGGAGGCTGCTGATGCTACTGGATCCTTACTTTACACTTTATCAAAAATCAAGCCCAAGGTACCTAATACCTAAACGTAAGACCAAAAACGATAAAACTTTTAAAAAAGTGCTTCATGCATTTGGAAGAGTTTGTTCTTGACTGACATTACAGTGATATAGGTAAAAACAGACAAACTATATCAAAACTTGCTGTGTTAAAGGACAAAATAAACAGAATGAAAAAAAAACCTTAATAATAGAATAAAATTGGGGAATAGGGTGAAAGAGGGAGGAATGGGAGGATACAAGTGAGGGGATAACAATTTAGATGTAATCTGAATAAATCAATTAAATAAAAAAATGAATAGGATAATATTATATGCAGAACATTTGTCTGACTACACGTTAGTATTCCAAATGCATAAAGAACTCCTACAACTCAGGAACAGAAACAGTGATGATGGGAAACCCAATTCACCAATAAACAAAAGGTTTATTAAAGCTCAACTTAAAATATTCCAAATAAGCTCACGTGTTTCAACACTTGGTTCCCAAGCGACAGAGCTGCTCTGGAAGGTTATGGAGCACACACAAGGTACAACTCGGCTGGGAGACGCAGGTTGACTGGAGCAGGCAGGGAGGCTCTATGGCCATTTACTCATCCAGTGTGCTCTCTGCCTCCAGTTCCACATGGTACAGCAAAGGTGAAGGGTCCCACCTGTGCACCCTTGTCATCACGGTGCTGCTTGCTATCAGGCCTTGCCTCCATTGTGCAGAATATGCTCTCAAACTATTAGCCAAAATAAGTTCTCCCTTCCCTAAATTGCTTGTTGTTGGTTATTTGATAATCAACAGGAAAAATAACTAATGCAGAAAATGGTATCAGCAGTGGGGCTGTCACCGTAACAAAGCTGAACCTATGGTTCATAGAATCTTGGAGCAAGTCTAAAGAAGGAATGTGGAAGAACTTGGTCTGACCTTTCCTTGGTCTGCCTTAACTCCTTCCTTCTGAAAGTGAATGTTTACTATGCGTCACTGTACTCTGGAAGTATGTGAATTGTTTTTACTGTTTGTGTTATGTTACAGAGGCTCAGAGTTAAGAGACTGACTTCAGTCAAAGAGGAGGCTTGAAATTCTGAATGATTCTTGTTAATGACTATGGGGCTTTTAAACTTGGATTGAATGTGTTCTGCATGAGCCTATGGGACCAGGAGTGCAATATTATGGTTTTAATATAAAGTGTTAAATAGCTTTCCGTGTAACAGCATTATTCACAACTGCCCAAAAAATCTAAAATTCATTAATTTGGATAAACAGATAAATATGGTAGCATGTATATATATATGTGTGTGTGTATATACATATATATACATATTAGTGAAGTGTATATACATATATACATAGGAACATACATACAGTGAAATATTATTCAACTAAAATGTGGTGTAACATGTGTCAAAACCTGCATAAACCTTGACAACATGTTATTAAATGGCTCTAGTAGTGTATGGTTTCACTTCCGTAAGGCATCTCAAGAAGTCCGTTTCACAGAACCAGACAGTATAATGAGGACAGCAGAGAACTGGGCGAGGTTTCATAAAGAGCTGTTAGTAAGTTTTCGTTTTCTGAACTGAAAAAATTTTGGATACTGATTACAAAATAATATGAATATACTTAATACTCATCTGAACATTTTAAATGGCTGGGCAATGGTGGTGCAAGCCTGTACTCACAGCATACAAGGGAGGCAGAAGCCGGGGGATCTCTGTGAGTTCAAGGCCAGTCTGATCTTAAAAAAAGAAAAAAAAAAGTCTAGGACAACCAATGCTACACAGAGAAACATTGTTTCAACCCCCCCCAAAAGGTTAAGATTACAAATTGCAATTTTCCATAATTAGACACCTTCCTCCCCAAAGTGTATAGTTGTGGTCACAGCAATACAAGGCAAACTAAGACACCACATGCAGGTACATCGGATGCCCTGGAGCTGGAGGGCACCTGGTAGGGGTGCTGAGGTCTGGACTTAGGTCCTCTGTAAGAGCATCAAGTGATCTGAACCACTAACTCACTTCTCTAGCCCACCCACATAACAGTCTCAAGTGGCTAAATAGACTTTTTTTTTCAGTTCTCATATTTCTATAAAATATCTTGCTTTCCTATAAATCTTAAATTTTTTCTTCTTTTTAAAAGCAGGGCTGGGGAGCCGGCTGTGTGTGAAGGGGTTCTTATAAAAGCATCAAGACCTGGTTTCATCACATCACTCCCCTCAAGTCTCAGATAACTTCAGGAAGCAGAAACATTATAAGAGCTGTCAAGAGATGGTGGATGATTGCAAAGAAACAATTTGCCTACTGTACCTAGTTACTTGACTTACGAATTTAAATAAGCTTTGTTTTTGTTCTTCCAAGTAACATTATGTAGAAGGTAACCGTAACTTCACCTGCTTAGCCCCAAGCAACCATGTCATCAAAGAGAGGGGGGAAATTAAAAATCCTTGCTAAATGAGAATCCAAATATTCAAGCCAGCAATATTGCACTAATTGCTCCAATTCTGTACCTTTCTTTTATCTTTCCCTTTACTACAAGATTCTGTGAATTTCATTCCAACAGAGACCTATTACATACCCCCAGTTGCCCCAGTTTCTGTTCTATTAAGATCTGATTTAGTCAATGGGATGCAAGCACCTGGGGATTCCTGGAGATACCTACCCTATGCTAATGAGATGTCTTAGGGTCTTGGCTTTCAACCAATGACGACTGACTGTGCCTGGAGTTCTTTCCCCACCCATAGGATAATTAAGCACTGCTTCCACCTATTATGATAGGGCTGTTTTTTCACATGTAGATCAAGTATCTCTGGAATCTCTAGCCCCAGGTAATCAACACATTCACCCCAAAACTCTTCCTATTGCCCAAGGGTTATAAATCCCTGACTCATGAAATAAATGCTTTCTCCATTCCTCCACCATGATTGGCTGAGACTCATAATTTATTCTGGGGAAGGAAGGGCTCCCCTCCTCCCTGAAGGCGGAAGCAAGCTTTGGGACCCACCTGCCCCCCTTGGACACCCCTGGAGCTGCGTCACATAGCACCTGCCTTCCAGTCGGTTTCAGGCTTCCCGTCATACCCCTGCCATTAATTCATACAGCAGCTCAGCTGAAGAGCTGCAACACTGAGGTATCGCTACAGGTTTTGGAACATCCAAATTTCCACTGCCATCTGGTACCAGCAGTCTCATTTTAAAAGAGCTAACTGTAACCCCTACTGGAAAACTCATTTCCACCTCCCCTGGTGAGACCAGGAGCCTTGCCTAGCACACAGGCCTCGCCCTGAGTGCTTGAGCAGGTCCTGAGAGAAATGGAACCTTTGATCTTGAGGCTCCTCTGTTCCCATCTGGAAGCAAACAGTGCCTGGACCAACACGCACATCCCAATGCAATACGACAGCTGCGCCCCTGGACAGCCCAGGGTACCACTGAATGTGTAAGGACAAGTTCTTTCCAAATGGTCTAGTGTATAAAAATTCGCCATTTTCCATGTGTAAAAAAACTGTTTCTCGTTCATGTTCATCTTTTAAAAACTAATACTGATATTATGTCATTATATTTTAAATAATAACGATGTTATATTAATAGTAACAGTTGAGGTATTTGAAGGCAGGGTCTCTCTATGTAGACCAGACTGGCTCAAACTCACAAATGCACCTGGCTCTGCAGCGCTGGATTACAGGTGTGATGAAAGGTGTGTGCCACCATGCCTGGTGGAAATCACCTCATTTAAGAGGATTTTCTGTAGTGAATTTCTCAAGGACTGTTAACTGAAACTAAGACTATTTAACCTGAATTCATAGGAATGTATCCAACAAATTGGGGCATTATTCCTGTGGGTAAAAAGGACTCATTTTTTTGAAACTCCATCCACTTTATAATCTTATTAAAAAATCATTACCTCTTTATAATAATTTTATATAAGTAAAGTGACTAAGGAACACATTTTAGGCTGCTCTCAAGTCAAGGTCAATTTAACCAAAGACAAGCAGCCAAATTCTTCTGCTTGCTTTTTTAGCATTGACGTATTTATTTTATATATGACGGAGAGGGCACCAACGAGCACGACACGGCACTCATGCGAAAGCCGGGGGACAACTTGCCGAGTCGGCTCTCTTCTTCCACTTCCTCATTCTAGGAACAAAGTCTAGCTGGGCGCGGCAGTGAGCCCCTCAAACTGGCAGCTCTGTCGGTCCCAGTTAGTCTCTGAGACAGTTCTTAAGCAACCCAGGCTGACCTTAAACTCACAGGCATGTGCCTCTATGCACAGACAGCATTTCTGGTTGTTAACTGGCTGACAATCAAATCACAATGATCTATCACCTCAGTGCTTTAGCTTTCTTATCTATATGACTCTGACATAATTGCAGTACAGCAACTACCGGGGTTAATTTAAGTAGACCTGGGTCCTTAATTATTAGTCAAACATTCCTTTAAATGTTGCTGTGAAAGTGTTTTTTAGAGATGATTGACAACTAAAACAGTAGCCTTGAATAGAGTTGATTAATCTCTAGTCCGCAGGTGGGCCTCATCCAATCCTTTGAGGGCTATACGAACAAAGAATGAGTATTCTTGAAGAAAACTGCAACAGAAACGAGCCTGCAGTCGTTTATCGTGTGGACTGTGGACTCAAGACTCTTAGCTGGATTTGCATTTGTCAGCTTGCCCTGCAAATCAGGACAATTGTCACTCCCACAATCACTTGAGGCAATCCCTTAAGATAAAGCCATTACTGTTTGGCTACAGAACCATGATCAATACTACATTCCATTCTGGAAAAGTTAGGTCGTTACTACAGCATATGTCCAACGTGGCACTGTATTAAACACAAAACCAAGTAAAGACACAAAGACAGGAATAGACACCAAATAGTAAACCTACACGTTAGAGATTGTCTCACCTTTATCACAAGAAAGACATCTTGGGAAGGATAAGTTATAGAAAAAATGGCTGATCTTGCCAGAGTGGTGATGGCAGCAGGAGGCACATGTGGCCGTAACAATCCCTTCATCTGTTCTGAATTAAGGTCAAAATAAAAGTTCTCTGAAATCTGAAAAGAAACATTCACACTTTCAATTTTTACATCAATACAAAAATTCTGACATGCACAAAATGATATATCTACAGTCTTAAAATATTAGAGATAATAAAACATATTCTAAAACACTTAATTCAAATTCATAGTTGATTATATATTTCGCTGAGACCAATTTACATATTTACATCAAAGCCCCAAAAACCGTATAAGCTACTCTGAAATATAACATGGGAAACATTTTCTGAATAGTCATATCTCAAGTTCCTTAGTTAAAAGTGCAGTCAAGCAAGTTACCACAGAGATGAATGACTGAATTTTCGAACTTTATGCTAATAACATCTAAGCAACTTCTATTTTACAAAGCTACAAGTGCAAGTTCTCCTAAAGAAGTCTATCACAGGTCACATGGTGGTATTGAGGGCACTTTCAAGTTTCTACTACAGAGTGAGTTAGTGTATTAAAGTAAGAAACTCGGTTTTCTCGGAGATGTGGCTGAGTGCTAGAGCCCAGGGTGGAATGCTCCTCCCCAGCACCACAGAAAGAAGAGAGGAATGGAAAAGGAGAGGAGAAAAAGAAACAAGAAGAAAGGTCGTCTGCTGCCTCGTGAAAACGCCGAAGTGTAATAAAACAGCACCATAAAGCTAACCCTCCAGACGCACCACCCAAACACACGTCAGCTAACAGCGGTTCCAAACGGCATCAACACATTCAGTGGTCACCACGCTTCCATTCTTACACGCTGCTTTCAGTCAAACGCCCTACCCTGCAGTAGTCTGTCTATTCTTAAAAGTTGCTTCTGCTATTTGCTTTGGGGACTTTTTCAACAAAACAACACCCAGATTTCAACTAAAGTATTTTCTATAAGAAGAAAATATTTAACTAGTTTAGAAAAGGTAAACTTCTATTTTCTTTTTCAATTAATAATGCTCAAGGGATCACTACTTATTTATCTTATAAAGCAAGCAGCATGTGAGCAGGTTTCTGAAACATATCATTATGACAGTAACGGCAATCAAATCCCAGAAACTTACCTTTTTCTTTTCCTTAACATCATATAAAGCCAAACTTGCAAAAATGGGCTCAATTTCAATCTCAAACCTTTATGGAAAAAAAAGGAGGATAAAGTGAGTTTAAAATACATATGAAAGGCAGATCTGGAGCTAAAAAGATGGCTGATCAATTAAGACTGTCGGCTATGTAGAGAATCCAAGTTGAGTTCTCAACAGATACATCAGGCAGCAGCTAACAGCAACACTGTAACTCCAGCTCCAGGGGAGCTGGCTCCCTCTTCAGGATTCCACAGACATCTGTGCTCACATGTACATATCCACACATGGTCGCAGAAGCAGCAGACACACACACACACACACACACACACACACACACACACAGAGAGAGAGAGAGAGAGAGAGAGAGAGAGAGAGAGATCTCTGGGAAGAAAGTCTGATTTCAATTGTTATTATTTCAATACCTTCTTCCCTGACACCTGGGCCTATCTGAAGCACCCCTTCTCCTAAGATAAACTTTCCACACATATCTTTCATAGTTTCAAAACCAATACCTTCTCTGTATAACTCTCCTTATTTTTCCAACAATAATTAATCTAAATTTCTTAGAAGTTTCACAGTTTTCTATTTTGTGGCAATAATCACTTTATACCCTGTAATTAAGTTGTTTATTTAGGTGTACTCACTTTAAAATGAAGTTTTAAAATTTTTTCTGGGCTATAAATCAAATACACACACACACAAACATATAAATATTTAAAAGTACATTTAAAATATTTGGAGAAAAGCAACAGCAGTACACAGAATCTGCAACCAGCAGTATATGTGCTTAGACAAGCAACAGTGGGAATCACTCATCCAAGACGGAGGGAGTGGCAAGCAGGAGACAAGATGGGCGTGACAGAGACACAAGAGGGATGAGCAGTGCAGAGACTTCACTCTCCTCCCTGTCACTTCCAGCTAATTAGCAAAACAACCCGACTTGAAGCACAAAGGGACTTTAGCAACCCTTAACTCATCAGCCACTAGAAACCTACTCTGCATCCTCTTACACATGAGACTTGGCTGGGTGAGTGACACTGCAATACATTTTTCCATACACCTTTTCTCACATTTATTAACCATATGACCAGCTTCTGCTGCAGTGGGTCTCAGCCTTCCTAATGCTGCGACTCTTTAATCCAGTTCCTCATGTTGTGGTGAGCCACCCCCCAACCATATTTTCGTTGCTACCTCATAACTGTAATTTTGCTACTGTTATGAATAATAATCTGTGTTATCTGATGATCTTAGGTGACCCCTGTGAAAGGGTCATTAAACCCTAAAAGGGGTTGCAACCCACAGGTTGAGAAATGCTACTCTACTCAATCATTTTGCTATTTATTGTTTGACTCTTAAAGAACTCATGTATGTATTCTAAATATCAATACACTGTCGAGTGTGTTACTTATATTTTCTATCCCTCCTACGTGCTGTCTTAACGCCTGTGTCATCGTATAGAAAACAGTTGTCCATTTTAGTGAACCAAAATGTACTGATGCAGGCCAATGCGGCGGTGCAGTGGTACAGAATGTGCCCAGCGTGTGTGAGGTCCTAGGTTTAATCTCCAGGACCAGAAAGGAGAGGAGGGAGAAGAGAGGAAAGGGGAGGAAAGTAGAAAACCAAAGGGGGGGGGGGGGGAAAGAAGGAAGTAGAAAGAAAGAAAGCAGAGAAAGAAAGGAAGAAAAATGTTGTGGGTTAGAGGTCATGCTTACTATGTTGTGTTAAAGTAGAGTTTCTATACTTAAATATAGAAACTTTACAGTTTTTTTCTTTCAGATTTGTCTCCTAATGATCTGTTGATATTTTTCTGCATAAATGTGAGGTAATGGTTAAGCTTCCTTTACACACACACACACACACACACACACGCACACACGCGCACAGGAGGGGGCAGCAGAGACAGACAAACAGGGACAGGGAATGGTGAAAGTGTTGTAATATCCATTGATAAATTACACAGGCCTGTGACTACAACAAAATATACTGATTGTACAGTGGGTGAATTCACTAGAAAACTGTATACTGGGCATACACTAGATAAACTATATATTATAGAAGTTGTATCAAATAAAGCTGTTCTTTTTTAAAAAGTAGGAAGTACCCCATATGCTCATTAACTGACAAACATTTTAGAAAGTAGCACAGCCATTTAGTGGAATACCATTTGGCCATACCTAGTAAAAACTTTGATATATGCTACAATATTGATGAGCCTTGAAAACACGCTATGTGAAGAAGCCACAACCCTAACCTCCCCACGTAGTTTATAATCCTGTTTACAAGGCAGAGCAGACAGATGAGCAACAAGCCGGTGTCGGCAGGAGCTAGAGAGAAGGATGAAGAGGAGATAAGTGTCCATACACACTGCTGTGGCAGAAAGGTGCCCAAAAATTCTTATGTGAAACCCATAATCTGAAAACTTCTATTAAAGGTAAGGTCTGTTTAATGAAGAAATCATGGTTAAATAAAGTCCTACAGATGGGACACTAATCCAGTGAACCTGGAGTCCCTACAAAAGGAGGAAGGAGGCTGAGATGCCAGACCCAGCCAGGCCTGGAGGAACATGTCTAAGTGCCGTGGAGGCAGAAGCAGAGGAGGTGGTCTTGCTGAACAGAGAGCTCCAGGTTCAGTGAGAAACCCTCCCACAAAAGCAAACTGAACGGTGCTGGAGAAATGGTTATGAGCACAGGCTGCTCTTGCAGGAGACCCAGGTTAAATTCCCAACACCACATCTGTAACCCCAGCTCCAGCACCCCATCTGTAACCCCAGCTCCAGCACCCCATCTGTAACCCCAGCTCCAGCACCCCATCTGTAACCCCAGCTCTAGCACCACATCTGTAACCCCAGCTCCAGGTGATCCAATGCCCTCCTCTGGCTTCCACGGACACTGCCTGTACATGGTGCACGGACACACACGCAAGCAAAGTTCCTATATACATAAAATTCAGTAAACTGTATTTTTTAAGTGGACAGTAGAAGACACCCAGCATCAACTTCTGGCCCCCAAACACGTGCACACACAGAGAAACATACAGAAGACATCACAAACTTCTCTTGTGCACACACAGAGGAAAGACACGTAAGGACACGAGAAGAAATGAGCTCTTTACACCCACAAGGAAAACATGCCAGAAACCAGACCATTGGCATCTTTACCTTTGATTTTCAGCCTCTCGAAGTAAGAAATAATTTCTATTAAGTCAACAGTCTATGTGACACTCTGATATAGTGGTCCACGTAGATTAACACAGGTATGGGTAAGACACCTGCTCCAAAATTAGATAGAAATAATACTTGTGTAACACGATGAATATGTACTTCTAATTTGTACATTTTAAAAGCATAACATTTGGAGCTAGGACTGTAGCTCTGCCAGTAGTGTTTACCCAGCTTGTACAAAGCTACTTTCAACCCTCAGTCCTGCATAAACCAGGGTGGTGCACCCCAATAACCCCAGCACTGGGAGGGAGAAGGACGGGAAAATTCAAGGTCATCCTCAGATACAGAGGATGTTCTAGACTGGAAAGATGAAACTCTGTGTCAATCAAAATAAATAAATAAATAAATAAATAAATAAATAAGTAAATGAAAGTAAATAATTTTCTGGTATGTAACGTGTATCAAAGTGGCTCCTATAAAGGACTTTCAGTGTAATATAATACAGAGGTCCAGATATGTAGAAAATTCGATTCAAATTTTCTAATAGGTTTCTACACAAATTTAACTAAATGAATAAAGCTTTGGCTTCCAAAGAAAGAAAATTGTTCTATTTATACACAAAGTAATTTATCTGGCTGAGTTCTTCTGTATAGAAAGAGCTACAAACACCAGCTTTTTCTGTAAGTTAAAACTAATTTACCTACTACATCGCCACCTTATCATGGGAAGAACAGGGTTTCTTTTTCACTCACTCACTGGGCAATATTGAGAACTTCTATTATTCCTCTTTAATTCACACTTCATTTGTAAAATAAAGAAAATACTGTCTTACAGAATCACTGCAGACACAGCAGGAAATAAGAGAAAACACAGGGCGAGGCAGAGCACAGTGTGAGAGTTCCCCAAGAGCATGTGACACTCAACTGTCATCAAGAAAAAAATGTGCCTCAAAACTTGGAGACTAAGACAAAACGAGCTCTTTAAAGAAAAAATATTTCTTGCTGGGCATAGCGGAATGCATCTTTAATCCCAGCACTCATGAGGCAGAGGATGTCTGAGTTAGAGGGCAGCCTGTTCTATACGGTGAGCTCTAGGACAGCCACTCAGTATAGGGCATAAACAGTGCTTCCTGAGCTTGCTTTGGCAACAAGCATGACAGAGCAACATCGCCTCTGGGCAAGGCCTTCCATACTTTTTTTCCTTTTTTTTTTTTTTTTCTTTACACTTTTTAAAATTAATTCATTCATTTTACATCTCATTATCCCATCCCTTGTATCCTCCCATTCCTCCCTCCCTCCCATTTTCCCCTTACTCCCCTCCTCTATGACTGTGACTGAGGGGGACCTCCTCCCCCTGTATAAGCTCATAGGGTATCAAGTCTCTTCTTGGTAGCCTGCTATCCTTCCTATGAGTGCCACCGGGTCTCCCCATCCAGGGGACGTGGTCAAATATGGGGCAACAGAATTCATGTGGAAGTCAGACCCCACTCTCCACTCAACTGTGAAGAATGTCCTGTCCATTGGCTAGATCTCAGTAGGGGTTCAATGTTTACTGCATGTATTGTCCTTGGCTGGTGCCATAGTTTGAGCAGGACCCCTGGGCCCAGATCTGCCCATCATAATGTTCTTCTTGTAGGTTTCTAGGACCCTCTGGATCCTTCCATTTCCCCATTCTCCCATGTTTCACTCGCCTAAAGTCCCAATAGGATGTCCTCCCCTCTGTCCCACTTTCCTGGTAAATGAAGACTTTGATGGGACATGCATTTTGGGCTAGTGTCCAGATATAAGTGAGTATATACCATTTGACTCTTTCTGCTTCTGGGTTAACTCACTCATTATGATCATTTCTAGTTCAATCCATTTGTCCACAAATTTCAGAAATTCCTTGTTTTTAATAGCTGAGTAGTATTCCATAGTGTAAATGTACCACAGTTTCTTTATCCATGCTTCTACTGAGGGACACTTAGGCTGTTTCCATGTTCTGGCTATTAACATTAAGGCCGCTATGAACATGGCTGAGCATATGTCCCTGTTGTGTGCTGGAGCTTCTTCTGGGTATATTCCAAGGAGTGGGATAGCTGGGTCTTGAGGAAGCCATATTCCCAGTTTTCTGAGATAGTACCAGATAGATTTCCAAAGTGATTGTACAAGTTTGCATTCCCACCAACAATGAAAGAGTGTTGCTCTTTCTCCACATCCTCGCCAGCACTGGTGTCGCTTGAGTTTTTGATCTTTGCCATTCTGATGGGTGTAAGATGGAATCTCAGAGTCGTTTTGATTTGCATTTCTCTGATGCCTAAAGACGTTGAGCATTTCTTTAAGTGTTTCTCAGGGGCCTTCCATACTTTAACTTGGAGGTTAGTGAGCAAGTGAGTTTGAAAACCCTTTGTCTGTATACTTTATGCTTGTCTCCCAAGATGCTATTTCTAAGTGAAAATCATTTCCCGGGCTGGAGAGATGGTGTCTTCTCAGAGAGCAGCCAAGGACAAGGGCTCTCTTCCCAGCAGCCATGCTGGATGGCTCACAGTCGACTGTAACTCCAGTTCCGGGGGACCTAGTGTCCCCAGCACCGGTATATACATGCTCATATACAGACTCAAAATAAAATAAGACACCTGGCTGGGATTCGGATCGGTGCATTGCTCAGCCCTCCAGAGAAGCTTCTTAAAGCAGTAGTAGCAATTAACACTGAGAACAATGGGGCGATGTGCGGCAAGGGAGGGACTTTGGAGCACTCAGCCTAAATGGACATCTTTATTAAGCCCCTCCTCTCAAGCTCAAGGATCTATGCAGAAGAGAAGACAGAAAGACTGTAATAACAACCAGAGGTGGTAGATGACTCCACAGAAACAGCATCCTCCAGACACACCAGGAACACACACGGAGCTCACACAGACTGTGACCCTATGCACAGATTTGTACAGGTTCAAGCCAGACAAAAATCCCAGCTCAGGGAAGGGGAAGTGAGCCAAAAGTCCCAACCCAACCCCAACAGAGAAGCTATTTACAGTCAAGATCTGCTGGGAAAAGAAAAATCTGTTTTCTCCACAGGAGTCACTGGGTACATGGACCACACTCCAGGGCATGCCCTACTCAGGAGTAGCCAACCAATATAAAACAGACGCCATGTTTTGTGTGTGCTTTCTGTTTTGGCTTGGTTTGTTTGTTTTGATTTTCATTTTTGCTTTTTGAGAGATACAGAGAAAGGCAGCAAAGAGCTATAGACAAAGTAAGGGAGAGAAACATGAAGTTGGGTGGGAAAGGAAGGGGGAAGATCTAGGAGGATGTGGAGGAAAGAAAGGAATAAGATCAAAGACATTTGAGAAAAATATTTTTTAAACACATTATTCTTTGTGAATTTCACATCATGCACTCTAATCCCACTCACCTCCCATCCTTTCCTCTACCCCTACAGCCCCCAAAAGAAAACAAAAAGTAACAAACAAGCAAACAAACAAATAAATAAATAAATGTCTTGCCGTGGAAAACTGCAGTGTCAACATGTCACATGGCACAAAAATGTAAAAACAATCAAACAACCAAACAACCAAAACCAAACCTAGATTTTCCTTCCAAAGCGTTTTAAAGTAAACGGCTGAGATCGTATGCCTGAAGGTTTCCCCATGGATGTGTGGAGGGACTGCCCTTTCCTTATCCTAATAGACAACTACAGAAGGAACAAAAGGGTGACTCTAGAGTTTCTGGCAGGAAGCATATATGTACTGTTACTCGCCTATGTACTCATGCTTCAGGAAAAAACATTAAAGTATACACTGAAAATTCATAAAACCTAAAAATATAAATAAATGATTTTCTTTATTTTTAATTTTTAATTTTAATTTTATTAATTTATTCGGATTACAACTCAATTGTTATCCCATCAATAAATGATTTTCTTGAGAGAGAAATCTTACTACCTAGCCTAAGTGGCCTCACACTCATGTTCCTCGCCCACAGCCCACTGAATGCTGGGATTGCATTTGCAACATTACCCTGGTTGCCATCTCAGTTCTATAAGCCAAATAATATGAATACCATACTCCCTTACTTATGTGCATTTTTCTCTTTTCTGGATAGCTGTTTATAATGGATGTATTATGTGGAAAACATTAAATATAATTAAACATTTTTCTTAAAATCAAAATAAATATGTAAGATCTTTGAAAGATAATAATTTAAAAAGGAAAAAGGAAAAATACTTCATAAGGACTCATACACAAGCATAAAGTCTAAACTTTTGGTACACCATTAATCAAAACTTTAGCCCAGGTAATAGAAAAAATACAATAAAAAAAATACTCACTTGAGTGACAAACATTTTACAAGAAGTCTCTGTCCAAAGTGCTCTTTGGGCACATCGGGAACACTGAGCCGTTCTATAGGTTCCTCCTACAGAGCGAGAAGTAACAGTGGAGTGAATAGCATATCTCAGGGCTCATTCATTCATTCATGTTTTGTTCTGTTTTCAAAGATTTATTTATTATTACGTATACAGTGCTCTGCTTGCATGTACACCTGCAGGCCAGAAGAGGGCATCAGATCTCATTACAGAGGGTAGTGAGCCACCACGTGGTTGCTGGGAGTTGAACTCAGCACCTCTGGAGGAGCAGTCAGTGCCCTTAACCTCTGAGCCATCTCTCCAGCCCTCACGGTTTGTTTTTAAGACTTTAAGCATCTTAATGCTCTCGGTCTTCAGTAAAACACAGGAAAGAATGCCACACTTGTCTATAAACAGAAGCCAAATACACATCCCAAATATACTTAGTCACAGACGTTCCTCATTCAAAGTAAATCCACTAGTATTGAAAGCATGTCTAACTCACAAGTCCCATGGCTGTCTGCTTCCAACATCACTGTAATACCACATACAGAGCACATTCCCAAGAGATCTATCTTAATGGTCACCTGCCAGCCTGCACATGATAGGTAAGTGCTGTGCCACTGAGCTACATCCCTGGCCCATGTTACTTAAGCTTGTAATAGGTTCTTACTACGGTAGCCCAAGTAGTCCTTAAACTTGTGATCCTCCTGCCTCAGCTTTCCAAGCAGCTGGGATGGCAGGAATGCACCTGGCCTCCTTTGCTTCTTTACATACAAAGGCTTTACCTCATCTGGTGATGGATGCAAAGCAAACAGTTCTTTGTGACGGTTTGATTTCCTTTGGTCATCATTCTGATGGTCTATTTCTTCATTTGGCGTTCGATCAAGTAAATTAGGAAGCAAGGCATCAGGAAGTGAATTTTTTAAGTCAAAGATACTGCAGGCCCAGCTACCCCTTGGAGTATCATCTATTGACACTGAACGTCTTTTAAGGTCATCCTGTCATGAAAAATATTAAATTATAAATATTAATGTATTAATTAACTAGAAATACCATCTTAAAGTCACTTAAGAATAAAAACATTACTTGTTCATCCTGGTAGCTGTTGCCATCCGGAACTTCATCAGATTCGAAGACCTGTCTGGGCAGTCCTTTCTGTCTGTCTTTCTGCTTATCCAATGTGTTAGGGTTAAATCCTGTTCCCAGTTTATGGTATCTATTCAAAATAAAATCAGTCTCTGAAAATCTCTCTCTCTGAGCATCATCATGCAATAATTATTTATATATAATAATTATTTCTTCCCACAAACACGACTGGTATATACCCCGGCAGTTCTGAGTGTGCTAACCAGGACTGAACAACTGTCCTCCCAAAGCTCCTTTAATCCAAATAAAAAGCAGGCTATCTACTTCTAAAAGCAAATTCTATTTTTCTTGGCCATTTTGTTTAATGAACTTAAGACTCACAATTTTTATTAAACCTAATTTAATAACATTAAAAATTCCACTAGGTGATTTTAAAAAAAGATTTACTTATTTTCTTTTTATGTAGCCTGTGTTTGTCACAGAATAACTTCAAACTAGAGTTCCAAATGGCTGTCATGTCGGGGCCAGGAACCTGCGCCCTCCTCAGCAGCAGCAAGTGTTCTTAACCCCTGAGTTGCCACTCCAATCCCTCTACTTAGTATGTTAAATTATTATACTAAACAAGCAACTCACTTTCTGATCACAATTGCCCAATCTTCTGTGTAACTTCTTATACAATCTCTAACATGTGGATCCATTTCACTATTAAAAAAACAACAACAAAATATATTTACAATCTAAACAGAAAAATAAAACATACATAGATTTATTAGAAACATTTCCCAAACAGGTTCCAAGGGAAGAATACAGAAATGAATTTTATAAAATTTTTTTGTTGCAGTTCTTTTTATAGTAAGAAATACCATAAAAGTATGATTTAAGTAAAGTAATGAAAAATAGCCTTCCTGCAGTTACACTAAAACAAGGTAAATCCTCCTTACCTTTCTTCAGGCACAGCTGAAACAAGGGTCCTGCAGTCCCTAGGACTATACACAACTTCAATGTCATCTGGAGGGAATTCAACCAAATCCCTCAGAGGCCCAGAATCCACAGCTAAAGGGTGAGTGATGAGGTAATCTTCCAAATCCACAGGGTCGACTGCTTCAGTAAGGGGCACCTTAGAGAAAGGGTGTGTGCAAAGGAAGAGGTCAGTAAAAATCTGACAACTTGGAAAAAGAAGCAGAAAGAAAGCCACGTGTTTTTAACCTAGTTTTTTTGCAAAATCTCAGCAGATGTGCAAACCCACTGAGAACCACCACTCCCAGCCTCAAGCTCCCTTCTGTTTTCTTCACACTCTTGACTTTCTCATGTAGAAAGTAATTCTTCCCATAACTCTTACATTAAAAACAAAAATAATAATTAGCAATCTTGTCACACCTTAGAGCACTCACTGGGATGATTATTACTAACTTTCGAATTTGTATTACTGTTTCCAAAAGCTGCCTTTGCTGTATTGTTACTGGTGATTATTCTAACAAATACACATGAGCAGACTGTGGTAAGTAAAACAGTGATGCTCCCAGCACTCTGCACAACCTGATCCACGGCCCCGTGCGCTCATGCACATGGAAATGAAGTTTAAGTCTTTGCACGTGTGTTAAACAGCCTAAGGTTGAGACATTGCCTTGCATGTCCATTTAAGGAGACAATAGGTGATCTGGGCGGGACACACTGAGGAGGAAGCCGTATGAGACGGAGCAAGACGACATTTGAAGATTAAGTGCTGCAGCCTCAGATAAAGAAATGCCACACCAGAGCAAGGAAGGGGCAAGGACTGACATTCTCCTAGAAGTACTGCAGGGCTACGAGCCTGCCAAACAGTTACTTCAGTTAAGTTCTGTTGACTTCAGAAATTGTCTCCAGTAATGACAGAGCAACTTCCACTGTTTTGAGACACCAGTTTACAGTTGTTTGCAATTGTTTAATAATAGCCAGAGCATAGTTAATACTCAGACCCTACTTAAATTATTTATCATTAATAATAAAATATTTGTTGCATTTTACCCAGGCTAGAAATACACTTTTTAAAGATTTTTAAATTGTGCGCATGTACGTGCACCTGTGCAAGTGCACGCCTATGCAGTTGCCCATGCAGGCCACAGAGGGAGCTGGAGAGGGCTATGCAGGAGCGCGCCCCCTCCTGCCTGCTGACCCACATCCTCAGCCCTGAAAGTATATGTTTTAGTAAGATATCATACTTCTCAAATTCAAGAATGAAAAAAAAATATTCAGGCAAAACTGTGAAGGATATATTATAAATGTGCAGTTTATAGAGCACTAAAAATAGCAATATGTTATTTCTTAAGATGCTCAATAGGGTGGGGGAAGCAGAGAGATGGCTTAAAGGTTAAGAGCACTGGCTGGATTCCCAGCACCCATATTGTAGCTCACAACCATCTGTAACTCCAATCAATCCTAGGGAATCTGATGCCGTCTTCTGGCCTCAGAGGACAAGTGGTGCACAGACATGTGCAGACAAAGTTCCATATACATAAAATAACAACAACAACAACAGAACGCTCAGCAGGGCATGGTGGTAAATGCCTTTAATCCCAGCACTTGGGAGGCAAAGTAGGTGAATCACTGTGAGTTCAGGGCCAGCCTGCTCTCCATAGCAAGTCCCAGGACAGCCAGAATTACATAGTAGATTCCATTTTTAAAAAATCAAAATAATGGGCTGGGTGTGGTGGCGCACGCCTTTAATCCCAGCACTTGGAAGGCAGAGACAGGCGGATCGATGTGAGTTCAAGGCCAGCCTGGCCTACAAAGCAAGTCCAGGACAGCCAAGGCTAACACAGAGAGAACTTATCTCGAAAAACCAAAAAAAGAAAAAAAATTTAAAATAAATAAAAATAATAAAAAAGAATGTTCAACAAGAGTAGAAACACTTGCCTATTACTAAGTAGAAGAGACCTTGAATCAAGTCTTCTTCTGTAGAATGAACAACTAGCCACAGGTAAAGCTACATTTACTGCTGCAAGGTAAACTGATGAGCATGTGTGCCATAATACCCAAAAGACAGTTGCTGTTATTATTAGCATTAAATAGTATCTCCTTTATGATTCCCAAATCCCTGTGAGGTCAAATTCTAAATGTGATAAAAGACAAAAGCCTCAGACTAAAGAAATTAAACAAACCTCACAGGATAAACAAAGAAATAGATGTCAAGACATACCAAAGTAAAATTTCAAAAAACCACAAGCAAAACACAATTTTTAATTTTACTTTTAAAGACAGTCTTGCAGCTGGGCAGTGATAGCACACACCTTTAATCCCAGCACTCAGGGCGCAGGTATATCTCTGTGAGTTCAAAGCCAACCTGGTCTACAAAGTGAGTTCCAGGACAGCCAAGACTACACAGAGAAACCCTGTCTGGGAAAAACAAACAAACAAACAAACAACAAAAAGCAAACACTGGTCTTGCTTTGCAGATGGGGCTTGCAGAGAGCGCACTGTCTATCCAGCCTGGCCTCACACACAGTCCTTCAGCCTCAGCCCCGAGTGCTGGGGTTACAGTGGCTTACTACTGCACCCAGCTTAGTAAGCCTGGTAATCAACTGAGCAGAAATGACACCTAACCTCTAGAGGGCAAATTACAGTAGATTTACCACCAAAAACCATAGCAACAAGACTTTGCTGTAGCAGTTAATTTTAGTCAACCTGTTTGGATTAAAATTTTCAGCCAGGCAGTGGTGGTGCATACATTTAATCCCAGCACTGGAGACAGAGGAAGGCAACTCTTGAGTTTGAGGCCAGGCTGGTGTACAGAGTGAGTTCTAGGACAGCCAAGGCTACACAGAGAGGCCCTGTCTCCAAAAAAAAAAAAAAAAAAAAAAAAAAAAAAAGTCAAGGGGCATTGGTGAGGCACACCTTTGGGTGTAAATGAGGAATGAAGAAGAAAACCCTCCATGGAGGTAGATAGCAGCATCTCATGGGCTGCTGGAAACTTGAAATAAACTTTAAAAAGAAAAAGGAAGAAACAAGTCAAATCTACTTGGTCTAGTGAGATGCAGGTAAACCATGCTTTTGTTACTGCGGCCCTAATCTCTCCCATCACCAGGGGAACCTTCCCTGACTCTCTCCCATCACCAGGGCAACCTCCCCTGACTCTCTCCCATCACCAGGGCAACCTCCCCTGACTCTCTCCCATCACCAGGGCAACCTCTCCTGACTCTCTCCCATCACCAGGGGAACCTCCCCTGACTCTCTCCCATCACCAGGGGAACCTCCCCTGACTCTCTCCCATCACCAGGGCAACCTCCCCTGACTCTCTCCCATCACCAGGGCAACCTCCCCTGACTCTCTCCCATCACCAGGGCAACCTCCCCTGACTCTCTCCCATCACCAGGGGAACCTCCCCTGACTCTCTCCCATCACCAGGGGAACCTCCCCTGACTCTCACCCATCACCAAGGGAACCTCCCCTGATTCTCTCCCATCACCAGGGCAACCTCTCCTGACTCTCTCCCATCACCAGGGGAACCTCCCCTGACTCTCTCCCATCACCAGGGGAACCTCTCCTGACTCTCTCTCATCACCAGGGGAACCTCCCCTGACTCTCTCTCATCACCAGGGGAACCTCTCCTGACTCTCTCCCATCACCAGGGGAACCTCCCCTGACTCTCTCCCATCACCAGGGCAACCTCCCCTGACTCTCTCCCATCACCAGGGGAACCTCCCCTGACTCTCTCCCATCACCAGGGGAACCTCTCCTGACTCTCTCCCATCACCAGGGGAACCTCCCCTGACTCTCTCCCATCACCAGGGGAACCTCTCCTGACTCTCTCCCATCACCAGGGGAACCTCTCCTGACTCTCTCCCATCACCAGGGGAACCTCCCCTGACTCTCTCCCATCACCAGGGGAACCTCCCCTGACTCTCTCCCATCACCAGGGGAACCTCCCCTGACTCTCTCCCATCACCAGGGGAACCTCCCCTGACTCTCTCTCATCACCAGGGGAACCTCTCCTGACTCTCTCTCATCACCAGGGGAACCTTCCGCACTACAGTAGGCTACATCCGCAGGCCATGGACCATAATAATTTGCTTCTTGTTGCTTCTTGTTGAGTTTTTGGCCAAAGAAACAAAGAAAAATAAGTAATATAATGGAAATAACAATTTTCAAGTTGGGGGAATGGAAGACCGATTGACTCAGAATCGTAGACAGAGAGATGTAAAATGAAGGGGAATCAACATATTCTCTCATGAAAAAAAGACTTTGTTGTCAGCTTACCCTACAAGGATGCTAAAAGAAATCCCCTAGGCAGAGAGGAAGGAAACGCTGCCACTCATCTGGGGCATGTCTACTGTCAATATAAACTGTCTAGTTGCCGGCATGCATCAGAGGTTCTGGCGTAAGCCAGGTGTGTTAGTACAACCTACAATCCTAGTCTTAAGGGGATCACAAGTGTGAAGCTGGTGGAGGAACTAGTGAAAACCCTCCCTCAAACTAAACATGAATTGTGTGGGGCTCAGAGGAAGGATGAAAAAATACAAGACAAAGGTTTGTTTCTGAGGTGATGAAAAGTTCTGAGTGGTGGTATATCAGGGAAGTCTTGTCTCTTTAAAGTGTTAGACTATATGGTACAACTCGATGAAACCATGTTTTAAAAATTGGATAGATTTACCCATTGATGGAAATAGAGAAGAAATATGTCTACAAGAAAACAAATAGGACATAGGAAAGAAAGCAAATTTGCCTTAACTTCTAAATAAGCCAATGGAGTAAACATAGTCCAAAGTTAGAAGGCTGAGGGGGGAAAAGCACAAGAAAAGGGCAGAAAACTCTATGGACCTAAGATCAAAGCCCGCCTGCTGATGCTCTCCCAGACCCCCATCTGAATGAACCAATAGTTCCTGAAACCAACATGGAAATAACATGTACCAGTGTGTAGATGACACCAGGAAATTATCGTTGATATAGTTAAGTGCAGTTAGCAAACGTAAATGCGGTTAGTAAAGAAACGCCCATGTGTGCACTATGTGCTCAGTCTCGGTGTATCTGAAGACTCCCATAATTAACCTTTCAAAGACACTACAAAGAGAAACTGAATCCTACAAGCATTGCACACCCTCTGAAAACTTACTGTTGCTAAGAAATTTGGAAATTGGAGACTGGTAGAAAAGGGGAGGCAACAAAAAGCAGAATGCTTAAAATGAGAGAGAGAGGGAAAAAACAAACAAAGCAGCAAATGTGAATGTTGACAGGGCTGAATCACTAAGAACATGTTTTTTAAAAGACGGCATTTTTTAAAAAAAGGGAAACTGCAGAAGTATTTAAGTAACTGGGACAATAAATCTTGTGCATAAATTTGAACTGGGTTTAGTCAATAGTACTGTGCGTCTTCTCTAGGCACGCAGTCAGCTGCGTGAACATGGGAAGCAGTAACTTGAATGTAAAACAGCTGCGGTTGTGCCAAGGGTGAAATGACATGAGAAGAGGCTGACGAAGTCCAAGGGTAGATGTAGGAGAGCAGTTAGAACGCTCTGAAAGTAAGTTCTTTACTGAGGAGGGAAGAGAACAGCAAGGGAGGGGCACAAAAAAAAAAAAAAAAAAAAAAAGTGAGTGCGGTTGTGGTGTCTAGGTCCTCAGGGTCAGGACAGCTGGCATCAGGACACGATTAAGACAGATTACATATGAGTTACAGTTATTTATAAAAAATAAAATAAAATAAAATAAAAACAGATCTGGCTGGGTGTGGTGGCGCACGCCTTTAATCCCAGCATTTGGGAGGCAGAAGCAGGCCTGAGCTACAAAGCGAGTCCAGAACACCCAAGGCTACACAGAGAAACCCTGTCTTGAAAAACCAAACCAAACCAACCAAACCAAAACCAGATCTGGTGAAAGATTAACATGAAGAGAGGCAGAGCTTACAACATCAATAACATATTCAAGGGACTACCTGTATGCACACTGAAATTACCCAGAAATCCATGTATTTGGGAAGACTTTCCAAGCAATATTGCTCATAAAAGTAAATTCCTGTTTTAAAGTTTTAGTAACAGAAATATTTATGACATGTTTTTGCAGGTCATTCGAATCCTTCCCCCCCCCCAACTAGGATATGTTTGTTCAATAATCAGTATGTTTCCTTAGCTACAATAAAGAAGTTGTGTTTTGTGCTTGAACTAGTGTCTCACCTTCACTGTGCCTCCCTGAACCTCCTGAGACTCAGATCACGGCATTCCAGCATTGATTAATTCCTGCTTACAGAGATTCAAACTGCAAAGTGAGGGCCAACAGCATAGGTAGAGACTGGTATAGAGCCCAAATTACTGCTCTTTTTTTTTTGTTTTTGTTAGTTTGTTTGTTTTGAGGGAGGGGTTCTCTATGTAACCCTGGCTGCCTTAGACTCAGTATGTAGACCAGGCTGGCCTCAAACTCACAGAGATCCACCTGCCTCTGCTTCCCAGAGTGCTGGGATTACAGGCGTGCACCACTGCACCCGGCTGACTTACCTTTTCAGTACATTTTCATGTCTCCTCAGTAAAGCATTTGTAACACTCCATGGCTAGACTACGCTACTTACTGTGGTGTGGTGGGATATATTGCCGACAATGTTGAGGTTTTTGAGCAGCTGCGGGGAACCACTGTATTGTCCAGAGATCTGCTTCCTAACTTCAGCAGCAACAGTTCTATAACAAAAAAAAAAGTAATACATTACAAACACACGAGCATAGCCAATATGTGTGTGTATGTACGTATGTATGTACGTACGTACGTACGTATGTATGTATGTATGTATGTATGTATGTACACATACATACGTACATTTAAGAAAATAAAACTCATTTATAATGGAGGGAAGTACATTAACATTTCATTTATAAAATAACAAGATCTCAGTATATTAAAACTAAATTCAGCTGGAGTACTGGCCCATGCCTGTAACCCCAGCACTCTGGAAGCAGAGGCAGGCGGATCTCTGAGTCCATGGCCAATCTGGTCTACAAACTGAGTCCAGGACAGCCAGGGCTACACAGAGAAATCCTGTCTCAAAAAACCAAAAAACCAAAACAAAGCAAACAAGGAAGGAAGGAAGGAAGGGAGGGAGGAAGGAAGGGAGGGAGGAAGGAAGGGAGGGAGGAGGGAAGGAAGGGAGGAAGGAAGGAAGGAAAGGAGGAAGGGAGGAGGGAAGGAAGGGAGGGAGGGAGGGAGGAGGGAAGGAAGGAAGGGAGAGAGGGAGGGAGGAGGGAAGGAAGGAAGGAAACAAGGAAGGAAGGAAGGAAGGAAGGAAACAAGGAAGGAGGGAAGGAAAGGAAGGAAGGAAGGAAGGGAACAAACTTGCTCTGTAAGGCAGGCTGACCTTGAACTCACCAGAATATCTTTTTTAATACTGATGGAAGATACAAGCAGTACATCTAATTTTTACATGGCTGTTTTTAATGTAGTATTTTAGGAATATAATCTATGAGAAAGTATAAGCTATCAAATATGTTAAAATGTATATAAAGATTTAAAATAAATGCTAAAACAGCCCATACATAAAGCCATAGTAAGAACTGGGAGAAAAGAGTTCTTTTGTAATATTACTACCTTCTCATTTATGCCCCAGCAAACTATTTTTTATTTTTACTTAACTAATAAACAATGTCCTCATACCCAGGCAATAAGAGTGTCCCTAACCCTGACCCACTTCTTTCTCTAGCCTCTCCCATTATTGTTTTATAATCTCTCACACTGGTTGAGATGCAGTGCATGCATAAGCCGTGTCTAGGTCAAGCCCACCCCATTCTCTCTCCTTCCATCCCTCCACATGGCTTTTCCTGCTTTCTTTTGCATACTCTTTCTTTAGCACTCGGAGTCTCTCAGTTCTGCCCACAGTGCACGAGTCCGGCGTCTCAACAGCAGCGTCCCCCGTCTTGTCAGTGAACACAGATTGTTTGCTGAGAACTGCTGCCTCTCATGGTAACCAGCTCAATTTGTACACCACTTAATGGGTAAAACTCAGATGACAAGATCTTCATGCAAACTTCTTGGCTCAGCACAGTTAAACACACCACACCTCTGTAAAACTTCTAGAAAACTTAACCAAACCTAATTTTCATTCCTTGTCATTTTCTGTTTCACGTATACTCTATTAAAAAGGTAGTACTTAATTTGTCTTTTGTCCCTAACATATTTATGGGAGGGGTGCTATCCAGTTGGTAAAATGCTTGCCTCTGGAGCATGAGAATCTTCGTTTGACACCCAGCACTGGAAAGCCAGGCCTGTTGACACACCTGTGACCCAACGCTTGAGCAGGGGGCAGAGATTAGTGGGTCCCTGAGGCTCCTTAGTCAGATAGCCTGAACCAATAAGTCTGACTGCAGTGGGAGACCATGTCTCCAACACAGTAGGGCATGATCTGGAAAAAATGCCCTAAGTCGGCCTCTGGCTTACACACACACACGTCGACCTCTGGCTTACACACACACCACACGCGCGCGCACACACATGTATACACCCACAAGTACATCCCACATGAGTGTGCATGCCCTTGTGCTCTCTCTTTCCCCCTCCCCCTCCTCTCTCTCTCACACACACACACAGGCTCTAGTACTCAAAGCCATATGAAAGCTCTGTGCAGTATACACTACACATAAATTCCTGACAGATGCACTGCTAAGGCGCCACCATAATAGACAAATCTTAATTAGAAAAATCAGGCAATAGAATGCAGAAATTCCAAGCCTTTAGAGTATGTGCTGGCCCTTACATAGTAGTATTTTGAATTTATTTAAATAAATAGTATTTTAAAACAAAAATAGTTTAGACATTCAAATAGACTTATAGTTTATTAATGACTAAAATCCTCAGTTTCCACAAAACTATCAGACAAAATATTCAGTGAGATCCAAATCATGTAATAAAATAACTTTACTCTTTACATTAATGAGACTTTTCAACATAGGTCACAAATGCAGCTAAGACAACTGTCCACAGACTTTGTGTGATTACATCACAATGCCACTATCTAATCTCTATCCCGTGACTCTCAAGCAACTATGTCTCTATTTTATAAAATTCTCCTTCTATTCTTTGACTCTTTATCAAAAAGTTAACCCTATTTCCTCCCAGTGTCCATGTCCATAAAGGGGTGCCTCCTCGATGATCTGGTGTGTGTGCAGGTGTGACAATGGCTCTAAGACTATGCTCAAGCTCACAGGTGGAGTTAGAACCTCAATTTCCAATTGAGCTTCAAGAAAAAAAAAATCTCATTTTCCAAAAATTACCCACGTTTAATGTACTACTTCTCTCTACTTTATCTCTTTGGTCTTTTTTCTTCTTCCATAACAAACATTCCATACACATTTCTTAGAGATGGCTATAAGGTAAATGTGCAATTCTGAGTGTATGGTTCTGAGATAAAAGGTTTTTCTCTAGGGCTCCAGAGACTGAACTGCTCATTTTTTTACTGTATATTAATGCCTTGAAAGACTTAACCATGATTCATAATTGACAAAACTTGGAAGCAACTAAGCTGTATCTCAGTGACTGACTAGATAAGCAAAGTATGTCACATCCACGTAATAAATTACTCATTTGTGAAAGGAGAGGATTATATCAACCAAAAGAACAGTCTCAAGTGAAAAAAACTATCTAGAAAGGCTATATGTTATGTGGTTTCTCTGCTTATGACATACTGAAATAGGCAAAGCTATGTCTGGGGTAGAAACAACAGCTCTAGGGGCTGGAGGGGGAAAGGAGCAATGAGTCGGCGGAACACAGGGCGGTTAGAGGTCTGTCCTGGCTGTCTTTCTATTGCTGTGATCTCCATGACTAAACACAATCTAAGGAGAGAACTTCTGAAGCAGAGGCCATGAAGGGTGCTGCTTGCTGGCCTGCTCAGCCTGCTTCCTTATAAACGCAGGGGTGATACCATCCCAGTCACCCCAATAACTAATGAAGAAAATGCCCCACAGACCTTGCCTATGGGCAATCTGAAGGAGGTATTTTCTCAATCAAGGTTGCTTCTTCTTCCCAGATGATCCTAGCTTGCATCAAGCTAGCAAACAAACAAGAAAACAAAACAAAACAGAACAGAACAGTGTAGGGAGGAAAACTTTCCGTGTGGCATTATAATAGTGGTGTATGTCATTATAAATCGGTCCTAACTCCTGCTGTAACCTGCAGACTTTAGTCAACAGTCATGCAGACTAACCCTGGCTCATCCAATCAGATCAGACGCTAATCGTAAGAGAACCAGTGAGAGGGCAGTAGGAACATAGCAGAAGGCACCATGTTCCCAGAAGTTTAAAAGTAAAAATCTGGGCGTTTGGGGCTGGAGAGATGGCTCAGAGGTTAAGAGCACTGACTGCTCTTCCAGAGGTCATAAGTTCAATTCCCAGCAACCACATGGTGGCTCACAACCATCTGTGATGAGATCTGGTGCCCTCTTCTGGCTGGGCAGGCAGAATACTGTATACATAATAAATAAATAAATAAAAATCTGGGCCTTCACATTCCAACAAGCTGGAGTTAGGCAAAAAAAGGAGATTTACTTAGTGTGGGCATATTGAGCAAGGGAGAAAGAAACGTGAAAAGAAACCTCAGTTAACTAGGAGCACATAAGGGAGGAAGAGAAGAGCATCAAAAACAGCTAGACGTTAGAGTTGAAAACTGCAGAGGGGACATAATCTTCTGAGAGAGAAAACAGATTGAGGAAAGGACAGAGGGTAACTCTGCAATGTTGCAGAGAAAGACTAGAGCAGTGCCTCTGATTGAGGACTCCGTTAACCCTTCTTCTTTTTAAACCGGAGGGTGGGCAGGTGCATGCAGTGCTGCTTGTGGGTGGAGTTCAGAGGGCAGCCTTTGAGAGGCCTCTCCCTCCTCACACCTCGTAGGCTGGGGATGACCTCAGTTCATGGACTCCCCATCAGTCCTGTTAATGGAATCCACTTAATCAACTATTTCTTCTTTCTTTCTGTCGGTCTGTCTGTCTTTCTTTCTTTCTTTTTTCAAGACAGGGTTAACCCGGCTGCCCTCACAGCGATCCACCTGCCTCTGCCTCCATATATGCTGGGATTAAAGGCATGCAGCACCACACCTGGTACAAGTATTTTTCAATCATGCTTAAAGACCTTACATTTCCAATCTATTTGTCAAAACTGACATAACAAAAGAAAAAAAAAAAAAGAAAACCAAATTAAATTTTTTATTTGTTTGTTTTTGTTACTATACAGTCCTAGCTGGCCTGGAACTTCCTTATGTAAACCAGGCTGGCCTAGAAGTCGCAGAGATCCATCTGACTCCTGCCCCCCACATGCTGGGATTACAGGTGTAAGACACCATGTTCATTCTCTGAGATGTGAGAAAGAGAATTCAGTTCTGCTTTACCATTACCCATTAATTGACAGGTTCAATGTTAAGGAGAGAAGCAAATGAGACCACAGTTCCTTCAGAAAGATATCCTCTTTTACTCAATAGCAGATACACACAAGACAGGTGTGCATCCTCAGTGGATTGGTGTGATCCTCAGTGGATAGGTGTGATCCTCAGTGGATAGGTGTGATCCTCAGTGGAGTGGGGCCCACTCAGGGACCTAACTCCATTTTGTCAATTTTACCTGTGATTTTCTTTTCTTCTGAATTCTCCTGAGTCATTCCATCCTACAATTACCCTGGACTCCAGGAACAGCTGATCTGGTTAATAAATACCTCTACAATAAAGGACAAAACTACCCCCAACCAACAGTCTCACAGACAGATGACCACATGATGAAAGTGCCCAGCTAAGCAGGAGTCATTACCCTACTGCCATAATGGAACCAACTGCCCTGAAGACAGAACTAAGGCTGAGCCCTGAGAGGAACCATCTTCTCAGGATGGGAGCTGAGTGATAAAGATGTCTCTGGAGCTTTGCAGAGACAGCCTCCCTTCTCCCCACCCCCTCCCACACACACCTTGGCTTGTTTGGGGGGCACAGGGTTTCACCATGCATCCCAGGCCAGCCTCCACCCTCCTGAGTGCTGACTGCAGACAGGCACCACCATATCCACTCGGCTCAGAGCCACTCTTGAGGTAAACGTCACCCACACCACCACCTGAGATTATCTGCTCAGCCACATCACCAGGCCTGTAAACCACAACCTCGCCTTTTTACACTCTGCTATAAAAACCTCAAAGCCCTGTTAGCCCCTTACAGGCAGATCTCAGGCCACGAGCCTGTTCTGTTTTCCCTGTCCCCGCACCAATTAAAATGCCTCACCACTGTCTCTGGCATTTCAGGACAGGTGGCCAAGCCTCTCTTGCCCAGAGCCCCAGAGGTAGGCCTCTGCAAATAATACAAATATGTCTTACTTCCGCATGCTGCCATGTCCCTGAAGGGAAAATCAGTAATAATTAAAGTAAGATGTAATAATGCAAAAAATAAATCATTTCAAAACAAGCTGTATCAGCAAATGCCAGCTGCCCAGACAAGAGGCCTGTTTCAACCTCCTAAATAAGCCCTCCACCAACAATCTCTTAACCAAACCATAACCCAACATATGCAAAAAAAGATGATAAATAATAATCAACTTAAAACCCTTTACCTTCAGTTACTGTTTCCAGCCATTTTTCTTACTCCTAGTGACAATTTATAGTATAAAGCAAACCAAGTAAGGCTTTCGATTTTCACATCAGTAAGCTATTAATACAAACTGCAAAGTGCAAAGAATAAAGTAGGTCAAATGTCTTGGAGTTACTTATGGTCTTCAATTATAATACAAAAATTCCTACTTCCCTCCAAGAAAAAAATAATCCAAAATTGTATCTACTTTTTTCCCCAAAATCTCCAATTCTACAACCTCCCTCACTGTTAACACTAACCACAGTTTGCCACAAGAGATGACTGCGTTGGGCTGGCCAGCAGAAGACACAGGTCAAACCACGAGAAATAAAATATGTTCTTTTACTGAAAAAGGGTGGGTTTTCTGTTTTGAATTTGGAGATCTTGAAGCACTGCTGTAACATATAAATTTAAAAAGAACGTGTAATGACAAGAATGGAAGGGAGTTAACATGAGAATCATTTTCACAGAGGAAAACTGAAGAGAACTGTTTTAATGAGAGGGAATTTTGAACTACAGAGTAAGATTCTGCCCCAGAGAAGACAAAACAGGATTGGCCAGAACTGTAGGTTTAACAAGAGAAGAGAAGAGAAGAGAAGAGGCAACAAACTGCCTGGAAATCTACTTCATCTAGTTCACACAGCCAGAGAAAACCCAAGAGCTGCCTTTTCCTGTCTGCTGAAGTGTGTCTTTAAGGTTTTTACCAGCAAAGGTATGACTGAGTAGGAGGTAGAATGAGAAAGCAAGCTACTCTAAAGGGCTGTCCTCTCCAGTCCACTTCAGGTAACCCAGAAGGAAGAAGCCATCTTCAGAGAGCTCCTGATGTCCCAGTGCGGGACCCACTGGCCACCAGTACGGCTGGGGGGAGGGGGGAGGCCAGTGTGCACTCTGAGCGCAGAGGAAAACAAGGAAAGTCGAACTGTCCAAGCTATGCTCAGACTGGAGGTCTGGCCAACATTTACATTTATATTTTCTCTTTCAGACGAGTATTACCAGGGCCCGGGCCTCCTATTTGATTCACTTCAGTACAATCCAGATTTTCAAAGGAAGCAAGAAAAGGTCTGGTTGCCAGAAAAGATGCTGGAATTTTATTAATGTGTTTGTCTGAGTGAGAATGGCCCCCATGCACTCCTGTGTTTGAATGCTTGGTGCCCAGTTAGAAGAACTGTTTGGGAGGGATTAGGAGGCGTGTCCTTGTTTGAGGAGGCGTGTCACCAGGGGTGTGCTCTGAGGTTTCAAGAGCCCATGCCATTCCCAGTCCTGCACTGCCTCACTGCCTCCATCTTACAGATCAGGGTGGAAGCTCTCAGCTACTGCTCCAGCGCCATGCCTGCCTACCCTGCCACCTCACTCCCGGCCATGGTGATCATGGGCTCACCCTCTGAAATGGAAAGCCAGCCCCCAGTTAAGTGCTTCCTATTATAAGCTGCCTTGGTTACCGTGTCTCTTCACAGCAGTAGAAATAATTAGACAGGTCCTTAAAGAGGTCACTGAATTTACCCACAGTCCAACTCATCCTGGAACAGAAACTTCACAACCAGCTTCTTGGGGTAACAAAACCCCCAAATTTAAAGGACATCACAGGCAAAATAACAGACCGATGTGTCTACTGTCAAGATGATAATTTACACTAGCTACCAGTTGCCCAATTAAAAAATGGAACCACAAACCAAAGGCACACTGCCTGGAAATCACTGACATCCTACCAGCCCCAGGAAGACCTAATGTTTATCTCTTAATTTTTGTCAAAATTTTTGCTGGCTAGTAGTAAGCCTTCCCTTGCAATCTCAAATTGAGTATGCTCAGGAGCACCCTCCTTCACTGAGCATGCTCAGGTATGTGCTCAACCCTGAAAGTCTGACTTATATGAGTATGCACAGGCTCCCAGAAAAAAATCCCCATCCTGCCTTTGCTCAAGAAAGGCAAAGTTTTGGAAATAACTTTCATGTTCTCCTTGCCTGCTCCAGATAATAATCTTTCTTCACTTGCTTTGGCATGCAGGCTCCACAAGAGTAGATCAAACAGGGAGTAAGTTAATCAATGGTGGCAACCTACCAGTAAAGATGAAAAACCTTGTCTTAACTGCAATGCGCTCGATTCAAGCTATAGGGAAGCCCAAGGACTATAATACTTTTCTTTTTGTATTATTATTAAGTTTGCTTATTTTTAATTTATTCACTTTACATCTCAATGGTAGTGCCCTTCCTCATCTCCTCCTGGTTCCACCCTCCTTCCTCTTCCCTTCTAACCCCCTTCCCTTAGTTCTCAGAAATGGGGAGCCCTCCTCCCCTACCATCTGACCCCAGCCTATCAAGTCTTATCAGGACTGCCTGCATCCTTCTCCTCAGTAGGCTGCCATGTCCACTCACCAGGGGGAAGTGATCAATGAGTAGGCAACAGGGTCGACGTCAGAGGCAGCCTGTACTCCCCCCACTGTGGGATTCGCATGCGGAGACTGAGCTGCTTATCTACAGCGTCTGCGCAGGGGTCTAGGTCCTCTCCACGCACGGTCCTTGGTTGGCGCATCAGTCTCTGTAGGTCCCCTGGGCCCAGATTTGTTGGCTCTGTTGTTTTCCTTGTGGAGCACCTGTCCCTTCAGGCCCTTCTGTCCCAACTCTTCCTTAAGTCACCCTGTGCTCTGCGCCAAGTCTGGCTGAGAGTCTCAGCATCTGCTTCCATCCCCTGCTGGTGGAGTCTTTCAGAGGACATCCATGGTAGGCTCCCATCCTGTTCTCTCTCTTCACACACTGCTGGTGTCTATTCTAGTTGCCCTTCTGAATGAGACCTGAGCATCCTCCCTAGGGTCCCAGGGTCTTCCTTGTTAATTTAGCCTCTTCAGGTCTGGGTATTGCAATGTGGTTCTCCTGTATTATGTGGCTAATATCCACTGTATAATAATTTTCTTTGACAGAAGCATAAACAAATTGCAAAGTGGGTTTCTCTGGCATAGCAGAAAGGGAGCATAGAGACATGGTGGGAGGAAAAGTGGAGTGAGGTGTGAGAAACCTGGGTTCTCAAGCATGAGCAGTCAAGGTTCGCTAACAGCTCCACATCCTCCCGAGGCTCTGCTGCTATGGTCTGGACCCGCAATGTGCTGCGCAGGCTCCTGTTCCTAACCCTACCCCAGCCATGGCACTATTTTGACAGGGTCTTGCCGGTGGAAGAAAGTCAGTAGAGGTGGAACTCTGGAGGTTGTACCCAAGGCCAGTTCCAGCCATCGGCACATTTCTGCTGCTTTAGACTAAGCCATTCCATCATGCCATTCTGGCTCTGACAGACTGCAAACCTCTGAATGGTTGAGTGAAAAGAAACATTTCCACAGTTGTTTCTGTCACAGCAACACTAAGTAACTAATGCAACTAGCAAGGTCAAGAAAACATCATCCATGGCTCTGTACATGCCATTTATCTATTCTGTATAAATATATTTCAAAACAAGTCATTAAAGAAAATGCATATTCCCTAATTGTGCCCTATTTTTCTATCAAGAACTATTTTATTGTTATGGTGCTGTTCTGAGATGGCTCAGAGGTTAAGAACACTAGCTGCTCTTGCAGTGGACCCAGGCTTGATTCTCAGCACCCACATGGTGGCTCACAGCCCTGTACAACTCCAGTTTCAAAGGATCGAACACTCTCTTCAGTCCTTTAGAGGTCCCAGGAATGAACGTGATGCACAAACATACATGCATACATAATAATAATAAAGTATTCAAACGTATCAAATAATTTAATTTTTTTTTTGAAGGGACTATCTTTCTGTTGTAAGTGGCTACTATCCCAGTGACTACAACTTAGCTCCTCCTGACAGGAAATAAAAAAAAAAAAAAAGCCAATCAAAAGGCTGGACCTCGTCTTACTTAAGCCAGACCTTCTAGAAGAATGCCTAGCACATACCGAGTGCTTAGAAGACGCTCATGAGCTAAGGGGCAGTAATAACAGAGAACAGAGTTCATAATTCCCTCAAGATCAGGTGAGCACTGACACTAGCATGGAGCAGCGGCTGGGGCTCCCTGAGGGTGGAAGTCAGCCCTGGCCTTACAGCCTCAGTGCCTGAGACAATGTGGGAGAAAGAGAGAGGATGGAGACACAGAGGTGTGGAGAGGGAGCAAGCACGTGAAAGCGAACTTGGGAACTGTCTAGAATACGCCATGCCACACCCTTCGGAGTAAACAATCTGTAAGAGTGGAGGGCTTGGCTTACCTGAAAAGGAACATGCTTTGGCTATCAGTGTAAGGTGGGATTTCAAGGGGTGACCTCAGTCTTCAGAAGGGTCTAAATAAACATCTACACGTTCCTTTCGAAGCCTGGTTGACCTCATTTTCATTCATTTTTATACCAAAGAGGATTTTGTTTTGTTTTGTTTTGTTTTGTTTTGTTTCAATTGCTTTTCAGACAGTTTCTGTAGCTTTGGCTGTCCTGGACTCGCTTTGTAGACCAGGCTGACCTCAGACTCACAGAAATCCACCCGCCTCTGCCTCCTGAGTGCTGGGATTATAAGCACGCACCACCATGCCCAGCTCCAAAGAAAATTTTTTAAAGGAACAACAGGCTTCAGATTCTCTTACTCAGAAGCAAACATAATTAAACATTTCTAATCCTCAGCCCACCAAACAGGTTTAGGACAGTTGTCCTAACTGGTTCTAGGCAGTGAAACTTGACAGTTTCTGGGCTTTCTGGGCCTGCTGAAATGCCAGTGTGGAGAGTCTGTAAGCAGGGTTTGGAGGGAGGAAAGGAAGGGGGGGGGGGGAATGGTGTAACTGTACTATAATCTCAAAATATAAAAGAAATATATATATACATTTTAAATATTTATTTATTATTTGTTACATTAAATTGTATCCGTTCAGCCTACAAAGCAAATAACTGACACAGGGAGATTGAAATGTACTTTAAAGCTGCCAGCACTTTGCCGGGCAGAGTCTGAACTGATTCTAATCTACTCGTAAACTAAACACATGACTCTAAACCTTATAACATACATATATTCCAAGCACCTGCCACTGTGACCCCTGGGCCGGTCCTCGTCCAGTCCCCACCGTCCTCCTCCAACCGTCAAAAACCTCGTCCCAGCACTCGGGAGGCAGAGGCAGGCGGATCGCTGTGAGTTCGAGGCCAGCCTGGTCTACAAAGTGAGTCCAGGATGGCCAAGGCTACACAGAGAAACCCTGTCTCGAAAAAAAAAAAAAAAAAAAAAAAAAAAACCTCGTCCCTTTCCAACAGTCAAACTTTTCTCCTCCCCTCCAGGAAGTCTCTAATTTAATGTAAAAATTTTAAACAATTTCAGATATGCAATCTGTTTACTTATCACAAAATAATTTCTATCTTTAGTATATCAGCAAAAGGCTGTTTTCTGGGGGTTACTGTAGAGACAAAGACAAAAAGATTTTGCAATAAAGAGAAAAATGAAACAGCAAAACACTGGCATAAGAAAGAAATCTTTACCCGGGTATGGTGGCATACACCCTTAAACCCAACACTCAGGAGGCTGAGGCAGGAGGATCACTGTGAGTTCAAGGTCAGCCTGGTCTACAAAGTGAGAGTCTAAGACAGCCAAAGCTACACAGAGAAATCCTCTATCAGGGGGGAAAAAAAGAAAGAAAGACAGAAATCTTTAAAGCAAAATATATAAAAGAAAGTTATATTCATTCATTAAAAATTCACAGAAAAAGAAAGGTTTTCTTAAAAACAAAACAAAACAAAAAACCTCTCTCTTGCTACTACTTCCACCTGTACAGTGAAAATCCCTCAAATGCAAACTTTCAACCACTTAGTAGCTTCGCGGATATACTTCATACACAAAAAAAGAGGAAGCACAAACCCTTATTTATTAGGTGTGTGCAGCACACATTACATAACACTATCTTTTCTTCATAACTTAAATTTGAAATCTTTCCCAATCAGCACATAAAATTAATACTAACAACATTTTTCAAGCATTTAAGAGTAAGCCAAATACTACACAGAGCACACTTACTATCCAGGAACACCCCATGAACAGGCACTATATAAGGGCTCTGAAGTTTCAAGGTCATTGTAGTTACATAACTAACTAGGAAAGATGCCAAGATGTGAGCACAGAGATGCCAAAACTAACCACTGTTCATCTACTCACAGTCTAGTCTATGGGCAAACTGAAATGTATTTAACAAGCTCTATTAGTGAATATTAGGCTATTTCTAGCTTTCCCAAACATCACTAGAACGCAAATTCTGCAAGGCAAAGATTTCTGTCTAAAGGAAGACTTATGGGTGAGTTTTGTCATTCTTTTGGGCCTCCCACATTTCCAAATTTTCTGTAACAAATATTTTATAATGAGAAAAATAGGTTTAGAAACTATAAAGTATATAGTAATGGGCCTAGCATTGAAAATGATAGGGGCAAGGTTTAAGTTCAGAGCTATAACAAGCCTAGCTATAAACACCTGTCATCCTAGCACTTTTAAAGGCAGGGGGATTGCCATAAGTTCCAGGGCGCCTGAACTACAGTGCAAGACATTGCCTAAAAAACTAGTTGTTCAACCAATGGTTGGTTTCCCTTAACCAGATGTTCACCGCCTGCTCACCTCTCCCTACCCTCCCACCTCTCTTCTCTCCTCTTCACTGCTTCTGGAGCTGGTCTGCAGAGCGGCATTTCCCGCCTTAGATCAGGAAGAAAGTGATTTCCGCTGTCAGATGCATGAACGCTGAGATGTTGTTTATTGGCCTAGAGATGAAACAACAAAATAAACTGTCTTTCTCTACAGAGACTGAACCAGCAAGGTGAGAAGTGATGCAGTCAGAATGGATTACACCGAGCAAAGATCCACCCCTGAGACCAGCCTGAACACCAGCTGCAAGGAGTGTGGTTGCAAGGATCACTTTCACACCACCAGGCAGAACCAAATACTCTCTAAGATTTGGTGAGGAAAGGGGAAAAAAACGACGGTAAAAATCAGCAGAACCTGAGACGCCCATGGGAATAGAACATCCTCTGACCGGCCAGTCAGTGTGACCAGCAACAGTAAAAGCACACACCACAACAGCAGGGCTGCTGGAAAGACGTGAGTTTGGCTCCAGCACCCATATAAAAAGCTGGGTGTCTCTTTAGTTTGCTGTGAGATTATGTCTCTTAGGAATGTCAGAAGCTTACCCATAAAGTCTCACCAACATGACTGTCTAACCCTGAGCTGGACAAGGACAGCAAGAGACATGCTAAGTGGATGAATGAGGAAAGCTCTCAGGGCTCAGCCCTACAGGAAGAGCAACAGCAACTACAGAACGCCGAGAGTGGGACAGACAGTGTCCCCAGGGAAGGGCACACCAATTAGTTAGCCAATACCAAATGGTCAGGCCTGAAATACACAAGCAAGTAACATCATACAGACTTAGAAAGTTGTATTTAAAAATATGTATGTATGTAACAACAATTTATCAAAACGAAGCCATGAATTTGAAAGAGAGACAGGAGGGGTATATGGCAGGGTTTGGAGGGAGGAAAGGAAGGGTAGGAGGAATGGTGTAACTGTACTATAGTCTCAAAATATAAGAGAAATATATATTTTTAAATATTTATTATTATGTATACAGTGCTCTGCCTGCATAAACACCTGCACACCAGCAGAGGGCATTAGATCACATTGTAGATGGTTGTGAGCCACCATGTGGTTGCTGGGAATTGAACTCAGGACCTTTGGAAGAGCAGCCAGTGCTCTTAACCACTGAGCCATCTCTCTAGCCATATATATATATGTATGTTTTTGTTTGTTTATTTGTTTTTTTTAAAGCTGGGCTTGGCAGCACACACCTATAATCCCAGAACAGGACACTCCCTAGGGCTTGCTGCCTAGTTAGTAATCTAAGCAAATGAGGAAGCTCTGGCTTAAACAACAGACCTTGTCTCAAGAAACAGAATGGAGAACAATTGAGGATGACACCTGACATTGACCTCTGGCCTCCACACATGCACACAGGCTGACAAAGGACAGAGACATGCAGGCAGGCGGACACACACACAAGAGGCGTGGGGAACAGGTCTGCTGACTTTGTTCCCATGACAGATGTTCCACTCATACAACAGGCAAATTTGGGAGTTAGAGGGGGGAGAAAGGGAGAAAGGGGTAGGGGAGAGAAACGTTCAGACTGAAATGAAAGAAAATGAAATTGCCTCTTACGCATCAAAATTATACTCCACCAAGGAAATTCTAAGAAACTCCGGAAAAGACAGTAAAATAAGCAATTTTAGCAAGGTCCTAGGATACTACTTTAATATTCAAAACACAATAGTATTTATGTATCCTAGCAATGAACAATCCAATTTTTTAAAAATCTTTGCATAACATCCAAAATGAAAAATAGTTTAAAATAAATTTACCAAAAAAAAGACTAGAAGAATAAGGCCAAAAGGGAGGAAGAAGTGACAGCCTATATACCAAAAACTTGGATCTTGCTGAAAGAAAACTACATCAGAGACTAGGAATGTGGCTTAGACAGAGGAGTATTTGCCTAGCCTGAGGCCCTGGGCTCCATCCCTGCACTGTGCACACTTGTAATCCCAGCACTCAAAGAGAGGCAGTAAGTTCAGAAGTTCAAGGTCCCTTGGCTACAAGGCGAATTCAAATCCAGCCTTGGGATACAAGAGATACCGTGTCAAAACAAAGCCCCATTTAGGACTGAGCTCTACACCATCTGTACCGCCCCCTCCTCAGCTGGGGAAACAGCAAGGAAGAGGAGGAGGCACGAACAAAGAGCCAAAGGGTGAGGAGATACAAAGAAAACAGACATCCTGGCTTGACAAGGCCACTGCACTTATGGACGCACTGCAGCTGTGGTTAAAAACCCGTACAAAACTGTGCCCGGCGCATTTCGTCATGAATGGGAGAGGAGTCTGTGGGTGTGTCATTTTCTTCAGTGTTAAAGTCACTGATACGTGACTGACAGTAAATACTATTCTATCCACATTCAGGCAATAGTGCCTAATTAAACACAATCACACACACACACACACACACACACACACACACACACACACACCACAATACACACATCTCTCTCTCTCTCTCTCTCACACACACACACACACACACACACACACACACACATCATTTGTTGTTGTCATTGGGAACCTCTAAAGTCCTGTCTAGTCCTCTAGCAAACATGTAATAAAGTAGTGCACCCTGGCCTGGACAGATGGCTTAGCAGGTTAGAGCATTGCTCTTCCTGAGGACCTAGGTTCAATACCTAGCACCCACATGGAGGCTTACAACCATCTGTAACTGCAGCTCCCGGGGATCCAACACTCTCTTCAGGCATCCGCAGGCACCCGGCATGTATGTGATGCAAGCAAACATTTATACACATAAAATTAAAATAAATAAGTAGATCTAAAAAGAACTAAAACCATGGGCTGGAGAGATGGCTTGGTGGATAAATGCACTTGTTGCTTTTGCAGGGGACCCAAGTTCAGTGCTCAGAACCACATGGTGGCTAATAACCATTTGTAACTCCAGTCCCAGGGGATCTGGTACTGTCTTCTGACCTCCTTGGGCAGTAGGCATACATTGTGGTACACATACATATATGCAGGCAAGACACTCGTATTCATAAAGTAAAACAAATAACTTTTAAAAATGTACATATATTTAAGAATTAAAATCAAGTGTTCAAAGAAAAGTCAGGCAGCTGGGTGTGGTGGCGCATGCCCTTGATCCCAGCACTCGGAAGGCAGAGGCAGGCAGATCTCTGTGACTTCAAAGCCAGCCTGGTCTACAAATCCAGTGCAGGACAGCCATGGCTACACAGACAGAAACCCTGTCTTGAAAAAAACCAAAGAGAAAAAGAAAAGAAAAGAAAATTCAGTACACAAATGTTCACAGAGGTACATTCATAATGGCTAAAAGACAGACACCACTTAAATGTCCATTAACTGATAAATGAAAAAACAAAATGTCCTACATAAAATGGAATATTATTCAGCCATAAAAAGTAAAAATAGCACTATGTACTACAGCATGGAAAAAACATGGAAACATTATGCTAACCTTTAAAACCCACACACAAAAGGCCACATGCTATATAACTCCACTTATGTGACATGTTCAGGAAAGTAAAATGCAGAGTATAAAATACAGACAAGCAGTTGCCTAAGGTTTTGACTAGAGCTGGAGACTGACTGGAAACTGGCACAAAGCATTTCTCAGGGTGATGGTAATACTCTACAAGTGGGTGATGGTTTCATAATCATAAATTTACTTTAAAAATCACTCACTTGTATACTTTAAATCAATAAAATTTATGGTGTGTCTCAGAGGTAAAATGACTTGCCACGAGAGCCTGCTAACCCAAGCTCAGCCCCAGAACACACAGTGGAAGGAAAGACCCAACTCCAGAAAGTAGTCCTCGGCTCTCCACATGTGCAATGTGACATGTGTCCCTGTGTCCCTGCACACTGATAACAATGCACGTTAACACAGCGAGGTCTTCTGCGGCTGCCCTGAGAAGAGAAAGGAAGGGTATCAAGCAAAGAAAGGATGACGGGGAGAGCCAGTGCAGAGTGGCAGGGGCAATCTGGGACCCGAAACATGTACTACTATCCCTCCATCTTTAGCAATAATTATGACAGTCACCAAGGAGCTACTATGAGTGAGAGGTTTAGCTCAGTGGTCTGGTGACATGACTGCACATGTATGAGAAACCCAAGTCCAAAAAGGAAAGCCAGGCAAGCATTCTTGTGAAGGTTATGAAAGGTCACTGTGGTTGTCCGAATGAGAATGGTCCCCATGCGCTCCTGTGTTTGAACGCCTGGTCCCCAGTTACTAGAACTATTTGGGAGGGATTAGGAGGTGTGTCCTTATTTGAGGAGGTGTGTCACTAGGGGTGTGCTCTGAGGTTTCAAAAGCCTATGCCTGGCTGGAGAGATGGCTTAGAGGTTAAGGGCACTGGCTGCTCTTACAAAGGTCCTGAATTCAATTCCCAACAACCACATGGTGGCTCACAATCATCTATAATGTGACCTGATGCCCTCTTCTGGCCTGCAGGTGTACATGCAGGCAGAACACGGTATACATGATAAATAAATAAATGCTTAAAAAATAAATAAAAAGCCCATGCCATTCCCAGTCCTGCACTGCCTCACTGCCTCCATCTTACAGATCAGGGTGGAAGCTCTCAATTACTGCTCCAGCGCCATGTCCGCCTGCCACCTCATTCCCAGCCATGGTGATCATGGGCTCACCCTCTGAAACGGAAAGCCAGCCCCCAGTTAAGTGCTTCCTGTTATAAGCTGCCTTGGTCACCGTGTCTCTTCACAGCAACAGAACAGTAACTAAGGTAGGCATTAAGATCTAAGCTAAGTTTTTTAAAAAATTAAGTGACAGGGAATTCACAGCCAGCTAACCTTAAGTTACAATGATTCTCTTTAAATTTCAACAGTTCTGTTTTAATTTAAAGAAGAATATGGAACAATTAAAATCATTAATTTGAAGGCCAAGGAAATGTCTCAATGGTTAAAGAACTTGTCAGGCAAGCATTAGGACTGGGGTTCAGATCCCCAGCACCAGCATAAATTCCAGGTAACCGTGGGAGAAACCTTATGTCAATAAATAAGATAGAGGGTAATCAAGGAATATATTCAACATCAGACTTGGAGACAGACAGACAGACACACACACACAAATAAAATGATTAATTTTATTTTATATGTATATATTATCTGTGTCTGTGAAAGTATTTATACATGTGTCCTCCTGTTGAGGTCAAAGGTCAACCTTGGGTGTCATTCCTCAGGTACCACCCTTGTTTTACAAGATGGGGTCTCTGGTAGACCTGTAGCTCCTGATTAAGCTACAATAGATGACCAGAGAGCCTCAGGGGTCAAACTGTCCCCAGGTGCCCAGCATTGGGATTATATAGGCATAGCATTATGACTGGCTTATTTCTGTGGGTTCTGGAGACCAAACTCAGGGTCTTGTGCGAGGATAAGAAGTGCTTCACAGACCAAGCCATCTCCCCTGCCCGCTCTGGAGAGCATCTGTCGCCTTGGTATGACCTCCCTTCCTTTCATTAGAAACCCTTTCTGGTTGGTAATGAACTTACTCCTTGGGATCCGAGTGGGGCTGACTTCCTGACACCTCCCTCCAAGCCAGAAGAGGGCAAGGACACCAGGACTGAGCAGACTCCTCTGCACCCCTAAACACAGCAATTGGCTTGCACACCTGAAGCTGACAGGAAACTGAGCTGCTGGCAGGAGCTGAGCCTAGAGCTGTCAAATCTCTTTGCAACTGTTTTGGTTTTCATGTAAAATCTGAGATGAGAAGATAGTAGACCTACTGGCAACATCTGTATCCCCTCATCCAATCATCAGCTTGCAAGAGTGAGCACTGCTTTGTGTAGGTAAATTAATTTGATTTGAGCTTCTATAATTGCATTTTAAAAATTGCCTTGGCTTAAAAAAAAAAAAAAAAAAGCCAATGAAAAAGTAACAAGACAGCCAAAGTGACTGCCAAAAGACTCCAATGACTCAACACAGCAGAATGGGACTTCACCCTGGAGACTGAGCTGCCTAGAACAGGAGAAAACAGCAAGGTAAGTGCCCTTTCTACAAAACCCTCTCCTGATCTGAGCGACTCTTTCTCTGTCCACAGATACTGTGTGGCCAGCGAGCATAGCTGCCAAATGCTCTCTCCAGTTCTCTGTGAAGCAGCAGCCAGGGAGACAAGCCTCTACCTTAGGTCACTGCTCATCTTTCTGAGCGGCACCCCACTTTCTTTTGTTCTAGAAGCCCTGCCCAAAATAAGCCTGGTTTCTGTTTCTAAGAGAAGAAGTCTGAAATAATTTCTGAAAGAAAGAAAGAAAGAGAGAGAGAGAGAGAGAAGAGGGAAGAAAGGAAGGAAGAGGGCGGGAAGAAAAGGAAAGGACTTCTCAGCAACCACCCAGCTCAAGAGTGAAACACAAGCCACTTTCCCCTGAGATCATAATCCTAACAAGAGCACTAACCACTGATACGATGTTAAACAGGAGTGGTAAGAATCGCACAGCAATGCACGTTAATACACAGCTTTCCATCACTACAGCAAGGTACCTTACACCGGTGAATTATATAGACAAGGGTTTTGTTCAGGCTCATTTTCAGAAGTTCTGGTCCATGCCAAGCAGTCTTTTGCTTTAGGCCCATAGTAGGTAACACATCATGGAGTATGGTCATGGCAGAGCAAAACCAGTCACCTTATGACCAGAAAGTAAAAGAGAAAAAGGAATAGGCCAGAGCCCCTAGTCCCTTTAATGCCATGCTACTAATGACCTATAGACCTCTTGCTAGGCCCCAGCTCTTAAAGGTCCCATCATTTCCCAAAAGCCACCTGGGAACTACCTGTTAACATACAGGCCATTGGGAGAGATTATGATCCAACTAAAGAGAAAAATCAAAAAATAAAAAATAAAAAAATTAATGTTAACAGTTGAAAAGGAATAAACACATTTTAACTCCCAGAAAATATGATTAATATATACACAAAACATCAAAAAATCTATAGGCATACTTTATAACCAACAAAAGTTTAGTCAGATATAGGTGGGTATAAAGTTGTTGGATGCCTAGAAATAAACCTAACCAAAGACATGCAAGGACCTCACAGAGAAAAACTATAAAAGCTTTTTTCCTATAACAAAGTCCTAGAAAACTGAAAAGCAATGCTATGGATTGTAGATTGCAAACTCAGTATTGAAAAACCATCATTTTGCTGGGCTGTGGTGGCACAGGCCTTTAATCCCAGCATTTGGGAGGCAGAGGCAGGTGGATTGCTGTGAGTTTGAGGCCAGCCTAGTCTACAAAGTCAGTCCAGGACAGCCAAGGTTACACACAATAAAAACTCTGTCTCAGAAAAAAAAAAAAGACCATCATTTTCCACCAAACTGATGTGTAAATTCAACAGAATTCCAATATAATACTAACAGGGTGTGGGTAGGAAGCTTTTTGGCTTTGTTTTTTAAGTTTGGGAGGATATAAGTAAAAAAATTAATTAGAATTTCAAAGGGCTAAATGAAGCCAAGATACCAAATTTAAAAAAAAAGAGGGGGGGGAATAACTGGTCCACTAAATCCAGAAGATGATTAAAATTACAATCATTGCAAAAAGACACACAACTAGATCTACGGAACAAATCGGAACTTATGGAGAGGTGGAAGGATGCCAGTGAGGAGAGGACAGCCCAGCATGCTAAGTGTCCACCCCACTCACATATTAAGTCAAGAGGAATCCACCTAAGCTCAAAAGGAGCAGCCACAGAACTCACATCAATATGGAGGAAAGCCTGTCTCAGGGTAAGGAGAGGTTTGCTATGCACCAGCCATAAAGCACTGAGGTTGACTTCAGGTCAGTTTCATAGAATGTTTGTCTAGCATGCAGGAAACCCTGGCTTTGATTTCCAACATCCCATAAAATGGACACAGTAGCTTGTAATCGCAGCCCTCAGGAGATAGAGACAGAAAGATCACAAGTCCAAGGTCAGGCCACCATAACAACCACAACACATAAGCAACATTAGAACTAAGAACTAGCTTTTCAAAAAGTTCCCTAGTAAGGATAAAAATCAGTCTGGTGGTAGTACTGCAAGCCTTTAATCCCAGCACTCGGGAGACAGGCAGGAAGATCTCTAAGTTTGAGGCCAGCCTGGTCTACAGAGGATTTCCAGGACAACAGCGGCTACACAGAGAAACCCTGTCTCAAAAAACAAAACAAAACAAACAAAAAAATAATCCATAATAGGGAAGGTGCTATATAAATGGTCAATAAATGATTAATACATTGACTGTATGCAAAGTACCTATACAAAATCACAAATTAAAAAATTGGGAGGGAATGACCACAAAGATTTAACTAGGCAATCTACAAAACAAGGCATTTCAACACACAAAGCAGAGCTCAACTTTATTAATAATTCAGTAAATAAAAATTAAAACTTTACAATGAGCTAGCACCAATACACTGATGAAACTGAAAAACTTGGCAACACCAAGTAACAGCAATTACACAAAGCAACATTGTTGCAGAAGCAAAAATTTCTACCATCACTTTTAGAGAACAGTTTACAGTACACCCTAGAGCAGGGGTTCTCAGGGCTTGTGTATCAGATATCCTGCATATCAGATATTTGCATTAAGTTCCTAACAATAGCAAAATTGCAATTATAAAGTAATAACAAAATAATTTTATGGTTTGGGGGTCACCACAATATGAGAACTAAATTAACGGGTCACAGAACTAGGAAGGTTGAAAAACTTAACCATAGATGGGTCCCAGAATACACATGCTGTCTAGTAATCAGAAACTTCATCATGGCGTACTTACACAATAAAACACTACCAAAACACAAAAATGAGTGAACTTCAACTGCAATCATGAACGAACATCACAATACAATTTTTAGCAAAGGCAAGAGAATAAAGGAAACAAACAAGCAATATAATACTAGTCAAATACCTTCAAAAGCAGAAAAGAAAAGCTATATTGCTTAGAAATGCATCCAGAGGTGATAAGAACAAAACACAAAGTAAAGATTGACCCCGAAGTCCACACAATGCATTGGAATAATCTAAGAAATGGGCAAGATCTGTATGTCTTGCTTGTTTTAAATATACTTACAATTTCTTAAGGAAGGGGTACAGTAGCAAGATGTTTAAAGAAAAGTTTATCACCGCGTCCATGAGATGGCACAGCAGACAAAGGCACTTGTCACCAACCCAGGCCTGCGACAGATAGAACCCCGGACCCTCATGGTGGAAGGAGAGGGCTGACTTCTGCCAGGTCGTTCAAACCCCCACATGCATATGGTAGTATGTAGTACACACACACACACACACACACACAGAGAGAGAGAGAGAGAGAGAGAGAGAGAGAGAGAGCGCGAGCGCTTTTTCTAAAGGAATACAAATCACAAATGAAAACAATGGAATAAATACAGTTGTGGGGTATAATGAAAACACCTCTGACTGAAGAGCAAAGTATAAACTAAAGATTGAGTCCAAAGAAGAGACACCAGATTATAGAGAACCTTAAAACACAAGCAAGAGTTTGGACTTCCCACTGTCAGAAAAGTGTATTTGCGATAAAGCTGTGCCTTAGGGAGCCCTAAGCGCATGTGAGTAAGAGGGTGGAGAGGTTGGGGCTGTGACTGCCTAGGGAAGTGTTGTCATACGCTTTGAGGCTGCACTGAGGTGGCAGCCAGACACTTAAGTTCCAGCATCACAAGGCACGGGTTGATCCAGCAGTATCTTTTTGTTTGCTTTTTTTTGCTGTTGTTGTTTCTTTTCCCAACATTAGACTGTAAGATTCATTCATTATTGTAACTTTAGATCATTTGCTTTGTTACTTTATAGCAAGTTGGGGGGAGGGGGCATAGCTCCTGAAATCAGTGCCAAGGCAAAGAGAAGGATCCAGGGTTAACTGGAGACCTACATACAACTCAGAACACAGAAGCTAAGCATGCTCACCCAGCCCAAGCATGCCTGAGTGACAACGCAGGAAGTAGTGGTGATGATGGCATATACCTATCTCAGACAAAGAGGAGGGGATCTAGAGTAACTGCATGGAAAGAAGATGGTAATAGCAGGAAACTCAGCTGTCCTAGCCTCCCTCCAGCTTGTGGCTTAGAAGGGTGGCCAGAGCCTGGGCACTAAGAATTAGTGTGATGAGGCTGGGATGAGCATCAGTGGTATAGAGTGCTCACACAGCACTCAGGGCAGCCAGGGTTCAATTCTAGCACAACAACAACAACAGCAACAACAAAAATTAGTGAGGATAAGGTTAAAAAAAAAATTCGGGGAAGTCTCTGAGTCCAAAGAGAAAAGTAGGCAGCACAGCTGATAACACACGGAATAAAACACTGAGTCCACACAGAATCACTAACAGATAAGAGGTCAAGTTTGAGCTATTAAATATGACTACATTCAGTCCTTTGAAATAAACACCTGATCAGAACCAAAACAAAAAACAATCAAACAAGTTCATTAATTCTGCTTTCTGGCAAAAAAAAAAAAAATAATAATAATAATAATAATAATAATAATAATAATAATAATAATTATAGCTAATCAAAATAGAAACACAAGAAAACAAGCATAAAGTTGTGGTGTTAGCAGTGGCACCAGAAGAACTACTATAGAAAGTATGTTGCAAAAATAAAATACAAATACAAAGTATGATAACTGAAATGAGAAGCCAAGGGTTTGAATGCAACTGAGACAACAGTATCACTGTTGGATTCTCATCTGGGAAACATCACCACTATTAGAAAATAACATCCTGGTAGTGCAGCAGTGGCTAAATGTTCCAGGCAATTTCAAGTGTTTCAAGGGTGTTCATTCATTTAATCCTCACATTAATTATAGGGGCTTTTTAGAAACCAAAACAAGATGATCTAATGGAATGTTGAGAACTGCCCAGCTCTCATGCCATGAAGGCAGGGTTTCAACCTGAGCAATTTGGTCCCCAAACCAATATTCTTTCCTATGTTGTATGCCTCTCTGGGTTATAAGGATCAAGAATCTATACAAAAATTCCATCCTTTTATTGACTATCAAGTCACAGGACAAAATGATCCAAGAGAAATCCTACATCATGAATCTGCAAATAGTTAAAAGTCCCTAAGTGCATGAACCATGCCCTCAAAAAGAAGAAAAAACAAAGAGGCAATTTCTTGATATGGGCAAAATGCATGGGGCTTTGCAAAGCTGAGCTGAAGAAATCTGTCCAATCAAGTATACATGAGTAAAGAACTTTCAGAAATCAAATCCCAGCCTCAAAAAATAACAGCTCTCCAAGCAAAAGGCTGAAAGAATAACTCAGCCAGAAAAGCTGCTCAGTATGGTTCGTTATAACCATGGCTCTCTGGACCATCATGAACCCTTTTTTTCTAAAGTTCTACATAGCCAGGGGTTGTTACAGAGCAATGACTTTCATATATGCATATATTATGGAAAAGGCTGTCATTCTGAAGAAAAAGTCCTAAGTCTCATTTCATAAACATTGCAAAAACGAAACAGCTGCAATTTTACTAAGCACATACTGCACACAAAGGCTTTACTCTGAGCATTTTAGAGGTATTGGTTCCTTTAACTGGTTATCATAACAGCCCTGTAAGAAAAGTCCTAGAACTAACGCCATTATTAGGACAATTGCAGATGGCGTCAAGTAACTTGCTCAAGTTTATTCAATGAGTGGCAGGACCAGGCTGTCAATCCCAACTTATCCCCCAGACTCTGGGCTATGTTTCCACTGGCAGAGAACTCAGAAGTACAGCTGTCATTTCTTCAGAAGTATTATTTAATGACTCAGTAACAAGGAAGACAGTTTTCATCCATAACAGATAACTGCTAATTACATACAGCTTGCCCTTGGTGTACTCTCTTGACAAATCGCAACTGGTTTCAACTACAGCACAGGATTCTAGAACCCCAGTCTCTCCTGCATCTCAAACCAACACCAAAACCCTAACAGACATTTCCATTTTAAATGATTAATAAGCCCTCAAAGCCAAGATGTCCAAACCTGAGTCATCTTCCACTCTTAAACTGCTTCCTCCTGTACTCATGGACCTCAGTGACGCCTTCCATCTTCCAGCTAGCTGCACAGCTAGAAAGAGATGCCTGTCCCCGACCGTTTCTCAATGTCCACTCGTCAATCATTCATCACCGCCATGCCCTAAGTGTCTCTCTTACAATGGCACATACCTGTCATTCCCCTGTCTCATCTTATAACTTTCTTTCAAGACTATCCTTACTTGTACTCGAGGCTGTGCTCCACAGCAGACTCTGTGTCCTCACTTGTGGCTAGTCCTGTTTCATCTGGTATCTCCATTCACAGGGAAGAGGCACTGCCTGTTATTTCATAACTCACCCTCAAAGGTGTGCTTACTTATGAGACATGAGCTCTAGGTAAAGGAAATGTACGGTATGTGTCCATTGGTGGCATGCCTTAAGGCCCAGAAACAAACCAAAAAAGTAATACTTTCCAATCCCAAGTGTTCAATGACAGTATGGGAATGCACTATGTCAATTAAGCACTTTATGCAAAAATGACCACTTAATATTCATGGCGGACCCTATTAGCTGGGTACCATTATTTACCGTTTTTTTCAGATGAGACAACTAACATGCAAGAGAGTTTCAAGAACCTGGTGAAGGTCCCGATTTAGAAAACAACACTCAGTGTTTGAATTCATCTGCCAGTAACGCCCACATTCCTAAGAACTTATTTTATCTCTTAAGAAGAAAATGAAGTACATGTTTTAAAACTCAAAATAAAAAGGAGATGTTTTACACCAGATCTTGGCCAAAGGCAGAGATTCAATGAGATGTTAGTTTTCAATAAAAAACAAAACAAAAAGTGTCCCAAAAGCCTTAATACTGTGGGGGTCTAGAAGCTCATAAAAAGCCTTTCTCTGAAACATCCAAAAACCTTCTACAAATGTCAACAAGCTTAAAAAGATTCAGAACCACAGAAATATAATACAACCGTCAAAAAATTAACGTGATTGCTGCCTTTCTTTAAATATCATAAGTTGCAGAAATAAGGTTTTATTGAATCAAATAAACAAAAAAAATGCCTAGTGCCTTATCCATAGGTACATCCCATGGTTAAATTCTACAAATATCCTTGGTTTGTTTGTTTTGTTTTTTTATCTCGACCAAGAGGTAAACTGCTGGGAAACCTTATCCTGGAAAGGTGGCTTACTCCTTGGATGTGAACGCTAGGCCCATGCATAAAGCATAGTACGGGTCAATCAGCCATCCACCTCTAGGGCCAAGGAAAGGGCCCCCACCGAGCTCACGGGGAAAACGGGGTGCTCCCGCGTCCCATAGCCCACAACTTTGCATTGCGGCCTCGGTGAGCGCGTGCAGGGGCGGGTGTGGAGCCGCTGGGGCGGGCGGGGCGCACCGGGTGCTGTCAGCGGCCGCGGCGAGTGCGGGCGTGAGCGCCGTGGCCTCCTCGCCAGTTCCTTTTGTTGGGGCGCCGGGAGCCGGGGCGTGGGCGTGGGGCGCCGAGGCTGACCGGCTGCGGACACAAAGAGCCGCCGAGCAGCCACACGCCCTGCGGGCCTGGCGAGGCGCGGGCTGCAGGCCTGGGACGGCGCAGCAAGGCCCGGGGGCCGCGCCACACCCACCCTCCCACCCCGGAGGCCCGGCCGAGCTCCCCGCGGTGTACCTGCTGATCTTCTGCGCGAAGGCGCGGCGCTCCGCCATGGCTGCGGCGGCGCAGGGCTGGGCGCGGGGCTGGGTGGCCTCCCTCCTCCTCCTCCGCTCGCGCTCCCTCCCGCGCGCTCGCCCGACGGCTCTCCGGACCCCACCGCGAGGCTGGGCCGGCCACTGGAGCCTGGAACGAGGGTACCGTAATGCGCCGAGGAGGCGCGCACAAGGAACCGCTCTCCTCCCCCCCTCGCTGCCCCCCCTCCCCCTCCGCCCTGCGCGCCAATCCCGGCTGGAGGCCGGGCTAGGAGGCCGCTGGAGCCGGCGGGAGCCGGTGGGACGCGGGGCGTGGAAACCGGCCGCGAAACCTTGCTGCTCTGCCGCCGCGTGCTCACGACCGGGAAGGCTCAGGACTGCGCCCGTGGCTAGCGAATACCCGCGGAAGTGGGCTTTCCCCCAAAGGAAAGATAAGGAACTGGAAAGGGCCTGGCGGCCAAGGATGGCTGAGCCCGGCTTCTGCCGCTCCCGACTCCGGGCAGCGTAAAGCACCTTTCTTGCACGCCTAGACCTCGTGAGTGGGCTCTGGCCGGAGAAACAATGGCTCTTCTTTGTAGAAAGAACTCTTCCCCCCAGAGGTGGTGTAGTAATCGCTGATATGTGGGGCATAGCCAGGCTTACACGCATGGTTTTACCTAATCTACACAACAGCTCTTTTAAGTAGATTGTCTCCATTTTAGAGAAAAAGAATTGTCTCAGAGAAGCTATGACTAGCCCTTGGGTCACACATGTGAGACCCAGAACCCAGGCCTTTATCTCTGAGAACAGTTATTCCTGTAAAAAAATTCTCTTTTGTATATATCCGTACATGCAAATCCATCAGACGAGCTGTTTTCCACCCTTTTGATGGTCTATAAATAATCTCTATCACTGAAACTGCACCCGTGCTGTTCTAACGCATCGGTTACTGAAATTGTGGTGAAACTGAGAAAAGTCCCTTGGCGTCTTCTGGCGCCTTTCCTCTTAAACATTGTAAGAATTTAGTATACCGTATTTGCCGTTACTGTATGCCCCTATGTCCTTGTGGATCATGTTAGACCCTCTTTTGACACAGGGAAACCCTGCAGCTCGAAGCCTGGTCCCTTGCCCAGTCACAGTCAGAGCACAAAGCAGCCATTAACTGGGTCCATAACTTCCTGTCTGTACTCTAACCTAGGTTTGAAGCTGTGTTCACTTCAGTACCATGATACTTTTAAAATACTAGTTTGCCTAACCATCAGGATGGCCTATTTGAGGTAGGTATATATTAAACTTCGAGTTAAACACAGGTGTTCTAGAATAAATACAAAAGTGAACGAGACACGGTTCTGCTTTCAGAATATTTGAGTCCTGGGAGAAAGAAACAGCTGCTCAAAGAATTCTAACTCGGCCTGGTAACCCTGTACCTGCCTTTCCATCACCCATGACCCTGTACCTGCCTTTCCATCACCCATGACCCTGTACCTGCCTTTCCATCACCCATGACCCTGTACCTGCCTTTCCATCACCCATGAGCTACATTCTGCTTCCTCACCATGTGACTTTGAACAAATTATTTAAATAAGGGGAATAGTTTTACTTACTCGAAAGTGTATTTGTGAAGATGCACTGAATTCAAGATCTTAGAGTGGGGGCCTGGATCCCGGTGGGTACTAGCTGCTGCATCTTCCTCACAGGTGTTACTTTTATCCATCGCACGCTTGACTTTGTCCTCGGTGCTTCATGGCCCCTGGATGGCTTGTCTGCTCTCGTGCTCGGAGGCAGATGTCGGAGGCCTTTATCCCTGCTTGACAAGCATCTTCTCAGTGCTCTCTATGGGCCTGAACACACTCTGCTTTGAATAGTTCTTTGTATACATGACTCACTAGTTGCCAAACAGTCTGAGAGGACATTGCGTGCACTGTGAGGCTTACTGGAAACAGAGTGGGACTGGGACAAGCAGAGCCAAAATGTACACTGGGGAAATGGAGTCTGAGGAAGACTCCACATAGGAAGTATGACCCTGACCTTGTGAAGACTACGGGTGGGTCGCTAGCCAAGACCAGTGTGAGCCAGCACCCATATGCCACTGGGATCCAATCTGAAGGAAAGAGTTTCTCTGTGTAGCCCTGGCTGTCCTGGGCTCTCCTTGTGGACCAGGCTGGCCTTGAACTCACAGAGATCCGCCTGCCTCTGGCTCCCCAGTTCTCAATTACAGGTGTTCGCCACCATGTCCGGCTGCCTCACCCTTGTTTTCAATGGTGAGCCAAAGAATTGGCCCTGGCAAATGGACCAGCCTCAGGTTAGGCACATGAATCACTCCAAGACCATCAGGACCATTCAGAGCTAAAGTCCTTGCTGAACCAGGGACTTCACGTCCTTCTTGGGCACGGAGCCACACAGAGCAGTGAGGACAGCAAGAATGCTGCATGTGAGCTCCTTACAGCATGGCATGAGCCTTGGGCTCTGCTGGGGGTTTTGTTTATTTGGTTTGGATCTTTCCTTTGTTTTGTTTTGTTTTAAGCTATCTTGAGTTGGACTTTCAGTCATTTAATCTTACCTGTCACAGGCCTTCATCCAAATCAATATGCATGCTCATCCCTAGAAATACAATGTAATTAAGACCTATTTCTAGCCTCAAAGAGTTAGGGATCTGCAGCAGTCAGGAAGCAGAGGCAGGTGGATCACTGTGAGTTCAAGGCCAGCCTGGTCTACAAAGTGAGTCCAGGACAGCCAAGGCTACACAGAGAAACCCTGTCTTGAAAAACAAAAACAAACAAAAAACAAAACAAACAACAACAAAAGAGTCAGGGATCTGTTTGAACAGGTAAGTACTTATGTACTTAAGAAGTTTGTTGGGTGGGGGGCGGAACACTTTGGGAAGTTGGCTGAGCATGGCTAGCACCAGTTTCAGCATTTAGAAATCGAGATATTCCCCCTAGACTGCTTGCTGCACTTGAGACAGTGAACAGAGTTTAACGTTGCATTAGCCTTTGCGAAAGGCTGCTTGGAGTTCTGGAAGTGTGGTAGTCTGAACATTGATGGCATTCAGGACCCAAACTCCACACTACTAGGAAGATGCCAGCAAAAAAACTTAGTAGGAGCCAAGACCAGTTTCACAGAGTAGCCCCGAAAACAGTAAATTTAGGGGCAAGAAAGCCTCAGGACTGTCTTCCATTAGACATAAAAGTATTCAAAAGGCAGAAGACCTGGGAATATGGCAGGGAAAAGAAAGAAAAAGAAAAAAGAGGGGAAGTCCTATGAGCTCCACACCTCACCCTTTAATGCAATGCCAATGAGGATTAGGGTGCTAGGGCATGCTTAGGGTTCTGAGGCAAAGACTGCTTACCTTGTGAGAGATACAGTTCTGACTTTGCAGGCAAAATGTCTTCTTTCAGCATTGGGTAGCATAAGGAATAGCTCTTTTCTCAGACTTGGTCCTTAAGAAATACTCCTGATCCATGCAATAAGATGACCATGTGTCCCCCTTCCCTGAAAGCCCCTGTTGAGGCTACATAGGTATGGCCCCAAAAAGGGCCAAGCTGGGGCATAGACTTGAGTTGACCACAACCCCTAGCGCTGGCATCTATCTATATCCAGGCTAGAGGTGCTTTGGCCTGGCCTTCTTCCTCACACTATCTTAACACCTAGCAAATGTATTTATTTTTTCCAAGACTCAGCGTCAGGCCCTTAAACTTAGCCATATTTTACAACCAAGAACACCGATGCTTGCTCTGCAGTGTACTACATTATATGGGAATTGTCTGGTCATCTGTGCACACCAGTCTAACATGCTTGAGATGGTCAATACACCCAAAAGTGTCCATCTGATCTCAGATGTGAAGCTAATAACTTGACTTCTTGGTGAAAGACTTACCCTTGAGGCATTAAGTACCCACATACCCTCTTCAGAAAGCTAAGAGATGCAGTGGGTGCCTCAGGTGGGCTCCCCTCAGCATCTATGACAAGTGTGTAGTGCAAACTTGCAGCTAAAATCAGACAAACTGTGAGGGTGAGGCATGGATCACCAATATCATGTAGTTCAGAGCCCCTGGAAGTGATACAGGGGTTGCAACAACAATCCTGCCACATAAAACACACTTAGAAGGCATAGATTCTTGGAAGGTATAGAACCCTGTTGATCTTCTCCCTGACGGAGCCGGGAAAGCCTGCCTGCAGTCTGCACACTGAAGGCCCTGTTAATGCCCGGCTAGTGCTCTGGAGAGGGTCCAGGGTAGTTTCTCTGGTATTGGATTGCGGATGCCCTTCTAGTTTACTTTATCTCTTGGGTGACCAGAGCTGATGGCTCAGGCAGCTGATCAGGATTGAAAGAAGAAAAAGGAGAGAAAGGGAAAAAGAGCCCAAGGTTTCTTCTCTAGGGACTGGCTGTACTGCGGCTGAGGAGAACTTAAACTGACCACCTTTTTTCCTATGGCTGAGGCTGTAAAAGCGGCTTCTGGCTAGAAACTGCACGGGGTCGTAAAAGGAGGCTCTTTGATCTGTAGATAGGCCTCTTTGTGGAGATCTCCAATAAGTTGGTGTAAACTTAGACTTATCAGCCATAGAAGGCTGATGCCCCTGAGTCTGCTAACTTATTTGCTAACCTATAGAGAAATAAGAAGTAAGAGAGAGAGAGATAGAAAATAAACCACTCACACACATACGTTCAAGAGAAGAGGACCAAGAGAAAAGGTGGATGAAGTCAGGTGTTTTAACTTCAACTGAAGTTAAGCTGCTCAATCTTTTCTCCTCTGTTCTCCCTCATTTTCTCCTCTGTTCTCCTTCATTTTCTTCTTTGTTCCCCTTCACTTCTCTCTTGTTCTTCTTCTTTTTCTCCTTTTCTCCTTTTCTCTCTTCTCTCTCGTTCTCCTTCCTTATCTCCTTTTTTCCTTTCTCTCTTCTCCTTTGTTCTCCTGCTCACATTTATTGTAGCCCATATATATACTTCTGAGAAAAGGGAATTACCTCATAGTCAGAAGAGTACAATTAATCACAAAAGCAGATGAATGCTAAAATACAACAGGTTACATGCTTTAAATCTAAACATTTCTTATCTATGTATCCATTACATAAGTTCATGGCGAGTTCAAAATGACGAAGGTTGGCAGGGTCTAAGGTTAACAGGGTCTGAAACTTACAGGAGTATACAACCTATCAGTTAGGATGGACCTGACTATACATTGTCCAGCTATCTCTTAGTTTATTATGAGCTCAGGACAATAATTTTGTCTGTGTTTCATTCTAAGAAACAGAGTAAGTTCAGACATCTCTAGGTAACATCATTCCATATAGGTTCACATGGAGTTTAAACAAATTTGGCTATATTTATGGTCAAATACCAGGATTCGTGGTGCCATCTGCGGTGGAGGCTTATCTGAAGCCACAAATCTGCTGGTAGGCTATCCTAAGTGAGGCATCTGGAGGTCCACAAAGGTATTTATTGCAGCCATAAACTAACTTTAACTTTTAAAACTATTTGGCCAAATCAGGAATTCCATAATCAGGGATTAGTTCATCTGGATAACAAAAAGTACATCTTCAATAAGATCCTCTAGGAAGTTTGCTCAATCAGAGCTGGTCAGTACCCAGAAGCTGACAATTCACACCAATGCCAGATGTATTTATTTTTGGTTTTTCGAGACAGGGTTTCTCTGTGTAATCTTGGCTATCCTGGACTCGCTTTGTAGACCGGGCTGGCCATGAATGTAGTCCTGGCTGTCCTGGACTCACTTTGTAGACCAAGCTGGCCTTAGACTCACAGTGATTCACCTGCCTCTGCCTCCCTGGGTGCTGGGATTAAAGGCATGCGCCACCATGCCCGGCTCTAATGCCAGATTTCAGAGAGATACAGCAGTGCACAATTGACAGGGTAGTCAAAGGTTGGAAGCAATTCTGGGGCACATCACAATACAGACCTTGCAAATATCGGATCACCTCCAGAGATCTCTCATGCCTCCTGGACTTCCCCTAAATCAATGGCTCCTGACAGCATGTCAGAGGCTGGAAGCAGTATTGGGGTACATCATGGTATAAGACCTTGCAAACACCAGATCACCTCCTAGACAGCCCACATGCCTAGTGAGCTCCCTGAACAGGGCGGCTCTTGGCAAGGCCCAGAGAACTAAAAAGGTTCTCCCGTGAGCCTGTAAAGCAGGACGGCACTAGATTGTTTCCCATCCACAGTCCAACAGGCTGGAGACACAGAAAGAGCCATGCATCTGCTGAGCACATGGAAGATAGAATCGATGCCCCTTCAAAGTTGCTTAGACAGGAGATTTTGCTTACCTAGGGGGTAAGCTGGCCTGTTGTTCTATCCAGGCCTCCTACAGTAGATGAGCCCAACCTACATTAAGCAAGCAACTTGTTTTCATCTATACATGTGTCAGATTCATCCAAAAGCATCTTCACAAGGACGTTTGGCCAATATCTAGACACCCTTGATCCCACTCAAGTTGGCGTATAAAATTAACCATCACATATGGAGTTTGGCAACCGAAAGAAAACAGAAGTAAAATAAAAGACACTTTTGAGACAGCTGGTGAACTCTAATTGCTGACTTAAGCAATATTAAGAATGATTTACTGGAGTTTCCTCAAAAGAAAAAAAAAAAGGCAACTAAAAATAGAACCACCATATGATCCAGCTATACCACTCCTGAGTACATAGCCAAAGGACTCTAAGTCGGCATACCACAGAGATACTGGCACATCCCTGCCAAAACCTAACAGCCACTGGCCTTAGTTATTGTATTATATCTTATTGCATCCTATACCCACAAGCTTTTGGATAAACCCTCCTCAAATTGTCCTGCTTTGAACACACCTTGTTTCCTGTTGCTGCCTTGACTTACAGGCTGCGAAGAACTGTCAGCATGCATACAGAAGGACACCCTCTCTTCTCTGAATATACTTACTGCATTACTTATGACTCAAAGAAAGGCCTTCATTTTCTTTATATATATATATATATATACACACACACACACATATATATATAAACATAAACTTGGGCTTAAACTAATAGTTTCAACTAGGCAACAGGGCCATGTGTAATTCTAAGTTGAACAAAGACCTCCTTCACTTACCTCTACTGGCTTTTATTTTAATCTTTGTCTGCTTGGATCTTTGGCTGGTTCCACTCATTGTCTTTCTCCTCCGGTCAATAAGGGGTCAATTTGAAACCAATGCTGACAACTCTATTTTACTCAGATAGGAACTAAGACTTGCTAGGCATTATTGGGTCAGAACAGATTTGAACCGCAGCAGATCTGAGATAAGCAGATAAGACATGGAGAAAGGATGGACCTTCAGGAGTGTTGGCATTACAGAAAGGGTCTATGAAGGGGAGACCCCTCCCCCAGATGTCTGTAGGTTGTGTCAGGGGCCTTAAAGGAGAGACAAAGTGTGAAACACCTTTGACACACTTGATGAGACAGAGGCGGCTTTTATCTCCTAGCTTGGGAGGGATGAGTGTCAGAGATGGAGATGAGGTTGAGGGATCCCATTCATATAGTGTTTCATTGCCTCTCTACATATAATGATGTGGGCTGGAGATAGCTCAGCAGTTAAAAGTGATTGCTACCAAGCCTGTTGCTGAGAGTTCAATCCCCAGAACCCACATAGAGAACAAAGAGAAATCACACAAACACCACACACACACACTCCCAAGAACCCACATGGGTGATGAAGAGAAAGTGTACACACACATTAATATTTAATATAATTGGGTCAGTAAGGTGGCTCAGCAGGTAGCGATGTTAGCCACACATACCTGACAGCCTGAATTCAAAGTAATTTTGATTCTGAGAACCTAAAAAATGTAGAAAAAATAACAGATTCTACAGAATCTACATATGTCTTACAGCGTTGACACACACACACACACAAATAATAATAATAATAAAAGTAAATAAAGGCTAGCTAGACAGATAGATACATAGCCAACATAAGGTTTCTCTCATTGTATGACCAATGCTGACTATCATCTCCTTTGTCATATAATATAAAGAACCCACAATCTTATTACATCTATACATACTACCATATGGAAGGGGAGACTGGATACAGAACAGGTACACCAGGAGCAGGAATCTGTGAGGCCATTAGCCACAACCAGGCAAGGCTGAGAATAGTATATATACGGAGCATTGTTGGTGCAGACTTCGAACCTTGACAAAGGCCTACAACAAGCAATCAGTGACCATACTAAAATCTTATCAGGAGACAGTCAGTCAAACAGGAAAATTGCTAAAAGCCGAATCTCTTCTGAAAAGTTTCCAACAGGCAACTGGAAGTCAGAAAAGCTGAGGTTTGGGTTCTGGTTGAGCCATGGTCCTGATTTTGAGCAAAGCATAAAATTTTTTGGGTGTCATTCCTTCACCATAAGATAAAGGTTGTCACCCCAGATGGCTGCTGAAGTAAAGGAAAATGTACTGGTCTTGGTATCCTGTGGCATTGGGACGAGTAAGGAAATGAGCTATAAAATACTGTTTTTATTTATTGTTTAAGTGTTTTATGTATATGGGTGTTGTACCTGCATGTGTGTCTGTGCATCACTTGTGTTCCTTGTGCCTGCAGAGACCAGAAGAGAGTTCCATGGAGCTGGAGTTATTAACCATTGTGAGTTACCATGTGGGTGCCTGGGAATTGAACCAGAATCCTCTGAAAGAGCAGCAGGTTCTCTTAACCACTGAGCCATCTCTCCAGCTCCTGTCTCCCCAATATTTTTGAAGAATTTCATAATTTAACTCTTTAGGAATTGATCTGGGATAGCCTTGCATAAAGGAAAAGATAGATGATTATCTCAGTGTGTCAAACTGTAGTCATCTGATTCTAAAGTAAATGACAGTATGCCAAGCCACAGTCACATGATTCTAAGTGAGTTTGGCATCTCATGGTTTATCAGTGTGTTTGCTGCTGCGGCCCCTCTGCTACCTGAGTACACTGCTCCCTTTGTTGCTGCCCTCTGTAGCGTCGAGACCACTTAAAGTTAAGTCAGCTCAATTCTCACTCTGTTTCTGTCTCTGCTTTTGGCTTCAAGAAGTTATTTAATATTCTTAAGTGAGCTTAAGATGGTGGAAGAAATTTCTGAAAGATTCAGTTGAAGCAGATTCTATAAAGATAAATCAAATGAGTAGAATAAACTTAAAGATTGCAAAAAATAATAATAAAATAAAGTAAAATAAAATTCATTTTAGCTGGGCCCCAGGGCTCTGCTTTTCATCCCAGCTACTTAGGAAGGAGGCAGGAGGATTGGAAGTCCAAGGCCAGTCTAGGCTGCGGAGGGAGTTCAAGGCCATCCTCTAGAATGTAGTGAGACATTGTCTCAAAATAAATAAAACAGGGCTGAGGCCGGGCGTGGTGGCGCATGCCTTTAATCCCAGCACTTGGGAGGCAGAGGCTCGTGGATCGCTGTGAGTTCGAGGCCAGCCTGGTCTACAAAGTGAGTCCAGGACAACCAAGGCTATACAGAGAGACCCTGTCTCAAAAATAAATAAAAAATAAAACAGGGCTGGAGATGGAACTCCATGTAAAAGACTTCCCTGGAGTCCATGTGGCACTGGGCTCAACCCCAGTACTGAAGAGAAAAACTTCGTTTATATTTGCTATGTATTTAATGACCCTTTTTATTTATTTTTCACAGTCATTTACATTTTTATTTATTTGTTGAAGTCGGAGATAACCTAGAGGACTCAGTTCTTTTCTTCTACCTTGTGAGTTCTGGAGATTGGACTCAGGCTGGTGGAGGCTTGCATCAAGGGCCATTGCCCCCTGAGCCATCTCGATGGCCCCTAAATCAGCATTTTTATGTTAGAGTGCTGCTGTGTGCCAGGCTTGTGCTAGAGAACGGTTATAAAAGAAAACCTTTCTTGTCACTCAGAAAGTAACCCTGATCGGAAACGTCGGGGGGGGGGGGGAATGCTTTGATAAACCCACACACAGAGTACGGTGGGAGCACATGAGGGTGCTGTAGCTGACCCTGGGATGCTCAGGAAATCTTCCAAGAGATGCTGACCTGCGGCCTAAAGGACCACTAGAAACTAACCAGACCTATAAACTACTCAAGGTGGAGAAAGGTGCCCTGTGAACAGAGCAAGTGGCTCCTGCCAATGCATGGCTTGTACTGTTAGGCTGCAAATGCGTCTGTCTGTGTGTTCGGACCTTCAGAACCTAGGCAGGGAGCGACTGGAAGAGAGGCGGGGTAGTGAAGCAGAGGCCGGCTAATAACAGTTTGGTTTGCCGCTCCAAGAAGTATGAAGTACGCACTTGAGGAAGTGGAGTCAGAAGTGGGCAGTAGCTACGAGTAACATAATCGCACTTGATTTTGGCAATGAGTGTCCCAATTTTAGTTAAGGAACTAGAGTGAATGCATTCAGAGAAACACAAAGTGGGGGCTGAGAGACTAAGTTAAAAGGTCACTGCTCTAACCCTGGAGTGTTAGTCCGAGGTTGGTCACTGTACCGGAAGCCCCAAGGAGCAGAGACTTGCATGAGATAAAGGGTCTTTCCTCATTTGACACTCTGTGAATTAGTGATCTGGGGTTGCTTCAGGTCATTGACTCAGTGTGTCCCTCAGCTGCACATTCTAAGCCAGTTTTCCTCAACACGGAAACATAACAGCCTAAGGGACAGGAGCACGGAGAAGGGAAGGCCCTCCAGTTATGACCGGGACACAGGTCTCTTCAGTCAGAACTTGGTAGCTGATTGCTACTCAACTGCAAGCGTAGCTAGGGGAAGAAGTCTTCATTCTGTGGGGCAGCCCACCCAGATCAAAACCAGGGTCTGTTACCAGAGACAAAGAGGAAGATGGGTTTTCTGCGTGACTACTAGCAGTTTCTGTTATGCTAAGAAAAGAAAGAGACCTGACTGAGGTAGTGGCCGCAAGAGTGGACAGCCAAGAATCAATCTGAGGGGACACTGGGAAGGGAGAGTTGAAGGGCTGACCAAAGATCAGAAGAGGCCTGGGCCGAATGGTGCTGCAGCGGACATTCCTGTTTCAGACTACAGCTCCCCGTTAGGTGGCGGTAGCAGCAGCATTTACTTAGTGCTACGGTTTGGAAAAGGTTTGGTGATTACCAAGGACCCGTGTAACAAACCTTTGTCCTCAGGTGGCGGCATTAGGAGGTTCTGTGGGAGCTTGATGAGACGGAAAGTCTGGATATCGTTGAAGGCGTGAAATATTCCTCCTACAAACCCTCGAGTCCCTTGCAAGAGGATTGCTACAAGACTGGGAACAGAGGTCGTGTGCAGAGCACCTTTTAGGATGGTCAAAGACCGGGCTTTGAGTCCCAGTACAAAAAATATTTTAAAAGGTAAGGATGGAGGCTTAGGGTATAAAGGCACCTGTTGCCATGCCTAATCTAATTTCAACCCTGGGGACCCACAAGGTGGAAGGAGAGAATGGGCCTCCATACAGACACGGTGGAGTACACGCACACCACACACACACACACTAAATAAATAAGTAAATAATAAATAAATGTGAGGGGAAAGGAGCCAAGTATGGAGGTGCACACTTGTGATACTTGCACTCAGAAAGCTAAGGCAGAAGGATCTCATGTTGGAGGCCAAGCCTGGGTTACGTAATAAAACCAAGTCTCAAAACCAAAAAGGGGAAAGGAGTGTTAAAACAAACAAACAAACAAACAAACAAACAAGCAAACAAAACCTCTATAAGGAGCAACTGTGGCCTCACCTAGCTCTCTCTGCTCTCTGGCTGAGATGCAATCATGTTTCTACCATTGTGACAGGTGTCACAGCCAAGCATTGGCCCTTGCTGCAAAGGCTTTGCAATGCTGAGTGGACTCCAGGCCCCTAGAAAAGAGAGACACACACAATCCCCCTGGTAGCCTGTGTGCAGCAACTCTTGCAGGTAACAAAAGCTAACTAGTATTCGTAAGTGAAGACAGAGGGAGACGGGATTGGGGAGGGCATGAAACACACGCTTCAGTTTTTCCTCCAGGCTTGACGTGTATGTAGGACACTCAGACAGAAGTAACCCTGTGGGCTGAGTTTAGAATCATCAGCTTTACAGGGAACTTCAAAGTATGACAGCAGATGCTTATTTGAGGTCTGAGAGAAAACAGAAATCATCAACCAGGAAAAAGAAGAAAAAGATGAGGATGGGAACCAAATGTGCAATGACACAAAGGGAGAACACCGGCAGTAAGAGGCACTGGGAGCGAGCCAAGGATGAAACCAAGGAAAGGCAGCTTTTCAGAGGGAAGAATGAGAGACTCATGGGCACTGTGGAAGATATTTCCAAGGACAAACCATTAAAAACCCAACTTCTCCACTCGTTAAAGGAAGGGAAGGAGGACATTAATTTTCCTTCTGTGCGGCTGCTCAGCCAGTTCAAAATCAGAGTCTATTCCCAGAGACTGAGAGGAGGTGGAAGTGGCCTGTACTTCGCAGGCTGGGAGAGGTGACGCCTTCCCGCACCTCGCACGTAATAGCTAAAGTGTTTAGCACTTTGTGTTTGCTGCATTCGTTTCTGTTGGTTGGTTCTTGCGTTTGTGGGTTGTTGATGTGGTTTGAGACCCGGTTTGTTTACGTAGTCCTGGCTGGCCTGGAACTCACTGTGTAAACCAGCTGGCCTTGGACTCACAGGCTCACCAGTCTGCTGGGATTGAGAGAAGGCAGTATCATTAGTATTTTAATCCATTTGATGACTTCCTGTTCTCCATCTTATTCTTTTAGCCAAGTCTCCTACTTCTCCCCCTCATTTTTTTTTTTAAATCAAGCTTAGCTCAGTTTGGACCTAAGTGAAAGCTTTACTTCAAGCACTGTGAGAAGCCTAAATCCTGTGAGTACAGTCAAGCCAGCAGAGCACGGATCACAGGGACCCTCGTAACCACAGCTCACAAAGATTGGCAGAGCAGATTCCAGCCATTACAAAATAGAACAAATAGAAGTAACATTTTTCTCCACTGAATACAGGCATAATTCAAAGAGTGCCTAAACAGTCCTCTGGCATGCAAGTGATACAGCCACCACGAGAGATGTTGTGGACCGTGAGAAAGAGGGTCTTGTGCCAGGTCCTTAGGTCAATGAGGCCTGCTGCCAAAGGGGATTGTGGGAGTCTTTCCTGCTTCCTCTCTTTTCCCCTCAGAAACAAACTGTGTAGCTTTGCTCTGCCTCACTTTCCTGGTCCTGCTTCTGCTATGATGGCGTTTTTCTGACACTGCTAGCCAACCATGGACAGAAACTTTCAAAACCATGAGCCAAAATAATTATTTTCTCCTTGCAAGTTCATTATCTCAGGCGAGTGTTATAGGAAGAATGCTAACTAACATGGGTTCTATTTTCCAGTGTTTAGCATGAGTGAAAAAAAAAAAAACTGAAAAACTCTAAATGTCCAGAAAAATGACATGTTTGTAAGGTGCTTTAAAAGTCATGTTTTGCTTGTTAGTTTTTGTTTTGTTTCTCTGTGTAGCCTTGGCTATCCTGGGCTCACTTCGTAGACCAGGTTGGCCTGCCTCTGCCTCCCCAAGTGCTGGAATTACAAGTGTGTGCCACCGTAGCTGGTGCTTTATGAAGCTGTGTAGCCAAGGCTACTCAGGGAAGCCCTGTCTAACCCCCGCCCCCAGTACTTTTGGTGTGCGCCAGTGAGATGGTTCAGTGGGCAAAGCACTTGCAGCCAAGCCTGGACCTAAGTTCGCTCCCCAGGACCTATAGAGTGGAAGAAGATGACTCCTGAAGGTTGTTTTCCTGACCTCCACACAGGACGTGGCCTGTGTCCCTCTAAAATGAAATAAATGTAATAAAAAAATCATGTCTGGGGACTGGCTTGGAGGGATGGCTTGGCGGTTAAGAGCACTGGCTGTTCTCACGGGTGACTTGAGTTCACTTCTCAGCACCCACGTGGTGGCTAGCAACTGTACCTCCAGTTTCAGGGACTCTGAGGCTCTTCTGCTCTCTGTGGTACACAGACATACATTCAGGTAAAATACCCACACACATAAAACAAAAAATAAATAAATATAAAACACATTTTTATTTTTAAAAGTAAGGTTTTATGGCATGTGATTTGAAGAATCAAATATCTATATATCAAGTATATCTATATATTTTATACGATATAGAATCACTTATCTATATAATCTATAATACTTATTTAATCATCACTTATTTATTTGCATTCTGACATCAGCTCACTTGAGTGAAATAGAAGTACATAGGACTGAGGATACAGCTCTGTGCTACTGTGCTTGGCCAGCACGTACAGGCCCCTGATCCAATACCTAGTTCCATCAAAACAAACAAACAAACAAAAATCCCATCATATAAAAGCCAAGTATGCCCTATAGATTCCATGGGGGTGTGTCTCTTAATTAAATGCTGTCTAGCTGCTTTTCACAAAAACATTCTGGTACCCTGTGAACCTGTTATTTTGCTTCTTGGCCCCAAACTAAGTCGTTTAAACTCTTCTTTGAAAAGTGAATATAGGCCTTTAAAATGTGATTCTCTGCCCCGCCCCCTCTTGTAACAGCTGACCCTGAAGTCTTATTGACAGTGGGAAAGACAACCAAAAAAAGAGAAGCATTTTCCTTCCTCAGGTGCTCACTGAGCAGGTACAACAGCTTTTCCAGAGGCCAGCTTCTGCCATCCATAGTGAGCAGCCAGCAGCCAGCAGCCAGCAGAGACATCAGCCTCCCCGCTAGTCTAGTCTCCCCGGGTAGAATGTTTCTGCAAGCAATTTGCCCATTACCATAAAAGGTGAAATTAGGGAAGATTCCATGACGAGATTCCAAATTCTGTTCCGCCACAGTGACTTATCTGCCATCGAAGGAGCCACTGCCCACACCCTCTTGAAACAGGTCAAGATCACAGCCCATTGGGCAAGGGAGGGGCTCTTGTTACCTCAGCCCTGGAAGTTTGTTTGTTTGCTTCTTTCTTTCTTTTTTCTTTTTTCTTCCTTCCTTCCTTTCTTTCTTTCTTTCTTCCTTTCTTTCTTTCTTTCAAGTTTTCAAGACAAAGTCTCTCTGTGTAACAATTTCTGGCTGTCCTGGACTGACTTTGTAGACTAGGCTGGGCTCAGCCGCACAGAGATAGGGCTGCCTCTGCCTCTGGAGTGCTTGATTCACAGCCACCACACCTAGCCTAGCACTTTCTTCCTTTCTTTTCTTGTTCTGTTTTTTGAGACAGGGTTTCTCTGTGTAGCCCTGCCTGTCCTGGACTCACTTTGTATACCAAGCTGGCCTCGAACTTACTACAACCCCTGCCTCTGCCTCCCCAGTACTGGGATTAAAGTCATGCACCACCATGCCCAGCTCAGTGCTTTCTTTCTTTCTTAAATTGCTATTTCTTTTTTACAATTCTTCTTCTTTTTCCCCCTTAAAAAATGTGTATGGCCATTTTTCCCTGCGTGTATTTGTGTGTACATTTGTATGTCTGGTACCTGCAAAGGCCAGAAGAGCGCTTTGGGTCCTCTGCAATTGAAGTTACAGGCAGTTGTGAGCTGCCATGTGGGTGCTGGGAATCAAACTTGGGCCCCTTGAAAGCAGCCAGTACTCTTAACCCTGAGCCATAGTCTCCGGCACCTGTTCTCACTCCTTAAGTGGCTAATTCCTTGCTATTCTATGCCTCATTTCCACATCAGATTCATACTGAATTTACCTTCTAGAAACTGCTGTGTGACTTTTCTCTCCCGACTAGATCCCGAGTGCCACACTACAGCTCTAGGCAAGCTGCCCTTCTATCGAGAGAACTGTAGGACAGAAACACGGAAACAGAATATTCTTCTGCTGCAACTCAGGGGTCCTTCAAGCTCAGCTCTTTGGGAGCTAGATGGTAAGGCTGTTGACGTGAAGGAGCTAAAGATTCTGTCAGCTGGGGCTGAAATCTATAGCACTTAGATATTCAGCAAATAATGGAAACTGAGGCCGGCTGATCATGCGCCACCTTCTTCCAGCACCTACTGAGATTCTCTCTAGCGTCTCCCTCAAGACCCCTTGCGTGTTCAGCTTTTGTCAGGTCTCAGAAATGTTAAGATGATTAGAATGTATTACGTAGTAACTCAGGGAGTAAAACTCAAAAGTTTCAGGAAGTCCCTAAAGCTTATCAGATTCACAAGGCCTCTCCCTCCCCAGGGTTTATATGCCATAAGGTTGCTGAGGATTCTCTGTGGCTGGTAGAGCTGCATGAAGGTTGTTCAGACAGCTCCAAGGCTGCAGGTTTGTTGTTGTTGTTTTGGTTCTTATTTTTGTTTTTGAGTCATCATCTATGCTGGGATGGACATTATGGTGATGTAGCTGCTCTTGAGCCATCCCTACTCCCAAAAAAATATTACCACCCCCCCCCAAAAAATAAATAAAACCCTCACTCATACTCCTGCCTGTAACACCTATAAATTCATTGGTTCATCACATTGCTCAAAAAAAGTTCTGTTCATCCACCTGTTCCTGTCTTCCCAGAAACTACTAGTAAGTTTCCTTCAACGACAGTTGATGAAAACTATTTTGGGGGTTGCATACTTGGCAAGCACTAATCCCAACCCTCCAATAGAACATGTATTTTCTATAATTTCGGATTGAATATAAGATTCTGGAAGTCGAGTGACCACTGGATTGTAGAGTTGTCATTGTAGTGTTGATTGGATAAAGACACAAAGTCTAACAAGCTATACACAGAAGCTGGAAAGTGAAGATGTGGGCTTTTTTTAAAAGGAGTGTCCCTAAAACACCTAGCCATTACTTAGGAATGAGATTAATTCTGTCCCTTCTTTTTATCTTTGTGATCATACCCATCTGTAAAAAGTTTTCTTCTTTCTTTCTTTCCTTTTTTTTTTTTTTTTTTTTTTTTTTTTCCTTCTCCTGAGACAGTGTTTTTCTGTGTAACAGAGTCCTGGCTCTGTCCTGGACTCACTTTGTAGAATAGGCTGACCTCAAACTCACTGCTGCCTGTGTCTGTTTCCTGGGTACTGGGATTAAAGGCAAGCACCTCCACTCCTAGCTAAAATTTTCCCTTTTAAAGTTGTCTCTGATGTAGATTTATATACATTTCATTGTTCTTTTTTTTTTTTTTTTTTTTAAATCACCATTGTTTTGTTTTCAAGGGGATTGGGGGAAAATCTATATAAAACAACTTATGTGTTTTCTCCCTGGCCAGTTCTCTGAGGAGAATATTACATGATGTGTATTAGTCATTTCAGAGCTAGCTGTCTTGCTAGTTTGTGTGGTAGAAAAGTAGATGGGTTAGGGCTAGTGTAGTGAGTTTGGGGCTCTGGCACTGATTCCTTCAGACAGTATCCGAAAAGATGAATCTTTTGGTTAGGAGAAGATTTCCATTGACCTTTCTCCTTGTAGTAGGATTTATCCCAATTTTAGGTGTAGGAGTTAAATGTGACAAGATCCACCAGTTTAATCCCACTTTCCCAGATCATAATTATTGGTGGTTAGTTTAAGGAGGGCGGGTCAAGGTCATAGCCCAGGCGAACCTTGAACTCTTGATCCTCCTGCCTCACTTCCTAGGGAGTGCCACCACATCCGCCTATGGTCTTTGAATAGTGTCGGTTTGAACAGTGAGCCAGACCTCAAGTTCAATATGTCTAAGTCATCCTCCATTTCTACGAGCTCGGAGTCCGGGGGAGCTTGTCTGTGAACAGTTCCGAGGCCCTGGTGCGCTGCTGCGATGGGGGGAGCAGGGGTGGGGCTTGTGGCACCTGAAGCTGGGGCACTATAACTGAGCCCAGCAGGGGCTCTCCTGGAGTGAGTTCAGGCTTTTACCTGGATTCAATGGATTCTTGCTCTCAATGCAGGTTCTCAGCCTCTCTGCCCAGAAGAGGCCCTGCTGCTCCTCGCAAGTGGGGAGGGAAGTCCCCATTGCCTGGGATTGGAAAGCTTCAGCGGTAGTTGCTGGAAAAGCCAGGAGCTAAACTTGGTTGAGCATGCTAACTTTATTGTGCATTCTAAGCCCATGCATTCGATGCAGAAGGGGAGTCAACGCTAAACCAGAAGCTAAAAAAAAAAAAAAAAAAAAAAAGGAAAAGGGAACCAAAAGGACAGGAAGGATGAAAAAGGACCACATAGGCCAAAAGGGAAGGATGAGAAAAGACAAAAGGGCCCGCCAAGACGACCCCCACTTGCGAGTCCTGGGGTTTTTTGTTTTAAGCCCTGGGAGTTGTTTAAAAAAAAAAAAAAAAAAGGAAAGACACCAAGATGTGGCTTCTGTTTATAGGAAATATCTCGAGAGCCTTATCTCAGGAAGGAGAAACAGCCCTTAGCAATGCTGAGGAGGACCAGGTCTGTGACACCTCTCACCACATGAGATTTAGGGGCCTGCTGGGGTCAAACGGGAGTCACCCGCCTTTTCCAAGCCCGTTAGAATGGCTAACTGGAGGAGATAGGACTTCCATGTTGCCCAGCAATGCCCTACATGTCTAGACTAAGATAGACAATAAATACACACTTTTGCTTAAGTCATTTCAAGTTGACACTGGCTGGATGGGTTGTAGTTAACGAATTACTAAATGAGTCTAGAGACTGGAGAATGGCCCAGAAGTTGAGAGCGCTAGCTGTTCTGCCCGAGAACCCCAGTTTGATTCCCAGCACTCACGTGGCAGCTCACAACTTTCTATAACTCCAGTTTCAGAGGATCCAACAGCCTCTTCTGAGCTCCACAGGCTCCAGGCATGTACATACTACACAGACACACATGAAGGCAAAACGCTCAAACATTTAAAATAAAATACAATATACTTAGTCTAGTATATTTTGTCCACAAACTAATTTTTCTCTTATAAGAGGAAATGGGTGCTGGGCATTGGTGGTGCACACCTTAATCCCAGTACTTGGGGAGCAGAGGCAGGCAGATCTCTCTGTGTTCAAGGCCAGCCTGGTCTACAGAGTAAGTCCCAGGACAGCCAGGTCTACACAGAGATACCCTGTTTCAAAAACAAAAACAAACAAACAAAAAAACAGGGTCTTAAGACCTGCAGATGAATAAAAGTGCAGTGGAGAGGAGGGAAGGCTGGGAGAGCTGTAATCGCACCGTGAAGAGAGGAGAAAATGGAGATGAAATGGCAGTGACAGGTGTGAGAGAGGGCTGGGGTCAGCAATGGTCCATGTGGTTGGTGGGGTGGAGTGCAACAGCCTGGAGCTCAGGCAGATGCAGACTCTGAACACGCCTCCTGGGCCTAGGGTCACCCTGGCTCTAGTTGAACAATGATTCACTTCCTTGGCTGGCCCTCCTTGAAGGACCACTGTGGTCCATGCAGCTGCTGAGGGCCATGTGTGGGTCAGTGGCCCTGATGCAGCTGGAGCCAGTTCAGTGTCTGTGGCCCATGTTACCCCCCAACACCATGCGGAGGACTGTGCTTTGTGCCGTGGCCTGAAGTCGTGTTGGTTTCTATGGGCTATGGTGCTGCTGTGGGCCGTGTTGGTGTGAGTGGCTTGTGTTGCCACCTGAGGCCATGTTGAAGCACACAGTCCCGGCTACCTCTGAGGGCCTTGTCTGGGTCCATGGTCCTACTGCAGATCATGATCTGTGGTGTCGCCAAGAAACCACGAGGAAGCCCTGATGGCGATGATAACTGGGACACACAATTGATAAAAAGCATGTGGAAGGCTTTTGTGTCAACCCCTGCCCCTACCCCAACTTCCACCCACCAAAAATCACAGCCTAAATCAGGAAGCCATCAAAGAGAACTTCTAACGGTTGTGATAAGGATGCTGAAGTGTAGCTCTCCACAGCTGATGGCTTCTGGTAGGGAAGGCCTCAGTTTTCTTTAGGGAGCTAGGTCACTGGGATTTTAACCATGCTCTAGTGAGTATACGGACAACACAAAGTGGACTTGTTTTCCTTTTGGAGGTGGGGGGTGGGGAAGGCCACAAAGGGCAGGGTGGGGGCAGGCACGGAAGGGCTGGGAAATGAGTGTGATCTGGGTGTATGAGGAGAAATTCTCAAAGAATCAATAAAAATATTATTTTGGGAAAAAGTGATAATTAAAAACAAAAAGGTACAAGTCAACTGAAAAGTGACTCCTTGGAAGTTAATGAGAGAGCATTATATATGTGTAGTATTGTTTAAAAGAAGTCGGCGGGGCGGGGGCGGGAAATCACCTGATTTCATTATGACAGATTGAACTGAAGAGTTGTCAATAGGCCCTAGTTAGTAAGCCTAACCGGATCCATATACATTGTGGTGTGAACATGAAATGTTCCTTTAAGTTCGGGTTTAAAACATTTGGTTCCTCCTAGCTGATGAAGTTATTTTAGAAGATTTAGAAACATTAGGCGGGCATGCGTGGTGGCACATACTAGTAATCCAGGTACTTATGAGACAGAGACAGGCAGATCTCTGTGAGTTCGAGGCCAGCCTGGTCTATAAAGCAAGTCCAGAACAGCCAAGGCTACACAGGGAAACCCTGAAAAGAAGGAAGGAAGGAAGGAAGGAGGGAGGGAGGGAAGGAAGGAAAGAAGGATGGAAGGGAGGGAGGGAGGAAAACTTTTAGGAAGTAGAACGATGCCAGGAGCCAGAAAGGATTCACTGTGTGGTAGGGGAGGTTGGAGTTCTACCACCCAGCCCTACTTCCCCTTTCTCCCCAGCTTCCTGACTGTAGAAACACTGTGACCAACCTCCTCAACCTCCTGCCACCAAACTTTCTCTATTTTTGTTGTAGTTGTTGGTTTTTTGTTTGTTTTCAAGACAAGGTTTCTCTGTGTAGCACTAGCTGTTCTGGACTCACTTTGTAGACCAGGCTGGCCTCAAACTCAGAGAGCCACCTGCTTCTGCCTCCCAAGTGCTGGGATAAAAGGCCATCACAACCGGCTAAGCCTTCTTAAGTATGTTTTTTACTTTTGTTTTTGTCCACTGTTTTGTTACCCCCAACAAGAATAGTAGGTGATACATATGTTTCCATTTATTTATTCCATGTATGCCTATGGTTTGCATGCATATGAATATTCTGTTCTGAATGAATTGACTCCTAGGATGGTTCTTTATGGGCCATCCCAGTAGGTCGGTGATGTTTGAAGTTCCTGCTGTCTACAAACCGCTCATTAGTGCTTTACACAAACAGTTCCCACCTGTGCCGGTTTATTTGCGTTGTGTTTCTGTGCTTTGGCTGCAGAGTGGCAAGAGCTAGGAAAGCACGCTCTGAGCAACAGAGGGGTGGGCCTGCTCTGTCCCTATAGCGTCTGCTGAAAGGACAGCCTGAAGCCCATTCCAAAACAGCAAAGAACGTGCGAAGAGAACAAGCTCACGAGGAGCAGCCTAACCTACAGCGAACCACTTCATGTTATTTCCCCTGGAGTGAAAGGGGCACAAACTGATACAGCTGTTTTTTATTTATTTGAGCTAAAAAAAAAAAAAAAAAAAAAAAAAAAAAAAGGAAATCTCTGAATGAATGAACCTTGGCAAACATGTGTCAGGAAACAATAGAAACTTACCCGGGCTCTTTTTATAAATTTTATCCAGCTGCAAAATTTGTCCTTGTGATGAGTTGGGGCCATCAGAGAGGGAAAGATGCTTGTAGGAGGAAAAAAATCCACAGACAATTCAACATTAGCTGGACCATTAGCTTCAAAAACGAGGAAATGCAGTCTATAAAACTAAGAAGCCTGATTTGTTATTTCTCATCTCTCCTTATCACAACTGACTTAAAGCAGAACCTTAAGACTTCTTCAAGGAAGAGCATCCCAATAGGCTAGCCAATCCCAAGTGGTTAGTGATAACATGTGTGCATATGAACAACACTAAATGGATTCAGCATGTTGTATTTATATGTACAGGTGTGTGTGTGTATCCATGTGTGTCCGTGTCCGTGTGTGTGTGTGTGTGTGTGTGTGTGTGTGTGTGTGTGTGTGTGAGAGAGAGAGAGAGAGAGAGAGAGAGAGAGAGAGAGAGAGAGAATTAAAGATGTCATGAATTTGAGGAGTTGGAGGAGGAAGAAGGTGGGGAAATGATGTAAATATGGTACTTAGGTATGAAATTAAAAAAATAGACCTTACACTGAGTGTGGTAGTGCACACTTTTAATCTCAGCACTCAGGAGGCAGAGACAAGTGTATCATTGAGGTCAAGGTCAGCCTGGTCTACAGAGCCAGTTCCAAGACAGCCAGGGCTACACAGAGAAACCCTGTTGTACTGGCTAGTTTTATGTCAACTTGACCCAAGCTAGCATCATCAAAGAGGAGGAAACCTTAATTGAGAAAATATCTCCATCAGAGCAGGCTGTCATGACCCAGCCCATTGTGGGTGGTGCCAGCCCTGGGCTGGTGATGCTGGGTTCTATAAGAAAGCAGGCTGAGCAAGTCATGAGGAGCAAGCCAGTAAGCAGCATCCCTCCATGGCTTCTGCATTAACTTCTGCCTCCAGGTTCCTGCCCTGTTTGAGTTTCTATCCTGACTTCCTTAGTGACAAACAGCTATGTGGAAGTGTAAGCCAAATAAACTCTTTCCTTCCCAACTTGCCTTTTGGTCATGCTGTTTCATCACAGCAATAAAAACCCTAATTAAGACACCTGTCTTAAAAAACCAGAAAACAAAACAAACAAACAATGAGACAAAACAAAACAAAAATAACTGGAAACAAGTACTTTTACTTTGTTTTAGTTCATTTTCCTCCTGGGATTCCACAGATATTTTAAATATTAAGACATGTATTCCTCCATAGGGGAGATTTACAGTTTAGTTAGCCATCCCTTTAAAAAACAGGTACAGGGGCCAGAGAGATGGCTCAGCGGTTAAGACGGTGTGCTGACTGCTCTTGAAGAAGACTGGGTTCAATTCCCAGTACCCACCTCAGGTGGCTTGTAACTGCCTGAAACTTCACAGCTTAGGGGATCCCTGAGTTCTGTTTTTCGTAGGATTCTGCACTCATGCACATATAGCCATACACAGAAATGTACACACACGTAATTAAAATAAAGCAAATCTTTTTTTTTAATGTAACATTCTTTAAAACATTTATTTCTCCAGAAATGGGCAAGTACATTAATGACTATCCCAGCACTGGACAGCTACAATCACCCACCACTACATCCACCATGATGCTATTTTTAATACTGGGCATCGTGTTTGATACTTACGCCATTTTAGTCTTTGCAGGAATGCTAAGCCTGCTATCGGTGGTAAAGGAGGGACAAGGTCAGTTTGAGATGGTTGGTTTTACTATCGTGAATTAAAAACCCAGGTCAGTTAAAGAGCTCAGACACTTTCCACTGAGTTTTAGGTTTTTATTTATACACTTACTAGAGCAGTGTTAACTTAATTGAAAGGACTGCTGTGGCTTGAATATAAATGGCAGCCATATTTTGGAAACTTTAGGAGAAGAAACTTAGCTAGAGTGAAGGCCCCTGGAATGTGCTCTTTGTGGCCATGTTTCACCTTGGCCCAGTCTCCTCTGTGTCCTCTGCTTCCTGGTCATCATGATGGAAGAGTTTTTGCCCCTCTGTGATATTCTGCCTCACTACAGACCTGATGAGCAAGAACTGAATCCTCTAAAACCAGGAGCCAAAAGGACTCCTTCCTCCCTGCAGTTGATTCTCGTATATATATATATATATATATATATATATATATATATATATATATATACACACACACATATACATATATATATGTCACAGTGATGACAAACTGGGGAGCACAAGGACCAATAACTATCACCCATTTCTTACCTGATTTCTGACTTAATAGGGAGCAATATAAAAGTAAGACAGGTGGAAAGCAAGAGGGATCACCTTCACTGCTCACAAAGCTTAGCTGGGAAGGCAGGTGTCTGAGCAAGTAGGCTCAGAAATGCCAAACCCAGAGTGTTCAGATGTACCTATTAGTTCCTCCTTCCTGGAGAATGAGAAAGAAACCCACAAGCTTCCTCTCTCCCACCATACCCCAAGAGGGGGAAACTGAGTTGTCCAAATCCAATTTCTCTTTGGAAACCCACTGGTCCCCCCAGCGTGGAACAGTGTGATAACTGGCAGAAGACCAGCTCCCTGCGCTAAGATGCACACTAATGGACCCTGTCACATGGGAGAACCCTCGAGAGAGGGGAAGAAGGACCCTCAATCACACTAACCACATACCCATCAATTCGATGGATTGATCGGTAACTCTTCTTAACATTCTTTATAGAAATTCTTCTATTGCCTTATAAGGTTCAAAAGAGCACTCTGACTATTCTTAGAGTTTTAATAGTGTCATTACAAAGCGATTACACTAAGCACCTACCTATATGTAGCCTTGGGGTGGACATTTTCACCTGCCGTGTTCTCCTGCTATGATTTCAAGAGAAGACATTTATTGTGATAGAGTGGGGATCTTGGGCGCACTAGTGAGCTCAAGGCTAATGAAATCTCCAAAGGGTTTCTGTCTAATCAGCACCACTCCTACGCTTTGGGCCTGACACAAAAAGGCTCTCAATAGCTCCTTGTTAGATAAAGCAGTCAATTAATGTAGTTTCTATGAATCCCATATTTATTTCAGTGGTCATATCTAAATGTTTGCAAAAATACCTTTCAAATGCAAGAATTTCAGATGTGTATGGGAGAGAAGAAATTCAAGAAGAAAAGATGCAATTAAAAGGAAAAGTATGTTGATGTTTTTCCAAATATTTGCATAAATCATTCTATACCCAGAATTTTCTTTCCCTACTGTTTCCCTGTCCATCTTTCTTTCTTTTTCTTTTTTTCTTTCATTCTTTTTTTTTTTTTTTCCCCCGAGACAGGGTTTCTCTGTGTAGCTTTGGCTGTCCTGGACTCGCTTTGTAGACCAGGCTGGCCTCGAACTCACAGTGATCCACCAGCCTCTGCCTCCTGAGTGCTGAGATTAAAGGTGTGCTCTGATGCTTCACTGGTCTGGAATTTGACCACGCCCCCTGGATGGGGAGCCCTGGTGGCACTCAGAGGAAGGATAGCAGGCTACCAAGAAGACACCTGATACCCTATGAGCATATACAGGGGGAGGAGGTCCCCCTCAGTCACAGTCTTGGGGGAGAGTATTAGGGAGAAAATGGGAGGGAGGGGGGAATGGGAGAATCTAAGGGATGGGATAACAATTGAGATGTAATATGAATAAATTAATAAAATATATTTAAAAATAATAAAGGTGTGTACCACCACACCCAGCCTTCTTTCATTCTTTGTTGTTTGTCTTCCCTCAAATCCTTAGTCTCTTCTCTCTTGTTCTTTTGGTTATAACATTTTATTTTTTTATTGTGTGGGTGCACATGAGCCATGATGTGCATGTGGAGGTCACAGGACAGCTTACCAGTCAGTTCTCTCTTTTTCCCCGCAACTTTCCAAACGGATCATGACAGCAGCCTATCAATCTATACTTAGACCAAGAGACAGGCAGGCAGGCATGGTGATGACCACCTTTCATCTCAACACTCGGAAGGCAGGCAAATTTCTCTGAGTTTGAGGCTAGCCTGGTCTAATAAGGAGTTTCAGTCCAGCCAAAGCTATATCGTAAGACCCTGTCTCAAAAAACCAACAACAACAGAAAAAAGAAAAATAGAAGATACTGAATATGTGTTTGGTCCACACTAGCTTCTCTGAGGACTACAGGTAGAATTATAAAGCAGGTTGAATTTAAGGACTTGCATTTACCATCACACCTGCTCCTGCTTCCTTATCATTACTTCTCCAAGGTCTCGTGGGTTTTATAATGTTCCCTTGTCAAACTTCCACTATCCTACTTGTCTTCCCCAAAGTACAACATATTAAAGAGCCTCTTTCTTCCTTCCTGTTTCCACAGCAACAACATCAGACAGGAAGTAGCAACATGCTCTGGCTAGTATAAGCTGAAAACAACTTCATGTTTTATTTAATTTGTGATTTAGCTTTAAGGTGTTTGTGCTTTAGATTAATAAATCTTTATCTTATATATATATATATATATGAGTATTTTGCCTGCATGTATGTCTAATGCAACACATGTGTCCTTGGTGCCCCTAGAGGCCAGAAGAAGGTATTGTGAGCCACCATATTGGGGCTGGGAATAGAACCTGGGTCCTCTGAAGGAGCAACAAGTGCTCTTAACTGCTGAGCCACCACTCCAGCCCACGTGGCTTGTTTATTGTGGTGTTGGAGATTGAGTTGAGGGCTGTACCTGCTAGCATCCTACCAGTGGTTTATACTCCCACCCCACAGAACACCATTTTAAAAGGAAGTGGTCACCAGAGTGCTTCAGCAATAGCTCCAAACCAGGATTTTGTCCTTCAAGGATGATGTGAAACCTCTTGCTTAAGAGGAGAGGGAGCAGTTCTTGAACCTTCTTTCTCATTTTGCTCCAGCAACAGTGCAACTGAACACTCTGTGGAAGGAGATTGGCGGGCTCTGCCAGCAAACCCAGCAGGTGAACAAGTGCTCTTTCTCCCTTGGATTGCTCCAGAGATCTGTATCTGCTACCTCTCACTACTTCCTCATGCCTGAAAGTGGGCACTCTCTGTGCCCGTCCCTGCGTCCCTGCAGCGACCTAACTCAGCAATTATCCCTAGAATGGTGGAACCTCAGCCAGGAGTGGTGGCACATGCCTTTAATCCCAGCACTCGGGAGGCAGAGGCAGGCAGAGTGCTGTGAGGTCGAGGCCAGCCTGGTCTTTTAAGGTGAGTCTAGGATAGCCAAAGCTACACAGAGAAACCACGTCTCAAAAAAAAAAAAAAAAAAAAAAAAAAAAAAAAAAAAAAAAAAAAAAAAAAAAAGAAGCAAAGAAAAAAAGAAAGAAGGAAAAAGAAACAAAGAAAGAAAAGAAAAGAAAAGTAAAAGAAATAAAGAAAGGTGGAATCTCTATAAAAGTAGGGGAGGGGAGGGAGAGCTCATGACAATGTCTCCTCCAGTTTGCTCCAGACAGAAGCTCCTGCAAGTCATCATTAGAGGATGGCAGAGGGAGAATGTGTCTGGGATTGCGAAGGAAAAGGAGCACTTCCTCAGCCTTTCTCCCTGGCTTCCTTCAGCAATGACTCCACACCTGACACCTTCTTCTGAGAGGTGAGCAGAAGCCTCCCTTTGCCTGAATGCTCACAGCACCATCTTCCCTGGTCTGACCGACAATCAACCCAGATCTGTGCTCAGCCTCCAAAGCCCTTTCTACGTGCACCCAGCGCTCCAGCTTTTATAACTGTCATCCAAGGGTTTGTCTAGCTTTGTAGGTTGACAAAGCTGTGCATGCCTCATTTCCTAGACCACAGAAAACAAAAAGGGTGACTTTTAAACATGCAGACACTCCATGCAATCTAGTCAAGTGAGTAGACATCTGCTTCAGCCTATCTCCTCAGTGTAGGGCAGAGCATTGAGAGAAAAGTTCTAGCTCTCTGCTTCTCTACAGGCAGGGAAGGAAGTGGAACAAGCGTCAGCCCTTGTACCTCCTTCAGCTTTATCACAAAACGGTGGCTCCAGCGGAGTACTCAGCCCTAACGTGTGCGCAGGGTCCCAGTTAGAACACGTACACAATGGACAAGCACAAGGAGTTTGTAGCTCCTCAGCATCTCAACAGGGCCAGCTGTAGAGGCACACTTCTTCTATATTAGCTCATGTGTAGAAGCCAACAGAGGAGCCAAGAAAAAAATGAAGAAACATGGAACTGTGGTGCAAATAAAGAAGGGTAAGTCTCCAGAAGCCAGTCCTAACTAAGTGGAAATATTTGACTTGACAAGACATTCCAAAGAGCAGTCTTAAGATCATCATCAAGTTAAGGAAACCAGCAGATTGAATAAACAGTAACTTGAACAAGGAGTTGAGGAACGCGTGAGCTGAGCTCAAGAATTCAGTAGGGGCTGGAAGTGCTGGGATAGCCTTTAATTCTAGCACTGGAGAAGCAGAGGCAGTCAGATCTCCGTGAGTTCCAGGCCAGCCAGGGCTAGATAGTAAAACTTTGTTTCAAAACAAAACAAAACAAAATGATAAAACCACACACACACACACACACACACACACACACACACACACACGAAAAAGAAAAGAAGGAAATAAAGAACTCATTAGTACAATAAGTGTATTCTACTCAAAATCCCCATTCCTATGATGGTAGTGTACAAATCAACCCTATCTCTAGTGTGAAATTTTGAAGACAAACTGTTAAAGTAACTATAGCCATGATAATGTGTTACTGGCCACAGCTTGTAAAAGATGCAAACCATCAACAAAAAATAATCAACAAATTGTGCAAAAGAAGAATAAAAGAGTACAGTGTTTGAGGCTGGGCATGGTGGTGCCTGTGTTTAATCCCTGCACTTGGAAAGCAGAGGCTGGTAGATCTCTGAGTTCAAGGCCAGCCACTTTACACAGAGAGTTCAGGTCAGCCAGAGCAACACGCTGAGATCTTGTTTTTTGTTTTTGTTTTAAGTAGTTTTTTCAAGTGACCAAACTTGTTGGCATTATCAGATTAAGACAGTTCCTAGTACAATAGGTGTACTTTATACAATCCACACAGTAACTGCATTAATTAGTAACTTCTCGTTGCTCTGAGAGAATACTTCACGGAAGCAACTAACAGAAGGAAGGAAGGGTTTATTTGGGAACATGCTCCGAGGATGTAGTCAGTTGAGGAAGGGAAGGAGGGCACGGTAGCAGGAGCCTGGGACAGTTGTCACATTCTGTGAGCAAGCAGAGAGATGCATGCTGGTTCTCAGCTTACTTCTGGAACCAAGCGGCTGAGATGGTGCTGTCCACTTTCAGGATGGCTCTTTTCTCCTCGTCTGAACTCTCCTGGAGGTGCTGTCATAGACCCACGCAGGGGCACATTTCCACAGTCATCCTAAGTCCAGTCAGGCTGACAATAAACATCAACCATGGCAAGTCCACATTTGTCAAAATGGCACATGAACACAGCACCTTAAACGGTAATGTTCCTCCCCTGGCCCCTGAAGTCTCATTCTCATAATGCGAAGTGCATTTAGTCTGTATCTAAACATCTCCGCACTTTTAAGCTCACAGCACTGCTCAAACATCCAAAGTTCACACTAAAGACAAACTTAACTGTGAGCTCCCATAATATCAAATGGTGGGTCATGCGCCTCTAATACACAGTGGCACAGAATAAGCACTCTGTTCCTAAAAGGAGGATGGGGACTGAACAGGTATAGGTTAGACCTTGGCAGAACCCAAATCCAACAAGGAAAACACCAAATCCTTCAGTTCACAACCAGTCATAAGTCATAGGGGAGCGTGATGGAATCCCCTCACTCTCATTTTTCATGCCTAGAGTCAGCTCACCCGTTGGAGACTAGCTCCTTTCTGAGCATTATCTCCACCAGGGCCAGCATTGTTACAGAGCTTTGCCTTCATTAGTCTCTAGGTGTGCTGAGTCATTTCTCACTGGGAGGGCATATTATTTCTGCCACGTAGAGGAATTTTAATTCAGAACATGGCTGCTCTGGCAAGAGATCACATCCAAAGACCTTCTAGGTGTGTGTGATCTCTCTGGAATGCAGATACGCCTTTAATCCCAGGAGAGAGAGGCAAGCAGGTCTCTGAGTTCAAGGCAAGCCAGGTATAGAGCAAGTTTTAGGTAAGGAAAAGCTTAGGTCCAGGGTGGTGGTACAAGCCTTTAATCCAGCACTCCAGAGACTGGGGCAAGCAGATCTCTGAGTTTCAGTCAGTGCTGTTCAGGCAGTTCTGCTGAGAGTGAGCTGAGAGGCAGTGCAGTGGAGTTGAGTTTGTAGCAGTTCAGTTCATGGAATTCAGATGCAGTTTTACCGGGAGAGTCTTACAGAGGGGGGTTGAAGAAAGAGCAAGCTACAGGTGAAGACAGAATGAGCCAGAGAATGAGAAGGAGCCAGAAGATTAGAACAAATTGTTAGAGTTAGTTTGAGGCCAAACAGAGCAATTCAGTGAGAAACTGAGAAAAGCCAGATTGAATCCATCAGCTAGGAGAGGAGTTTGAGCCAGAATAGCTGAGTTTAACCAGTCAGCCAGAGTTCAGAAAGAACTGGAAAAGGTGAGCTTATTGAGCAGTAAGTCTTAAAAGGCTGAAAACATTCTGGGCCCAGATTAAATTGTATGGAGGCTAGAAGCTTCCAGGACTAGGCCTAAATTAGCAGACAGAGGCAGCAAGCCTCTGAGTTGACAATTATTACCTCAGGCAAATAGATACATTTACACTGTAACAGTTGCTTTTACAGAGAACTCAGGTTCTATTCTCAGCACCCACTTGGTGGCTCACTATCTATATAACTCCAGTTCCAGGAGATCCAATGCTCTCTTCTGGTCTCCATGGTCACCAGGCATGCACATAGTACACAAATATACGTGTAGGCAAAACACATAAAATAAAGCTAAAAACTTTTAAAAAGTCTTTCATAAATCAAGCAATTCCAGTGTGGAGTATTCTTCAATTGTCATAATTTCCTGAAATGAGAAATCTGCATATTGCCTCATGGAGTTTTTCTTTTCTCTGTATTTAAAGGGCTGCCCCGAGGGAGATGGTCTATCACTTCCGTCTCACTCTTTCCTCCTTCACTGTCAAATTCTTCCCATATGTTTCAGGTTTGGGGTCCCAAGAAAGTCTTCTATTACAGAGCGACATATTCTTTGGTCTGTGGCCTACGGGCTATAAGAAATAAGTAGCCAACACTTCCATGCCGCTCTCATCTCCTTCCTACGTTCCCTGCTAATCTGGAGGCCAGAAACTATGCCTTTCCCCGTTGTATTTGCTCCCTAGAGAACCAGAAGGGCACAGCTAACAAATGATGTCACATCTGTCTTAAGGAACAGGAGTCATCTACCTTGTAGGTATGTTAGAAGACGCTCCCAAGCAAGTGCCTGGAGAGGAAAATGTGGAAAAGCAAGAAATGAGGTGAGATGTGGAAAAGGATTTGAGGTTGTTGGAACCCAGGACTGCAAGGGCAGAGGCAGGAGCAAATGCTGGCTTGGGAGTCAAACTCCATTTCATAAACAATGTTTTATATTATGCTTAGTAGTGTGCATTCCTTTGTAAATTATATTTGCATCCTTGGCACACCCACCTGTTCAACTTCATGGGGTGACACAGAATAAGAGAGTCACTGCTGCCAGGGCAGCCCCTCCAGAACCATAATCAACGGTCCATGAACTGAGAGGGCCTGCCATTCCTTTATGAACCATATTTCAGTCCCACAGACTCCCAACCTAAATTACCACTGAGAGCTATCTGAACACAGGCTTTCTGCGAAGGCCCTAATTTTGCTGTGTTGACTGAGGCCTTAGCGAGTCTATTATTGGAAAAGGAAGCATTTGTGCTTCAAATACAGGAAATCTAAACAATTAGCTCCCCGGTGGACTCCAGCAGCCTGGGTTAAAGGCCTGGAAATGAGTGTCTTTGTTTCATGTCAGGCTATTGAGGAAGTGTTTTACAGGCTGGAGTCTTGGCTTTAGTAGGTTGTTTGGAGTCAATAGAGTCAGCTGGGAGATCTTGAACACTGATTATTATTTATAGCGGAAAAAGGGTACCCCAGAGAGGTTTTCAGCGGGGGTGGAGAGCATTCTTGAATGTGTATTGTAATTTGGGTATTCAAAGGTGGGAAGGGCCACTTGTGCTGACCAGAGAGAAACTAGTGTGGGAAGGAAAGAAAATAGAAATAGTTGTTACAAGCTCCTACTAGGAGAAATTCGTCCTGCAGAGGCAGAGAAGGCAGTGTGTGTTAGACACAGGCTGGCTACTCTAGGCAGACAGACGGAAATAGTTGAAGGTCACCAGAAAGACTTCCCAGAATTAAGCTATGTCCCAGAGGGGAGTGCCAGGGAAGCCTCCACAGGAATGTAAAGAGGCCCAGAGTTAATTGTCATGAGTGCAAGAATGAGCCTCTGTCACGCCTCAGTAGGTTTGTACAAACCGTTCCTAGCAAATCATTTCGCCAAATGAGACAGACTATATATTCTGGGGCAGTGTTACACACTCAGGAAACTGATCATGTTTTTCTTTTATTTTTTTAAAGTTTTATTTTTTGAAGTTAGAGAGGTGTCTCAGAGGTTAAGAGCACTGGCAACCCTTGCACAGAGCCTGGGCTCAATTCCTGGCACCCACATGACAGCTCATAAGTGTCTGTAATTCCAACCCCAGGGTATCTGACGCCCTCTTCTGGCCTGCACAGACACCAGGCATACGTGCAGACAAACATTCATATACATAAAAAAATCTTTTAAAAAGTGTGTGTGTGTGTGTGTGTGTGTGTGTGTGTGTGTACATGCACGTGTATACGCATAGGTTGTGTCTGTACAAGCTAGAAGAGGTGTACGTTAGCTTCCCTGGAGCTGGAGTTATGGGTGGTTGAGACCCACCTGACATGGTAAGACACCAACTCTAGTCCTATACAAGAATGGAAAGTGCTCCAACTGTTGAGCCATTTCTCCAGACCCCTGATTATTATTTCTAATAAAGAAAGTTGCATACAACATGAAAGAAGACTTCCTGGGTTCAAATCTCAGTGTTTCCCTTTACCAGGTGTGTGATTCTTGCAAGTTTCTTGGTCTCTGTGCTTCCATCTCCTCACCTGTGAACAGAGGGAAACAGTATCGCTCACCTCACAACCTTACAATGTTTAAATGTAAAGTGCTTAGCATTTTTATGCATGGGGGTGGTCTACTAACACTAGGCAGAAAATAACTGGGAAGTAAGACAGTAAATTAGGAACATGCTACTTAAGATGGAGCAGTTAAGGGCTGTGGCATTTAAAAAATTTTTATTATGTTTCTTTTTAACGTATACATTTATATTGTTACACATGAATAAAATAAACTACATACAGCAGGAAGAAGGACAAGACAATCAGGAATTATGTAAATGTTACATTCATAGTGATTTGGCTATTTGTATTTAGCAAACTTGAAGTAAACATCTTTCCTATCTTGTTAGGTATAAATTTCTGATTGAGGATCAATATCTATCATATCTCATCTCTTTCAACTTAAAACATCTTATCTCGAACTCACAGCGGTCCGCCTGGCTCTGCCTTCCAAGTGCTGGGATTAAAGGTGTGTGCCACCACAGCCAGTGTGGGCTGTGAAATTTAAACTGTCATCTAAAGGAGGTTTAAGAACCAGAAATAACTAGAGAATTTCACAAACGGAAAAGAGTGGATGCAGAGATCAGGCACAGGAGGAAGCTTATTTGAGGACTGTTGGGGAGTCGTGAGGACCTGAGACCTCTTCTCTGTGCAGTAAAACACAGGAAACAAGAAACAGTTGCATTAATTATTTGCTGCTACTTTAACCAATCACAATAAAGTTAAAATAGCTCTCACCTATGACCTTGCAGATTGGTGTCTAGGTGGGCTTGGCTTGGGCTCTCTGCTAGGACCACAGAATACTGAAGTCAAGGTGGGGGCCTCTCTTTGGAGGCTAAGGGAGAACTCACTTCCGCTATCATGCAGACCTTGATAGAATTCCATTCCTTGTTTGTATAAGACTAAGGTCCTCATGAATTTGCTGGTTAACAGCTGGGGCATTTTCCTTAGAAAAGCTCCTCCATTTTTAGGTTTATAGCCTTCTTCAAAGCAGAGAAAGAGAGGGTCACATCTTTCTTGCCTTTTAAATTCTTCTGCTTCCTCTTCTGCCTCCATTTTCAAGGGATCCAATAACATCCCTGCTGTCACACAACATAGCACAATCATGTGTTGGAGAGGGGCAGGCTGTAGCATTGTCCAATCACAGTTTGGCACAGGTGCTGAGCAAGGAAGTAAACATTGGTGACTGGGATTTATCCAGGTTGCCTGGTTTCAGGGCCCTCCACTCAGCTTCTTCAGTTAGGTCCTCTCCTGGACTTCTGGCCCAGAATTCAGAATGATAAGGGAACAAAGAAGTGGACAAGCACGGGCTGGAGAGATGGCTCAGCGGTTAAGAGCACTGTCTGCTCTCTTGAAGGTCCTGAGTTCAATTCCCAGCAACCACATGATGGCTCACAACCATCTATAATGAGATCTGTGCAGGCATACATGCAGGCAGAACATTGTATATGTAATACATAAAATAAAAAAAATTTAAAAAAGAAGTGGGCAAGCTAGTCAGTGTAGGTCATGACAGGCAGTACGTTTACGACTTGCGTGCCTTAGTTTAGGTCATCAGCAACTCCTCTATTTACGTCTTTTACTGGTTAACAGACAAACATGAACACCTGAAGAGGCAACCTAGGAGTTGGTCCCTTGACCTGGGAACATGAACTCAGTTTTGACCCTGCCAGCAAGATGGAGGTTGTTCCTGAGATGCTGGACCCTGGCACCTGTCTCCTAAATCCCACGTAACAGTGCAGAGAAACCTCAGCTATGGCCTCAGACTCTCTGATGACCCTTAGAAAGTGGGTTGGTACAAACTAGGCTTTGTTAGCATTGGGATTCAGACCTGGGACAAGCAGATGAGGTGTCCATTTAACCAAAGAGGAGCTGGCTTCCAGGTTCTCTCAGCATCCCTCAGTCCCTACCCATTACAGGGCATGGCTGGCATACCCGGCCCTCTACCCTGAACTTCCCAGACAAGGGGCACGGCTTCCTCTCCCCCAGAGAGGCTCTTCACTATACAACCCAGATGATTTGGCTCTCTCTCTGCTTGCACACTTTCTCACTCTGTCTACCACTTTTCTGTCTCCTTCTGCACAGCAGCTTCACTGACTCCCTCCTTTGAGATTATTAGGTCCTGCTGCAGGGCGTGGCTTCTCCCAGAGATCCTTCACTATATAATCCAGACATTTGGTTCTGCCGTCCTTCACCCCCCCCCCCTTTGTGGCCACCTCTCTTCCCTGCAGTGTCCCAATAAACCTGCATTTGTATAATATAGCTTTGTCTCACGATTAGCTCATTCTGTTTTAATCAATCAGAGATCAATGAACCCACAAGAGCGATGCCCCCAATAAACCTGCATTTCTGCTTTAATTTGGCTTGAATTGGCTTACTTTGTCAGCAGAGATAACATATCAGTACATTTTAATCTTTTAACCACACAACATAGTTGGTGTGACACAGGGGTGGACCAGCAATGGCTATCCAGGGGCCTAAAGGGCACTCAAGGTAAAGGACAATTAGGCTCTGGACCTGCAGCATCCCAGCCTCTCTAGGATCTGATGATCAGCCTTCACTGACACAGCGTCTTTCCAGGAATTCTCTCTCATTCACAGTAGGCACTGAGACCTCCTCAGACCTCTGCTTCCAGTTCACATCTCCTGCACCCCTCCCCCACAGTGCAGCAGCCACAGATTGTTGTCATACATGAACCCTATGATGTCTCTTCCCCCGTTCTCAACCACAGATGGCACTGGCTCGTAAAATACAATTCTTGTTCTGTTTTGTTTCACACGATCTACCAGACCCTATGTATTCCACCTGGCCCCTGCCACCTCTTTAACTTCATTTCTCTCCATTTTTCTCCTTGTCCCTTTGTGTGTCCATTGCACCAGGCTTCTCCTCATGCCTATACTTTGCAAACCTGTAAGCTTTTGCGCTTACATCTTTCTGCAACATCTTTACTTTGGGGATTTGAAGGCCTGCTTTCACTCCTTTAGGTTTCTGCACAAATATCTCCCCTGAGAAAAGTCATTTTGACTATTTTGTGTACAATTGGCAACACTGGGGCTAGGGACATGGTTTGGTCACTCAGAGGCATAATAATAATAATAGATAATAATTGATAATAATAATAATTGATTCCTCCGAACCCACTTTAAAAAGAAAAACTGGACACTCTGGTACATACTTGTAATCTCAACACCGAGGAGTCAGAGACAAGCGATGCCTGGAAATCAAAGTCCAGCAAGCAACCTTATTTGGTAAGTTCCATGTCAAAGGCCTTGTTTTGTTTATAAAAAGAAAAAGGTGGTGTGTGGGGAGGGAGGGGGAAGGCATGGTGGCATATTCTTTTAATCCCAGCACTTGGCAGAAGAAGGCAGATCTCTGTTAAGTTTGAGACCAGCCAGGTCTACTTAGCAAGTTCCAGGCCAGCAAGCAATACAGGGTAAAACCCTGTCTCAAAATAAATAAGTAAATAAATAAAATGATAAATACATAAGTAAAATAAAAAACTTTTTAAAGGAGTTGAAAGGAGGTGGGATCCAGCCATGGTGGTGGCCACCTTTACACCCAGCACTCAGGAGGCAGAAGCGGGTGGATCTCGGTGAGTCAGTTCAATCCAGCCTGATCTACAGAGTGGTTCCAGGACTCAATAGGCTAAGGCTGCTATGCAGAGAAACTCTGCCTGGAAGAACAGTACAAAACAAGAAAAGGAATGGGGAACAAGATCTGCTGAGCTGAGTTTGAACTGGGAACCTCTGCATTGGAAGGAGAGAGCCCATGTCTGCTGGCTTTCCTCTGACTTCCACACACAGTGGGGCATGTGTGCACATACCTCCATAAATAAATAAACAAATAAGCAAATAACTAGAATGTAGAAATAAACTTTAGGCAGACGGCACACGAGGTATGCTCCAGGTTGCTCTCTGGCTTCCATGTGCAAGTGCACACACGGGTGTGTACAAGTGCTGGGCTTGCAGCTCTGTAAGGCCAACTTTTCACTTTCTTCACAGCGTCTATCTGAATCCCACAGCGTTACAGTTATTAGTTCATCTGTTTTTTTCCTCCACAGTCTTCACTAATGGGACTTTCAAATCCTTGTCAATATGACATAATGTTTGCACATCAGTGCTTTAATTTGCATTTTAATGAACCTGTTAGTTACTTTGCTGTTACTGTGGTAAAAATGTCCTGGCCAAAAGCAACTTGATAAAGTATGTTTTAGCTTACAGTTCCAGAGGGATCAGAGGAATCTGTGATGGCAGAGCAGAAGCAGCGAGTGTCAAGCATGGCATCTGGGCATCTGAAGCAGGCTGCCAAGAGCTCATGTCCTTTACTGTAAACACAAGGCAGAGGGAGCAAACTGGAGGTAAGCGAGGCTTTCCACCCTCAAAGCCTTCCTCCAGTAACATCCTTCCTCCAGCTAGGCCACAACTCCTAAAATTCTCCAAACAACACCCTCCGCTGCGGATCAAGTGTCCACATACATGAGCGTAACAGGGGCATCGCATTCAAGCCACCACAACGTGTAAAGTGAGATTCACAGGAACACTTTCTATAGATGTTTAGTAGAAATCAGTGTTTTTTTCTTTTTAGTAAATATTACATACTACATACTTCAGACCCTGTCTCCCCTTTAATAAAATGATTACTTTTACAGTAAATCTATCATTTTATTTATTTATTTATTTATTTATTTATTTATTTCTATTCCCTTTCATGAATAATTAGAAAAAATACTAAAGGATGTATAATAAAGTGGCAAGTTATAAGTAAACATATGAATATTCAGCAGAAGAGTACTAATATGGGATCTGGAGAAACAAGTGGGACTCAGCTTTAATTCCCAACACACACATGGTGGCCCACAACTGTCTCTAACTCCAGCTCCAAGGAATTAGATGTCCCCTTATGGCCGCTGAGACCATCAGGTATACAAGTAATGCACAGACACATATGTAGGCTGTGGGGGACCCCTGAGCTCATAGTAAGAGCTACTCCTTTCTGGCTATAAACTAGCTTTTTCAGTAAGACTACTGATAAAATCAGATAAAGGCCAGCTGCCCATGAGCAGCAGTTCCGGGAACTTTTTCCTGACTAACCAGATCTTTTACTACTTCTCTCTCTCTATGGAATTTCTCCCCCTTCTGTGGTTACAGCAGCCATAAAGGTAGACACTTGCTGGAGCATTCCAGAGTTAGGTATCCATAGCAACCCTCGCTTATGCAAATACCCATGCCCCTGTGCCTATAAAAACCCTGTGAAAGTTTTCAATAAACGAGGCTTGAACAGAATCCAGACTTGCCTCCTGTTTCTTGTGTCTCCTGTCCTTTCTCACTCCCGCACCCCTTCCCAGGTTCCGTTTGAAAACCCCGTGGGCCGGGGCAGTAGGCAAAACATCCGTACACATAAAATAAAGTTTTCAGAATACTAATATGGCAACCATTGTGGTAAACACTGTATTTGATTTGTGTTTTTTTCCCCCTCATGAACTTCTCAGTATTGTTATAATCTTATTCTATAACTTAGGCTGCATATACAAAGATGGATACAAGTACCCTCCGTGTCTGGTTTTCATGCCTTGTGTTATAAGTCCTTGGATGTGAATCTACTAACTTAGCAGCCCACTAGCTTGCACCAACCCAAAAGCTAAGACAGCATCTGGGCCCTTCTCACTGTATCTGCCTCTCTCATGTACACTCCCCTGTATTTTAGATGTGCCTTGATTCATGACTTGCTTTGTTCTGTAAATCCACGAAATTTCTTTTATATTGGAACATGGGATTTAGGACAACCTAAATCTGTGTTCCTGGCCTATGGTGATCACAAATGGCTTCAGAGTAAACTCTTATGCCCTTTTAAATGAGATCTTTGGTTTTTGCATTGACATTACTAACACAATGAAAGTGTAAGGGTGCTACATTTTATTGTTTTTCACGGTTAAATTAATCAAGTCTGTTAAGGCTGATAATTCAACAGACTATTTTTAGAGGGCCTCAGTTCATCCTTTATGAAAGAATATTAAGGCTTATAAAGCTGAGAAGAAGGGGCATGAGGAAAGCCCTCAATTTGTTACCTCACTGACAGGATGTCCATTGTCCAAATCACAGAGTCTGTTCCAAGGAGGTCACTTCTGTGAAGAAACAACTACTGCTTCTGCCAGATGTGACAGCCGAGCCCTTCACTCCACAGGGGTGGCTCTGCCTAGTGCTACTCTCCAGGAACACACAAGCATGCCTGTCTATGTTCCTGTTACTTCCATTATAAGGAGTGTAGATGCCACAGCTAGTCTCTAAGACCCGAAATGTTCTTTTAACTAAATGAAGGTTGTATAAGGGCCAAAGGTAATCTGCAAGCCCTACTTGCTCCAGGACAGATAATTTTCTAAAATGCTGGGGCTGATGTTCATATAAGATAACAAACCATGTGTCTTCACTTCTGTTATAATAATGATTAATATGCCCTGAGACAGACCTGGTGTAAAGGAGGGTTATTGTGGGGAAGGGGGGAGGGGGAGAAAAGGGAGGGTACTCATGACAGATAAAAAACAGACAGAGGGATGAAACAGAGAGAGAGGGAGAGGGAGAGAGAGAGAGAGAGGGAGAGAGAGAGAATAGGTGGAGAAAGAGAGAGGGAAGAGAGAAGGAGGAGAGAGAGAGGGGAGAGAGAGAGAGGGAGAGATCGAGGGAAAGAGGGATATAGAGGGAGGGAAAGAGAGAGAGAGAGGGAGAGAGAAAGGGAGCTATAGAGCGAGGGAGAGGAGATGATGTAGCGAGACTGACGTAGAGATGAGAGAGAGACTATCTAAGTAGCTGGAGTGCCTTTTTAGACTTCATTTACCTGGTTTGTTTGCAATCAGTGATGACATCAGAGGTTGCTAGGGCCATAAAAAGGCCCTGAAGGCAGGCCAGCAGGACCACCTGTATGCTATCATTCCTCCCATTTTGTCAGATAGTGGTGGCACAGGCTTGTAATCCCAGTACTCAAAGGCAGAGGCAAGTGGATCTCTATGAGTTTGAGGCCAGCCTGGTCTACAAAGCAAGTCCAGGACAGCGAAACCCTGTCTCAAAGAACAAAACAACAACGACGACGACGACAACAACAACTACTACTACTACAAAGAAAAAAGAAAGAAAAGAAAAGAAAACAAAAACGAAAAAAAAAAAAAAAGACAAACTTAGGAAGGGTGGTGAAGAGGGATCGAGGGTGCTGTGTTTAAAAAGGCTGCTTCCTGCTGACTTCAGGGCGATGTTCAGTGGGGATCTTAAGAGAAAGGTGTGGCTGGGGGAGCCCTGGGATACCTGTTTTCACTGCTCTCCAGGATCTTGGAGAATATCTGTGGCCAGGAAGGAAAATGCGGGCCCAACTGATGAGATCTGTGTGGTTAGACTGGAGCACCTGCAGGTAGCTGTTTTGGCAATGTTGTGAATATTGTAAACCCCTTGGCTTGACAGGGTACTGGACCATATATATATATATATATATATAGGCAGAAGACAAAGTTAAGTAGGCCAGGGGAAGAATATTCTTTTTCTAGGTGTATATATGAAACTTTTGAACTCATGGTCTTGATAGTTGGGGGAGAGGAATCCCAAAACTAGGGAAACAGAGAGGAATCCCACCTCCGAAATGAGTAATAGGTGGAGAACAGGCTGTTGTTTGCCAGTTCTTATCTGGAACCCATTTAACCTTAGAGGTGGATTTGGGTGGATTTCCTGTAGCTTACAAGACTCCTTTTTTTTTTTTTTTTTTTTTTTTTAAGTTTACAAAGAAGATAAGTTTTAAACATATTAGCATCACCATTGTTTGTACTCTGCAGTGAAATATACATATTAGGAAAAGGCAGTAAACACACATCTTGGTGTCATAGCATAGCAGAGGCTTGGGAAATGATTTTGGCTTAACAGTATGAACACTCTTTGACATGAGCTCAGGGAAGGCAGAAACCTTCCGTGAAGTAGAAGGGGAAAAAGCTCACTTGATTTTCAGTATGATTACAGACCATGAAAGAGGGGCTTCTTCCCTCTTAAATCTATACTTAAAAGACAAACCAAAGGGAATTTAAAATCTTGAGTTTGGAACCATGATAATGGATCATATAGTGGACTTTTATTAAAAATGTGTTTACTGCAGGCGGTGGTGGTGCATGCCTTTAATCCCAGCACTTGGGATGTAGAAAGGCAGGTGGATTGCTGTGAGTTCGAGGTCAGCCTGGTCTACAAAGTGAGTCCAGGCCAGCCAAAGCTACACAGAGAAACCCTGTCTCAGGAAAAAAAAAAAAAAAAAAAAAAAAAAAAAAAAAAAAAAAGAAAAAGAAAAAAAAATACAAAAGAAAAGAAAAGAAAGAAAGAAAGAAAATGTATTTATTATGTATACAGTGTTTTACCTGCATGTACACCTGCACTCCAGAAGAGGGCATCAGATCTCATTATAGATGGTAAGTAAATAAATAAATAAAAGATCTTGTAAGATCTTAGTGGAATTTTGTTGTTGTTGTTGTTTGAGACAAGGTCTTTCTGTGTTAGCCTTGGCTGACTTGGACTCACTTTGTGAACCAGGCTGGCCTTGAACTCCAGCGCTCCACCTGCCTCTGCCTCCCGAGTGCTGGGATTAAAGGCCTGTGCCACCATGCCTGGTCTTAGTGGAATTTTTTAATATCCAGAATTAGATTAATAAATCAGAGCTCCACTGAGTGATTAATGTCAAAGCTCTGAAAAGTCTTTTTTGTTTGTTTGTTTGTTTGTTTTTTGAGACATGGTTTCTCTGTATAGCCTTGGCTGTCCTGGACTTGCTTTGTAGACCAGGCTGGCCTTGAACTCACAGTGATCCACCTGCCTCTGCCTCCCAAGTGCTGGGATCTGAAAAGTCTTACTACAACAGTAGAATAGCAACAGGAAGAAATCTGAAGATTTATTGACTTATTTATTTATTTGGATACTTTAAATCACCTTCTTATAACCATCTAGGATTTCACTTGTATTTGTTAACCTTCTTAGACTCTAAAATGCATTCGTAGGTCTTCTGCATCCTTAGGCCTTACCTAGCTTTACATCTCTTTCCTCCAATTATTTATCATGAGACACAGGTGAGACTGCTGAGAGCAATCACAGTCCTTTAGCTAAAGGAAGGAACAGAGTCCCATCTGAGACCTATTTTTCTAAGTCTGGTAACAACATAGCCTGTGTGTAGACATAGTGGTAACATTTCTAGAAATGAGGCTTAAGGTCTGATTTTTTTTCACATGAAGAGGATTGAGAAGGTATCTGAAGGCTTGAGTTCTGCTCCTAAACTGATAAATCTTTCATTAAATAGCCTTTAAACAAATCAAAGACCTGAGATAGAAGTTAGGATCTTAGGTGAAAAGGAGAAAGAGTCTGTCCACTCCCATGAGAGAAGCTGGCAACGTGACCGTGGGACCCAAGTGTGAGGTTAAACAGACCTGCAGGATTACTCTGGGCTTGGAGAGGGTGATGGGGGTCGCTGAGTCTGGGAGCCATCAGTCCTCCACCAGGCCTCCACCAAGCCGATGAACTTGAAGGCTGGCAGTGTCTTCTGTGCCTGTGCTTGTTGGGCTGGGCCTCTGTGGCTGAACACAGAGGAAAAGCCTGCTTGGGAGTATTCGACTTCTAGTGGCTAGGCTGCTGGCAGGCAGGGCGCGGCTAGGTGGGCTGCCAGGGCTTGGGGCACCTGCAGGACCAGTGTCTTTCCTGGCAGCTTTTCTAACAGGTCCCTGGTGGAGTTGACTTAGGCTGGGCCCTGGCGGTATGGTGTGTAGCAGAACTCTCTGTTCCCTCTGTGGGAATGCCAATGGCCTCAGGGTGGCAGCCAAGGCCTGGATCTGGAGTGTAGCTCTCTGTCATAGCTGAGCCTGTTGGAAAGACTCAGCAACCTTTTCTCGGGCTTTAAAGACTTTAAAAACCATTTTCAGCAACTCCTGTATGGGGGTTTGGGGATCATATGTCTACCTAAAGTAGATCTAGACAGGCAAACTTTGCTTGTTTCTAGTTAATTTCCATTTAACTCGGAAAACATGTACAGGAGGCTAAATAAAGCTTAATCCTATAATTGATCACATTGCTTCTTAGCATGGCTACAAATATGTTTCTGGACATGTTAAAGGATTTTATTTTTATTTTTATTTTTTAGACAGGGTTTCTCTGTGTAACAGTCCTGGACTCACTTTGTAGACCAGGCTGGCCTCGAACTCATAAAGATCTACCTGCCTCTGTCTCCTGAGTGCTGAGATTACAGGCATACACCACTGCACCCAGCTGGATTTGATCATTTTAAAGATGACTATTAATTTGCATTTCCTAATCATTAAAGACTAGGACTTTAGGGTTGTTTGTTTGTTTGTTTTGTTTTTCGAGACAGGGTTTTTCTGTGTAGCCTTGGCTGTCCTGGACTTGCTTTGTAGACCAGGCTGACCTGGAACTAACAGCAATCTACCTGCCTCTGCCTCCCAAGTGCTGGGATTAAGGGCGTCTGCCACCATGCCTGGCGGGGCCTTAGGTTTTATCTCTGCTAAATTGGAGCTTTAAAAATCATGAACATAGTCTGTAAAGAGAGTGGGAACATTTTGACCTTTCTACGGTGTACCAGAATAGAGCATAACAGTTTCTTGCATGACTTAGTTTATAAAAAGCCTGTAGCTTATATAAACCTAGAGCCATGTCATAGATTAGTAACATTAATAAAACAACAGGATTTTGAGGCAGTGATTTTAACCTTTTGAGAATGAAGATACAGCATAATAGCCAAGTTCTAACATTGTAAACGATTGAATGTCCCTAAAATTAATGTAGGCCAACTTGGCCAGATGTGTTGGCGCACTTGGGAGGCAGAGTCAGGTGAATTTCTGAGTTTGAGGCCAGTCTGGTCTACAAAGAGAGTTCCATGATAGCCAAGGCTACACAGAGAAACCCTGTCTCTAAAAAACCAAACCAAACCAAATATATATATATATGTGTGTGTGTGTGTGTGTGTGTGTGTGTGTGTGTGTGTGTGTAGAGAAATTAATCAGTTACAAGCCCTACCCCATGGCATCCGAAAGGGTATAGGAGGGTTAGAAAAAAGTCAGTACAAGCTGACTACGTGGATTGTCATGTGCTTGCCAGGGACCAAGGGCAGATGCTCCAGCGGGCACAATTCCCACCTAGTGCTAAGATTTTCAATGTGGGAGAAAGAGATAGAAGAGTCTGTGTTGGTAGAAGAGGGAATATCACCCAGGGAAAGGGTCTGAAAGAAGGGCAGTGAAAATGGCCAGCCATTGCTGCTCATGCCCACCAGTGCGGGATTTAAGAATGTAGCAATCAGTGGACCAGAAAGCAAATCTGTTGTGGGCAAGCATAGAAGGGATGCCGGTGTGCCAGGACAATGGGGAAAGCCCCACCCCGCCCACATTAGCACCAATGTTAAAATAATGATTAATATGCCATGTGACAGAGTTGGTATAAAGGAGGTTTATTGTGGGAAGGAGGTGGAGAGAGGAGAGAGGTGCTCAGGATAGAGAGATAAAGAAAGACAGAAAGAGGGCGTGTAAGAGAGAGTGTAAGAGAAAGAGGAGCTAAAGATGCTGGTGGTGTCCTCTTATCAGGTACACAGCTGGCAGGCACCTGGCAGTGGTGTCAAGTCATGATGTCAGAGGTTGCTAGGGTCCTAAAAGGCAGGCTGATGGGACCGCCTGTATGCTGACAACTTCAACATACAAGGTGGGTTGCCCCAACTGCACAGGATGCGCTGGGTCACATGTAGGTGGGAGACATGCAGACAGAAAGTACAACAGGGTGTACGCTTTGCCTCCTTGGACAAATTGAGGAAATACTTAGCCTTGTGGGTTTGTCCTTTATAGAAATCTGACTGACTTAATTCAGCACCAGTCTCTGGGAATCCTGGGTATGGACCTGGCTAGTGCCCATCTTCCTGGCCAGTACTAAACAAAGCTTGTGTTAATCGGGCAGTCACGGATTTGGTCTCTCCTCACAATTTCCAGGCGTAATAGTAGCTTCAACCTACTAAATAGAGTGCAGTCTTAGTTAGTTTGTCCCAAGAATGTGAGGAAAATAAGCGTCCATTCTTTTGTAATGACTCCTCAGCAAGCAGAAGTCATTTGATCTGTTGCTAAGGTTACGGGACCACAGAACCAGCCAGAGCAAGACAAAAACAAGGGCAGTCCCACATTTCTGGTTGTTGGGAAAGATGTCACTTAGATGCTGTCTCCTCAAGGAAAGCAAGACTTACAACTCAAAACCCTTCAGGGAATTTTTATTTTAGGAAACAAAAGGACAAGAACATCACGTTTGCTCATTTGAATTCTAAGTTAAAGTCTAGATGTTGGTGAGCCTGTACCAGTTACTACCCAAGGATTAGGGAAGAGAGTGTCAGATGTGAAGATATGTTAAAATGATTTTTCTTTTCAATGTTGTGACTAAAATCTGGGCTTTGAGCATGCTGGGAAAGTGTTCTGCCACTGGGGTACCCTGCTCAACCCAATGTCAAAATTTATATTCACAGCTTTTAGAGATAATTTAATATTGTTTATCACTATGACCCTTGTTGTTGTGTTTTCTGAGACTTTTCCAGCCCCCCCCCCTTTATTAAATGCATTGGACCATATCCAAATGCCTAAACCAAATTCAAGGTTCTTTTCCCCCACAAAAATATGAATTTATTTTACAGTGGTCCTCCTCCCCACTGCCCCTTCCTGCTTTCTCTGATAATCCTGTATTATTACTCCCACTCTACAGCAGAGAAGGATGGCCAAGGACTTCCTCCCACAACTTACTCACAGAAAAGAAGAGAAAAAGTTCAACTCTTGCTGGGCCAGCACAAAAGCCAGGATGCTTTTCCTGGGTCTGGGAGTCCCGTGCTACAGCGTAGGTGCTTTCCTGCAGGCAGCATAGGTGCTTTCCTGCAATTCGGTTTTATTATTTTTAATTCTGTTCTTGCTGCAGAAACTGTCAGTTGTCTGACATTGGCGATACTCAGTTATTGTTCCCAAGTTTAATTCCAGTTCAGCTATTTGGAGGATCTGAGTGGCCATAGGAGTTTTATAAAACTCCTTGTTTGGTGCATTGGCAATTTGCTGAGGAAATGTGAGTCAGGCTCCCTCCCTCCCTCCCTCTCAGAAAAATAGCTTAATTTATCTCCTCTAAGCCAAGGCATGTCCACAAATATGACTGTCCCACTTGCCCCTACCTTGGTACAACACTCCCAGGCACCACGGCGGGAAACAGGCGTTTATCTTAGGTACTTATGAGAGAATACTTAAGGTAATTTTTAAAAACTTCAAACCCTGGGACAAATGGCTGAGGTGCCTATTTAACATTTCAAAGTGGACCTGGCTGCCAGGTTCTCCCAGCATCCCTGTCTGTTACAGGGTCCTCCTGGCTAACCCCATACCCTAGATTTCTCCAGCCCAGGGGCTAGAATGTCCTTTTCTCCAGCTGCCCTTCCTAATGTAATCCAACCTTTTTGGTTACTGACCTTTTTACTGTACTCTCTTTTGGGCTTCCTGGCTGCTGCACCTAGTTCCCCCACTCTCCCTTCCCCTCACTGTAACTCTCCCTTTTATATAAAGCTTTCTCCGGGCTGGAGGGATGGCTCAGAGGTTAAGAGCTATATCTGCATACTAGCCCAAGGGGCATGTCCCACGAAAGCCTTCACTTACCAGGAAACTGGGACAGAGGGGAAGGCATCCTATTGGGACTCTAAATGAGAGACGCATGGGAGAATAGCAAAATAAAAGGATACAGAGGGTCCTAGAAATCTACAAGTAGAACATTATGATAGGCAGATTTGGGCCCAGGGGTCCCGCTCAAACTAAGGCACCAGCCAAGGACAATACAGGAGGTAAACTTTAAACCCCTTCCCAGATCTAGCCAATGGTCAGAATATTCTCCACAGTTGAGTGGAGAGTGTGATATGACTTTCTCACGTACTATGGTGCCTCACATTTGACCATGTCCCCTGGAGGGGGAGACCTGGTGGCACTCAGAGGAAGGACAGCAGGTAGCCAAGAAGAGACTTGATACACTATGAGAATATATAGGGGGAGGTAATCCCCCTCAGGAACAGTGATAGGGGAGGGGAATAATGGGAAAATGGGGGGGGAGAGGAATGGGATGGTACAAGGGATGGGATAAACATTGAGATGTAACAAGAATAAACTAATTAAAAAAAAAAAAAAAAAAAAAAAGAGCACTGACTGCTTTTCCAAAGGGTCCTGAGTTCAATTCCCAGAAACCACATGGTGGCTCACAACCACCTCTAATGTGATCTGATGCCCTCTTCTGGCCTGAAGATGTACATTCAGGCAGAGCATTTTATACATAATAAATAAATCTTTAAAAAAAATAAAATAAAATAAAGCTTTCTCCTCCACCCAACTTAGAAGCAGTCCTTTCCTTTTTATTTTCATTCAATTTTAGGCAGTAAGCAGATATACTTTTAATATTAATCACTGGCATCATTTAAACGACAAAGTAATATGTGAACCATAATTTCATGGATGTTATTGCTTAAGATTAAGTTAAATAAAAAATTTAAAAGTCTGCTGGGCATGGTGATGCATGCCTGTATTTCCAGCACTTGGGAGGTGGAGGCCGGTGGATCGCTGTGAGTTCGCGCCAGCCTGGCAACACAGAGAAACCCTGTCTTGAAAAAAACCAAAAAAAGAAAAAACAAAACAACAACAACAACAAAGTTAAAAGTCCAAGGAACACAGGAAGAAAAATGATTGTTAGGCAGACACAGCACTAGCAGTGTCTGAAAGCAGTAGCTGAGCAGTTCTGCCGCTCTGAGTGGTGCATGGACAGCTGCTGTTTCCGGAAACCTTGTCCAGTTAAAGCACCCTAGGATTGGTCTCCAGTAGAACGTTTTCACGTTCAGCCTGGCTACTGAGCAGCTCTGTGCTTTAAGCAACTTCACAAACCTCTAAACCGGCATCCTTATTTGTAGCATTAAGGATAAATTCCATCATTACGTTTTTCACAGAAACTGAGATGTCAGATTTCAGTCAGGGATTTATAGTGAGTATAGCTCGTGTTCATTAGAAAGCACACCCTACCGAATTCCTTCTTATCTGTGTCTCCTCACTTTTACTTATTTCATTTATCTTACATAAACAATCTAAACCGGGTGTGGTGGTGCACGCCTTTAATCCCAGCACTTTTGAGAGGCAGAGGCAGGTCGATCACTGTGAGTTTTGTAGGGGCAAAATTAATGCCATATTCTATATGTAATTTATATTCTACAATTAATGCCATGGTCTGTGAGAAAGTTGTCCTCCAGGTGATTCCACTACTTCCTGCATTCTGGGAAAGCCCGAGCACTGCCATAAACTAAACCTGCCTGCACTCTCCAGAAGATATAATTAACACCCAATGATCCCTGGAGATTCAGCCTCCTGGACCCAACCTGCTGGAAGGTCTGCATTCCTGAGCCTCACAACTTCCCCTGGAGATCCGGTCCTCACCCAGCCTGCCTAAAGGATTTATTCAGTTCTTTTACACAAGAGAGGCTGGGTATATCAACAATACTTGCTCACCAGGGAAGCAGAAAACCAGAATTGACCAATCCAGGAAGCTCAGCAGTCCCTATGTGGCACTGAAGGTCTGGAAAACCCCGGGCATACTGAGTTTATGTTGAAATGCCTAAGAAACTGGAGCCTGATGCCAGCCAGGGACCACAGCAGCCTTGGAAGGCAGATGTATCCAGGCTGCTGTTTCTGTGGATTCTTTTTTTTTTTTTTAATCTGAGCTGCCCCTTTGAAGCTGCCATACACATTGCTGCAAGGTGCAGATACAGGTTTAACAGTCAGCTTTCAAAAACAAATCTGGTAGTAGACATGGCTCATCAGTTAAAAGCACTGGCAGTTCTTCCAGAGGACCTGGCTTGGACTCTCAGCATCCTCTTCTCAGCTCACAACCATCTGTCACTCCCATTCCAAAGGATCCAGCACCCCTTTTCTGGTCTCTGAGGGCACCAGGCATGCACACGATACACAGACATACATGCAAGCAAAACACTCATACACATAAAATAAAATAATAATAAAAAATCAAATCTGAAAGCTAATGTTTATATGCATGTGTACCATATTTTACTAGTTTAAAGTAGGATTGACCTGCAATTTACAAATTAGTAGGTAAATTACAAAGTCATTTTGGTTAATTGCTTTTTATGCAGTGATTTCATTTACTCTCAAAGAACTTGAGTATCTGCGGCCAATTTGTGGTTGCAAAAAGCAAAGGCTTGTGGTCCCTGCCTGGATGCTGGTTGATGTTTTTATTCAAGTTAAAGAATAGGATAAAGGTGGTATAGAAAGAGGGAAGGTAGGACTTCACATTTGTCTGTATAGGAGTTATTCTCCTGGAATGCTGAGAAATATTAAAAAAAAAAAAAAAAAAAAAAACTTTTGTTTCTTTAATACTGGAAGAGACCCAGGAGTGGTGGCACACACCTTTAATCCCAGCACCTGAGAGGCAGAGGCAGGCGAATCGCTGTGAGTCTGAGACCAGCCTGATCTACAAAGCGAGTCCAGGACAGGCAAGGCTACACAGAGAGACCCTGTCTTGGGGGTGCGGGGGGTTAGTTGAGGGGGTGGGGGGAACTAGAAGAATGTCTCTGTGATGGGCCACCTGTTTATATTGGGGTCTAATAACCGTCAGCTTAATGGTACCCAGATAGGAATTATCATCTAGTTAAGATATCAGTGATGCCGAGAGCCAATAGTAGTTAGTAGAAGGGCCAAAGGCCTTGTGGTGGCTCATAACAGAGTTATGATCTAAATGGAGTCTTGAAATGGATGAAGCACTAGTCATTTATTTCATCTCAGCTCCCACTTTTGCAGTGTTTCTTTGAGTACAGCCAGGAATGGTTTGTATAGAAACAAGTTTTTGGGTTTTTTGTTTTGTCTTAAAGTTATTCAATGCCTCTTTGTTGCATAAACCAGTTATGTGCTCTGTCATATTGTACAACTATTTCAGTTAATGAATCTACCTATTGATAATTCTGAGACCAACTTTCTTGGTATGCCATTTTGTCCCTCCCCTATGCCAGGAACTTTCCTTTTTACCTAACATTTCGGCCTTTGGCAGGGGTATAAGGAACTACACACGCTCTTTCTTAACTACTTCCAGTTGAAACTAGGATGTTGCTGTCAGGGCCCAAGGAGGCTGAAAGACTAGCCAAAGATGGGAAATGGCGAGTTGACTCAGCTGAGGGGACAGGGAGCAATCACATCAGTTAGAGTAGGTCACAGCAGCTTTAAGGAACTCTTCCTGGATGGTGTCTCTCAGCCAAGTGGAAACCTGTAGAGGTAGGTATGGACTAGGAACAGAAGCTAAAATATAAAAACTTAAAGCAAAGTCTTACATTTTGGACTTCAGGCTCATAGTCCTAATAATTGTACTTAATAGATTATGGTCCTTAAACCTTTTTGAAATATGCTATATATGACTTCTAAAATGTTTAGGATTTCTACCACTCCTAACAGTAACTTTTTAGGTTTCCAAGAACATGACAGGGCCCCCAAGGATGAATCCACCCGGATTGTGTAACACCAACCACTGGAGAGAAAAAAAAGTAGCTCCATGTTTCTTCTGCTGCCTGGTTCTGCACAAACAGTGGACACTCTTGTTATATTCTACCAGGTCAGGATCCCACTAAGCTGACAATAACCATGGAAAGGTGAGCTTCAGACTACAGACTGCGTAGGACATTCAAATGGCTGAGTTCATATTATGAGCATTTTACAGAACATTGAACTAAAAAAATACTTAATCCTAAGACTTTCAAATACAATCAATCTGAACATTGTGGAAAGTTTAGCAAAAAATGCTTAAGTTTTGTAACTAGTTTTACTGTATTAGAGTTAAATTATTTACTGTATTAGAGTTAAGTTATTTACTGTATTAGAGTTAAATTATTATTAGAGTTAAAATATTAATTAACTGTTTAGAGTTAAAATATTAAGAGAAAAAGGGGGACATGGAAATGATATAGGAACAATAGTTAGTCAGTATATAGCTGGAAACTAGTAATTCAGATATACGAGAGATAGATGGTTTTCAAATACCCCAGAGATCAGTAGAATGTGGCATTTAAAGATGTTTAGTTAATTGGAGAATTTTTTGACAATGAAAACATGTCAGCTCCTGGATGTACCCAATTTCAACTTTGAATATGACGAGCATCAAAAAAGAAAATTCTCCTTTAGGAGATGAAGCCACTGGGTAAGAATTTCCCTTGCTTCAACTACAGACAGAATACTGGACAAACTGGGTGCAGGAAAGTCAATTCCTGAACTTTGTTAGGACAAGGTAGACAAATCCTTCATTATACATGCTTGAGAGAAAGATCTGTTGGATACTCTGAGCCAGAAGGCTGATGATGATGCTCCAACATTGCAGAGATATCTGGAGTGAACGTCCACGCAGCTGACAGTGTCTATCATTTCTATAGTTTTGGAAACTGCTTGCCCTGTACTTCCTGTTTAGTCAGATAATATTTACCCTTCGAAGGTTTCTGATGGGGTTGAAGAAAAAACAGTTATGCTCTCATAGCTAAACATAGTCGTTTAGGGTTCACAAAAACTTTTCAGGTCTAAGGAGGGTTTTTGGTTGGTAATGCAAGTTTGGATACCCATGATTGAGGTCTGAAACTTTGGCCTCACCAAGATAGGATAAATTGTAGAATACTTTCTCAAAGGTTGCCAATATTAATGGACTAGAAATTATCAACGCATTTATTACCACATAGTATATAATATTTTGATGTTAGAGAAATAATAATTTATTTGGACAAAAAAAGGGAAAATGTTGCAGAATATTTGATCTTATTGTGACGCCTGAGATTGTGAGCTGTAAAAACCAGCATTTTGGTTGCATGGTTGAGCCCAAACACCTTAAATCCAATAATTCCTAGTTTATTATAAGCAGGTAACTAAGGAGTGGTTCAGCCAGTCCCAGGAGTCACCTTAAATCCAAACGCTTTGTGTGTAAAGGATTATATAAAGTTAACAAAAGGTAAAGAGGTATAGCAAGAATCTAGCTGACAGGGATTAAAGGATAAAATTGACTTTGAGGTGAAAGTATTTAAGACAGCCAGGAGAAGACAGAGCTTTTAGATTTTCACAGTAGGGCTGTCCAGTGAGCTGGGAGACATTTTCCTTCTGGGCTGTGAGGTGATATGGCGAGCTGCTGGCTTTTGACCTTTCAGCTTTTGGTGCTTTGGGCTTTCACATTTGGGATTGTTTTTGTTTGTTAGTTCGATTGGTTGCTTTTTTTTTTTTTTTTTTTTTTTTGGCGTTTTGTTTGTTCTTTTGTTTTCCTTATTTATTTGTTTATTTATTTATTTATTTATTTCAACATTTTCCTTCAGGACATGAGCTGGGTAATAAGACCCAAGGGAAAAAAAAAAAAAAAAGAAGACCCAAGGGTGCTTTCTCTGCCCTCTGAGCTAGCAGGGCTTTACCCCAGCATCTGGCTCCTGAGTCTTCCTCAGAAAACTTGAAGGATTGGGGCTTTCTTCTGTCTTGGAAACAACACTTTGGCACTCCAGCAAGAGGCCAGGCCCCACAGACAGAGAGATGGCTCACTCCAGCGGGGGAGAAACCGAGAAGCCTTCAGCTTCGGTAAGTCATCTGAGAGGTACACAAGGGGAGAAGAGTTAAGGACCGGCAGGCCCATCACAGAAGGCTCTAGAACCCTGCCTAGTGCCACTCTAGATGCCTTGAGAAGAGAAGCAGCAAATGAAAAGGGAAATGGCCTGGGTAACACCGGCCCCATAGCTGTCAGGATTCTCATCCTTTGGGTATCCCATGCTTCCTTCTTAGTAGCCATAATGCCCGTGTGTAGTCCATGAGAGAAATGGTGGGTGGAGAAGATCCAAGCCTTAGAGGGAAAAGTAGAGATGCTTATTAAGGAGAAAAGAAAAGAGACTCAGACACAGGCAGAGGAATTCAGACATGGGAGTGAGACAAATTCTCAGACCCAGGCAGAGCCTACCACACCAGCACCTGAGGAAAGGGAAAAGGGAAAGAGGGTTGCCTAGGATGGTTGTAAAGCCAACCCTAGCTTCTCCATCTAGTGCAGGAGAGGACCGCGGAGGTGAGAGGCACCCCCAAAGTTTCTAGAGAAGTGCAGTGGAATCCCAGAGACATCTTCCATTGGAGAAGATGGAGGCAATCGGTCATCTCCTATGGTGTGCGTTCATCCTAGGTGAGGGAGACTCTCAATTCCTGGCCCACCGCCCAACCAGGGTTAATCCCCCAAGACTGGAATGATGTGGCAGTCACAATCTTGGAACCGGGTCCTGGGTGGCCATGGCAATCCTGGTGGAAAGAGTCTGAAGGGAAGGCCTGTGAACAGGTAGATGGGGCCAGAGGGATTGCTAGCTCCCAGGATCAGAGCTAGGTGAAAGTGGCTATGCGGATTTAGGAAGGCAGATGGAATCTGCTGTTGACGCCATGGCAACTCTTGTCTAAGAGCTTGAAAAGCTTGGGCTAGGGCTGAAGAATCAGGAAAGGGGTCTGAGTCATTTACTAAAGCTCCACACATGTTTTGCAAAGGCTGCCTTTGCAAATAGTGACTGACTCTTTTGTCTTTTCCAAGGCTCCTTCTGAGGTGCGCAGGCTGGATCTGGAGCCGCATTCCACGCCCTCCTTGGTGGAGAAACTAGATATGTCTTTGGATGACATCATCAAGCTGACCCAGAGGCAGCGAGGCCGAGTTGGCCCTGGCGGCCTCGGGCACAGTGGTGCTGGCAGGGCCCGCTCCCAGGGAGGCCCCAGGGGCGCACTGAAGGCCGCCCAGCGTGGCCATCGCGATGCCTGGCCTAGGAGGAACCGGCAGGCACCCTACAGCAGACGCGGACAACTTCCAGACAAGTGGCAGCACGACCAATTCCACAGCGCCTTCCCACGTGGAGCCAGCCTGGTCTCCTCTGGGAGGCTGCTGCTGTCCAACCTGCACTTCCAAGTGTCAGACGCTGATATTCAGAACCTCTTTGCTGAATTTGGACCGCTCAAGAGAGCAGCTGTGCACTATGATCGCGCTGGACGAAGTTTAGGGACAGCAGATGTGTGCTTTGAACGCAAGGCAGATGCCCTGAAGGCTAGGAGAGAGTACCACGGAGTCCCTCTGGACGGGCGTCCTTTGGACATCCAGCTTGTCCCATCCCAGGTGGAAACACAGCCGAGCCCTGCACGGAGGCACAGCAGAGGAGGCATGAGTAGAAACCCTGCCTCTGGGCGCTTTGCTGGGAGAGGCACCTGGAGAGGGACCCAGAGAGGCAGCAGGCAAAGAGAGACAGGCACCTGCAGCAACTCCAAGCAGCAGCTTTCTGCAGAGGAGCTGGACGCACAGCTGGATGCTTACGCTGCAAGCATGGACACCAGCTAAACAGCCCAGCCCGTCCACACAAACAACAGGACCCAGAAGGCTCCTCCTCTGATCCCTAGAGGGAGGGGTGGCAACTGGACTGTGCAGACAATGCTGGGTTGCTCAGTCTTCATCAGTGACTCATTTATTCATTCCTGCCTTTCCATGGGCCTAAAAACTCTTTTAAAGACTTTGTCTTTTCCCCTCTGAAAAAGGGAGCTGCAGAGCTGAAGAGCACTGGCTGTTCATCCAGAGGGCCTGCCTTCAATGTGATGACATCTGGTGCCATCTCCCGACATGTTGGTTCACACCCTGGAACAATACTGTATCCATAATCAAGCAATAAACGAATAAATAAATAAACTTTTGAAAAATGTACAACACTCGTGTTTTGTGCTGAGTTATTTCGGGGATATAATTAATTTACTGGTGGCTCTTGTGGAGATGTTATCATTTCCACCTTTGCCATAATAAAATAGAAACGTGTGTGTGTGTGTGTGTGTGTGTGTGTGTGTGTGTGTGTGTGTTTGTGTACTGTGTGTGTTGTGTAAAATAGAGGGAGAAAAAGGAAGTGCTAAGTCATGATCTATAAGAGTGAGTCTACCTGTAAAGGCAGGGTCAGCTCCAGGAAAGGATGGATTAGAGATATGGCTGAGTGTGCTGCTCATGTTTATGATGCTAATCTCAGAAAAGAAAGAACTTCTCAAAGTCTTTGGAAAAATCAAACTGTCAGATGTTTCAATTGTGGTAAGCAAGGCCTTCTGAAAAGGGATTTCAGGCAAGGCATTCCTAGAAGCTATGGTTTTCCAGGGAGCATGCCAAAAGAAGGCCTCAGCCTTGTGGACTCTGCTGGATGTGTGTCAAAGACCAGCCTTGGACCAATGAATCCGGATCAACCAGAACTAGTAGGCAAGGCAATCCTTTGTCACAGATGGCCCAGGGTCTCCACAGCACCCTGCCACCCCCATCCTTGCCCTCCTCCTGCACCCACCCCCCACCAAAGATCGAGTCCCATTGGTGTGTTCCCTGTCTGGGTAGGAGAATCTCATCCACAGAGCCATGAAAGAGTTCATGCCTGTTGTGAAAACAGCATTGTTCTGGATGAAATGAAGGAACTGAACAGCTTCAATGGATAAAAGAAAATGTTCAAGAAAGACCAGCAAATGCATTATTTGCCCAAGTGCTACCAATGAGCAGACACCTAAGCTAACAGTGAAAAGAGACGACAAAAGGGTTTGAAGTGCCATGGACACAGAGGAAGATGAAACAATGAATTCTTGCCAAACCTTGCCATCCAGATTGGCTTCTTCAGGAGGTAAACATCCATCTTCTAGGCACTGAAACTTTATCTCGTTGGATAAAATGAAGTGGGGGACGTCTCAAATGTGTAAAGCCAGAAGGACAAATAGGAAAACTAAGGCCAGATGTGGCTCTCCTGGCCATGAATTAAAGTCTAAACACTAAAGTCTCCTACCTAAAGAAAATGGATAGGTTTATTGGTTGGTATGAAAAACACAGCTAAGAGCTTGAAAAGGTTTTAAGTCAGGCCAAAGGGTTACTACAGTTCACACTTGTTTTTTAAATCTCTAAGAGTTGGAGTCCTACAGAGCTAAGATAAAAGATTAGGAGCAGCCTAGTGATAGGGCAAGCCTTCTTTCTTAGCAGAGGCAGTCAAATCTCTGTCAAGTAGTTGTTTTATAAATTCTAGAGTTCCAATGATGAGAGAGGTGCTGGTTCCCACCTGGAACCCCAGCCCCTCCCTGGTAGGCACAGACCTTTGCACCCAACACTAAAGAGGCAGAGGCACAGGCAGACACAGAGGAAGTACAAAGAATAGGGGGTGGGAGGGAGTGATAGTGTAGGGACTGGGAGGAATGAGGGAATCAACTGGGATCCATACATAGAGTAAATAAATGAAGAAGAAAAAAAAGAAGAAGGAGAAGAAGAAGAATATCAACAAAAAAAAAGAAGAGGGAGAAGAAGAGGGAGAAGAAGAGGAAGAACAAAAGCAACAATAAGATAAAGAGGCAAAGCACACCACCACCAACAAAACACACCTACAAGCAAAACTATCACAATGATCACATTTAAAAGCTGCTAGCTAAATGTCAGGCTGAAACACAAGGTGAATTGTTGCAGGAGATTTGATCAAATTGTGAAACCTGAGGGGTGAGCTATAAAACCCTTTCCTTGTATGTATTACTCTTTTTCCCTGTGGGTAAGCCATGCTTCTCTGGGTAGCCATGGCTGTCCTGGACTGGCTTTGTAGGCCAGGCAGGCCTGTAATTCACATGGATCCACCTGCCTCCCCAGTGCTGGGATGAAAGGCCTGTGCCATCAAGCCAGGCACAAACTCACACTTTTAATCCAAGAGCTTTCTGCCCTGAGGGTTTGATCAATCCACCCTAGGGCAAGGGGCTGATCAAGCAACCAGCTGACAGAGATTGAACTGAAAGGCGGGGCTTGGAGTTGAAGGGTATTTAAGACAGCCAGGAGAAGAAGACAGACCCTTTGGCTTTTCCCTCTTGGCCTATCCAGTGAGCTAGCAGGCCTTTTCCTCCTGGGCTGTCAGGTGAGCTAGCCAGCTTTTGGCTTTTGGCCTCTTGGCTTTTGGTGCTTCGAGCCTTGAGACTTGGGTTTGTTTTTGTTTCTTTGTTTGTCTGACTGTCTGTGGATTTTATTTATTCATTCATTTGTTTAGTTATTTATTTTTATCTTTTTCCTTCAGGACGTGAGCTGGGTAGGAAGACCCCTGGGTGCTTTCTCTGCCCTCTGAGCTAGCAGGGCTTCACCCCAGCATCTGGCTCCAGAGACTTCCTCAGAAAACCTGAAGGATCGGGGCTTTCTTCTGTCTTGGAAACAACACTTTGGCACTCCAGCAAGTGGCCAGACCCCACAGACAGAGAGATGGCTCACTCCAGCTGGGGAGAAACCGAGAAGCCTTCAGCTTCGGTAAGTCATCTGAGAGGTACACAAGGGGAGAAGAGTTAAGGACCGGCAGGCCCATCACAGAAGGCTCTAGAACCCTGCCTAGTGCCACTCTAGATGCCTTGAGAAGAGAAGCAGCAAATGAAAAGGGAAATGGCCTAGGTAACACCAGCCCCATAGCTGTCAGGATTCTCATCCTTTGGGTATCCCATGCTTCCTTCTTAGTAGCCATAATGCCCGTGTGTAGTCCAGGAGAGAAATGGTGGGTGGAGAAGATCCAAGCCTTAGAGGGAAAAGTAGAGATGCTTATTAAGGAGAAAAGGAAAGAGACTCAGACACAGGCAGATGAAATCAGACATGAGAGTGAGACAAATTCTCAGACCCAGGCAGAGCCTACCACACCAGCACCTGAGGAAAGGGAAAGGGAAAGAGGGTTGCCTAGGATGGTTGTAAAGCCAACCCTAGCTTCTCCATCTAGTGCAGGAGAGGACCGCGGAGGTGAGAGGCACCCCCAAAGTTTCTAGAGAAGTGCAGTGGAATCCCAGAGACATCTTCCATTGGAGAAGATGGAGGCAATCGGTCATCTCCTATGGTGTGCGTTCATCCTAGGTGAGGGAGACTCTCAATTCCTGGCCCACCGCCCAACCAGGGTTAATCCCCCAAGACTGGAATGATGTGGCAGTCACAATCTTGGAACCGGGTCCTGGGTGGCCATGGCAATCCTGGTGGAAAGAGTCTGAAGGGAAGGCCTGTGAACAGGTAGATGGGGCCAGAGGGATTGCTAGCTCCCAGGATCAGAGCTAGGTGAAAGTGGCTATGCGGATTTACGAAGGCAGATGGAATCTGCTGTTGACGCCCTTGGCAACTCTTGTCTAAGAGCTTGAAAACCTTGGGCTAGGGCTGAAGAATCAGGAAAGGGGTCTGAGTCATTTACTCAAGCTCCATACATGTTTTGCAAAGGCTGCCTTTGCAAATAGTGACTGACTCTTTTGTCTTTTCCAAGGCTCCTTCTGAGGTGCGCAGGCTGGATCTGGAGCCGCATTCCACGCCCTCCTTGGTGGAGAAACTAGATATGTCTTTGGATGACATCATCAAGCTGACCCAGAGGCAGCGAGGCCGAGTTGGCCCTGGCGGCCTCGGGCACAGTGGTGCTGGCAGGGCCCGCTCCCAGGGAGGCCCCAGGGGCGCACTGAAGGCCGCCCAGCGTGGCCATCGCGATGCCTGGCCTAGGAGGAACCGGCAGGCACCCTACAGCAGACGCGGACAACTTCCAGACAAGTGGCAGCACGACCAATTCCACAGCGCCTTCCCACGTGGAGCCAGCCTGGACTCCTCTGGGAGGCTGCTGCTGTCCAACCTGCACTTCCAAGTGTCAGACGCTGATATTCAGAACCTCTTTGCTGAATTTGGACCGCTCAAGAGAGCAGCTGTGCACTATGATCGCGCTGGACGAAGTTTAGGGACAGCAGATGTGTGCTTTGAACGCAAGGCAGATGCCCTGAAGGCTAGGAGAGAGTACCACGGAGTCCCTCTGGACGGGCGTCCTTTGGACATCCAGCTTGTCCCATCCCAGGTGGAAACACAGCCGAGCCCTGCACGGAGGCACAGCAGAGGAGGCATGAGTAGAAACCCTGCCTCTGGGCGCTTTGCTGGGAGAGGCACCTGGAGAGGGACCCAGAGAGGCAGCAGGCAAAGAGAGACAGGCACCTGCAGCAACTCCAAGCAGCAGCTTTCTGCAGAGGAGCTGGACGCACAGCTGGATGCTTACGCTGCAAGCATGGACACCAGCTAAACAGCCCAGCCCGTCCACACAAACAACAGGACCCAGAAGGCTCCTCCTCTGATCCCTAGAGGGAGGGGTGGCAACTGGACTGTGCAGACAATGCTGGGTTGCTCAGTCTTCATCAGTGACTCATTTATTCATTCCTGCCTTTCCATGGGCCTAAAAACTCTTTTAAAGACTTTGTCTTTTCCCCTCTGAAAAAGGGAGCTGCAGAGCTGAAGAGCACTGGCTGTTCATCCAGAGGGCCTGCCTTCAATGTGATGACATCTGGTGCCATCTCCCGACATGTTGGTTTACACCCTGGAACAATACTGTATCCATAATCAAGCAATAAACGAATAAATAAATAAACTTTTGAAAATGTACAACACTCGTGTTTTGTGCTGAGTTATTTCGGGGATATAATTAATTTACTGGTGGCTCTTGTGGAGATGTTATCATTTCCACCTTTGCCATAATAAAATAGAAACGTGCGTGTGTGTGTGTGTGTGTGTGTGTGTGTGTGTGTGTGTTTGTGTACTGTGTGTGTTGTGTAAAATAGAGGGAAAAAAAGGAAGTGCTAAGTCATGATCTATAAGAGTGAGTCTACCTGTAAAGGCAGGGTCAGCTCCAGGAAAGGATGGATTAGAGATATGGCTGAGTGTGCTGCTCATGTTTATGATGCTAATCTCAGAAAAGAAAGAACTTCTCAAAGTCTTTGGAAAAATCAAACTGTCAGATGTTTCAATTGTGGTAAGCAAGGCCTTCTGAAAAGGGATTTCAGGCAAGGCATTCCTAGAAGCTATGGTTTTCCAGGGAGCATGCCAAAAGAAGGCCTCAGCCTTGTGGACTCTGCTGGATGTGTGTCAAAGACCAGCCTTGGACCAATGAATCCGGATCAACCAGAACTAGTAGGCAAGGCAATCCTTTGTCACAGATGGCCCAGGGTCTCCAGAGCACACAGCCACCCCCATCCTTGCCCTCCTCCTGCACCCACCCCCCACCAAAGATCGAGTCCCATTGGTGTGTTCCCTGTCTGGGTAGGAGAATCTCATCCACAGAGCCATGAAAGAGTTCATGCCTGTTGTGAAAACAGCATTGTTCTGGATGAAATGAAGGAACTGAACAGCTTCAATGGATAAAAGAAAATGTTCAAGAGAGACCAGCAAATGCATTATTTGCCCAAGTGCTACAAATGGGCAGACACCTAAGCTAACAGTGAAAAGAGACGGCAAAGGGGTTGGAAGGGCCGTGGACACAGAGGCAGATGAAACAATGAATTCCCGCCAAACCTTGCCATCCAGATTGGCCTCTTCAGAAGGTAAACATCCATCTTCTAGGGACTGGAATTTTATCTCGTTGGATAAATCAAAGTGGGGGACGTCTCAAATGTGTAAGGCCAGAAGGACAAATCGGAAAACTAAGGCCAGATGTGGCTCTCCTGGCCATGAATTAACGTCTAAACACTAAAGTCTCCTTCTTAAAGAAAATGGATAGTTTTATTGGTAGGTATGAAAAACACAGCTAAGAGCTTGAAAAGGTTTTAAGTCAGGCCAAAGGGTTACTACAGTTCACACTGGTTTTCTAAATCTCTAAGAGTTGGACTCCTTCGGAGCTAAGATAAAAGATTGGGAGCAGCCTGGTGGGAGCGCATGCCTTCCTTCTTAGCAGAGGCAGGCAAATCTCTGTCAAGTAGTTGTTTTATAAATTCTAGAGTTCCAATGATGAGAGAGGTGCTGGTTCCCACCTGGAACCACAACCCCCTCCCTGCTAGGCACAGACCTTTGCAACCAACACTGAAGAGGCAGAGGCACAGGCAGACACAGAAGAAGTACCAAGAATCGGGGGGTGGGAGGGGTGATACTGTAGGGACTGGGAGGAATGAGGGAATCGACTGGGATCCATATATAGAGTAAATAAATGAAGAAGAAAAAGAAGAAGAAGGAGGAGGAGGAGAAGAAAAGCAACAACAACGAAGAAGAAGAAGAAGAAGAAGAAGAAGAAGAAGAAGAAGAAAAAGAAGAAGAAGGAGGAGGAGAAGAAGAGCAACAATAAGATATACAAGCAAAGCACACCACCACCAACAAAACACACCTACAAGCAAACCTATCACAATGATCACATTTAAAAGCTGCTAGTAAATGTCAGGCTGAAACACAAGGTGAATTGTTGCAGGAGATTTGATCAAATTGTGAACCCTGAGGTGTGAGCTATAAAACCCTTTCCTTGTGTGTATTACTCTCTTTCCCTGGGGGTCAGCCATGTTTCTCTGGGTAGCCTTGTCTGTCCTGGACTGGCTTCGTAGGCCAGGCAGGCCTGTAACTCACATGGATCCACCTGCCTCCCCAGTTTCTGGGATGAAAGGCCTGTGCCATCAAGCCAGGCACAAACTCACACTTTTAATCCAAGAGCTTTCTGCCCTGAGGGTTTGATCAATCCACCCTAGGGCAAGGGGCTGATCAAGTAACCAGCTGACAGAGATTGAACTGAAAGGCGGGGCTTGGAGTTGAAGGGTATTTAAGACAGCCAGGAGAAGAAGACAGACCCTTTGGCTTTTCCCTCTTGGCCTATCCAGTGAGCTAGCAGGCCTTTTCCTCCTGGGCTGTCAGGTGAGCTAGCCAGCTTTTGGCTTTTGGCCTCTTGGCTTTTGGTGCTTCGAGCCTTGAGACTTGGGTTTGTTTTTGTTTCTTTGTTTGTCTGACTGTCTGTGGATTTTATTTATTCATTCATTTGTTTAGTTATTTATTTTTATCTTTTTCCTTCAGGACGTGAGCTGGGTAGGAAGACCCCTGGGTGCTTTCTCTGCCCTCTGAGCTAGCAGGGCTTCACCCCAGCATCTGGCTCCTGAGACTTCCTCAGAAAACCTGAAGGATCGGGGCTTTCTTCTGCCTTGGAAACAACACTTTGGCACTCCAGCAAGTGGCCAGACCCCACAGACAGAGAGATGGCTCACTCCAGCTGGGGAGAAACCGAGAAGCCTTCAGCTTCGGTAAGTCATCTGAGAGGTACACAAGGGGAGAAGAGTTAAGGACCGGCAGGCCCATCACAGAAGGCTCTAGAACCCTGCCTAGTGCCACTCTAGATGCCTTGAGAAGAGAAGCAGCAAATGAAAAGGGAAATGGCCTAGGTAACACCAGCCCCATAGCTGTCAGGATTCTCATCCTTTGGGTAGCCCATGCTTCCTTCTTAGTAGCCATAATGCCCGTGTGTAGTCCAGGAGAGAAATGGTGGGTGGAGAAGATCCAAGCCTTAGAGGGAAAAGTAGAGATGCTTATTAAGGAGAAAAGGAAAGAGACTCAGACACAGGCAGATGAAATCAGACATGAGAGTGAGACAAATTCTCAGACCCAGGCAGAGCCTACCACACCAGCACCTGAGGAAAGGGAAAGGGAAAGAGGGTTGCCTAGGATGGTTGTAAAGCCAACCCTAGCTTCTCCATCTAGTGCAGGAGAGGACCGCGGAGGTGAGAGGCACCCCCAAAGTTTCTAGAGAAGTGCAGTGGAATCCCAGAGACATCTTCCATTGGAGAAGATGGAGGCAATCGGTCATCTCCTATGGTGTGCGTTCATCCTAGGTGAGGGAGACTCTCAATTCCTGGCCCACCGCCCAACCAGGGTTAATCCCCCAAGACTGGAATGATGTGGCAGTCACAATCTTGGAACCGGGTCCTGGGTGGCCATGGCAATCCTGGTGGAAAGAGTCTGAAGGGAAGGCCTGTGAACAGGTAGATGGGGCCAGAGGGATTGCTAGCTCCCAGGATCAGAGCTAGGTGAAAGTGGCTATGCGGATTTACGAAGGCAGATGGAATCTGCTGTTGACGCCATGGCAACTCTTGTCTAAGAGCTTGAAAAGCTTGGGCTAGGGCTGAAGAATCAGGAAAGGGGTCTGAGTCATTTACTAAAGCTCCACACATGTTTTGCAAAGGCTGCCTTTGCAAATAGTGACTGACTCTTTTGTCTTTTCCAAGGCTCCTTCTGAGGTGCGCAGGCTGGATCTGGAGCCGCATTCCACGCCCTCCTTGGTGGAGAAACTAGATATGTCTTTGGATGACATCATCAAGCTGACCCAGAGGCAGCGAGGCCGAGTTGGCCCTGGCGGCCTCGGGCACAGTGGTGCTGGCAGGGCCCGCTCCCAGGGAGGCCCCAGGGGCGCACTGAAGGCCGCCCAGCGTGGCCATCGCGATGCCTGGCCTAGGAGGAACCGGCAGGCACCCTACAGCAGACGCGGACAACTTCCAGACAAGTGGCAGCACGACCAATTCCACAGCGCCTTCCCACGTGGAGCCAGCCTGGTCTCCTCTGGGAGGCTGCTGCTGTCCAACCTGCACTTCCAAGTGTCAGACGCTGATATTCAGAACCTCTTTGCTGAATTTGGACCGCTCAAGAGAGCAGCTGTGCACTATGATCGCGCTGGACGAAGTTTAGGGACAGCAGATGTGTGCTTTGAACGCAAGGCAGATGCCCTGAAGGCTAGGAGAGAGTACCACGGAGTCCCTCTGGACGGGCGTCCTTTGGACATACAGCTTGTCCCATCCCAGGTGGAAACACAGCCGAGCCCTGCACGGAGGCACAGCAGAGGAGGCATGAGGAGAAACCCTGCCTCTGGGCGCTTTGCTTGGAGAGGCACCTGGAGAGGGACCCAGAGAGGCAGCAGGCAAAGAGAGACAGGCACCTGCAGCAACTCCAAGCAGCAGCTTTCTGCAGAGGAGCTGGACGCACAGCTGGATGCTTACGCTGCAAGCATGGACACCAGCTAAACAGCCCAGCCCGTCCACACAAACAACAGGACCCAGAAGGCTCCTCCTCTGATCCCTAGAGGGAGGGGTGGCAACTGGACTGTGCAGACAATGCTGGGTTGCTCAGTCTTCATCAGTGACTCATTTATTCATTCCTGCCTTTCCATGGGCCTAAAAACTCTTTTAAAGACTTTGTCTTTTCCCCTCTGAAAAAGGGAGCTGCAGAGCTGAAGAGCACTGGCTGTTCATCCAGAGGGCCTGCCTTCAATGTGATGACATCTGGTGCCATCTCCCGACATGTTGGTTTACACCCTGGAACAATACTGTATCCATAATCAAGCAATAAACGAATAAATAAATAAACCTTTGGAAAATGTACAACACTCGTGTTTTGTGCTGAGTTATTTCGGGGATATAATTAATTTACTGGTGGCTCTTGTGGAGATGTTATCATTTCCACCTTTGCCATAATAAAATAGAAACGTGCGTGTGTGTGTGTGTGTGTGTGTGTGTGTGTGTGTGTGTGTTTGTGTACTGTGTGTGTTGTGTAAAATAGAGGGAAAAAAAGGAAGTGCTAAGTCATGATCTATAAGAGTGAGTCTACCTGTAAAGGCAGGGTCAGCTCCAGGAAAGGATGGATTAGAGATATGGCTGAGTGTGCTGCTCATGTTTATGATGCTAATCTCAGAAAAGAAAGAACTTCTCAAAGTCTTTGGAAAAATCAAACTGTCAGATGTTTCAATTGTGGTAAGCAAGGCCTTCTGAAAAGGGATTTCAGGCAAGGCATTCCTAGAAGCTATGGTTTTCCAGGGAGCATGCCAAAAGAAGGCCTCAGCCTTGTGGACTCTGCTGGATGTGTGTCAAAGACCAGCCTTGGACCAATGAATCCGGATCAACCAGAACTAGTAGGCAAGGCAATCCTTTGTCACAGATGGCCCAGGGTCTCCAGAGCACACAGCCACCCCCATCCTTGCCCTCGTCCTGCACCCACCCCCCCACCAAAGATCGAGTCCCATTGGTGTGTTCCCTGTCTGGGTAGGAGAATCTCATCCACAGAGCCATGAAAGAGTTCATGCCTGTTGTGAAAACAGCATTGTTCTGGATGAAATGAAGGAACTGAGCAGCTTCAATGGATAAAAGAAAATGTTCAAGAGAGACCAGCAAATGCATTATTTGCCCAAGTGCTACCAATGGGCAGACACCTAAGCTAACAGTGAAAAGAGACGGCAAAGGGGTTGGAAGGGCCGTGGACACAGAGGCAGATGAAACAATGAATTCCCGCCAAACCTTGCCATCCAGATTGGCCTCTTCAGAAGGTAAACATCCATCTTCTAGGGACTGGAATTTTATCTCGTTGGATAAATCAAAGTGGGGGACGTCTCAAATGTGTAAGGCCAGAAGGACAAATCGGAAAACTAAGGCCAGATGTGGCTCTCCTGGCCATGAATTAACGTCTAAACACTAAAGTCTCCTTCTTAAAGAAAATGGATAGTTTTATTGGTAGGTATGAAAAACACAGCTAAGAGCTTGAAAAGGTTTTAAGTCAGGCCAAAGGGTTACTACAGTTCACACTGGTTTTCTAAATCTCTAAGAGTTGGACTCCTTCGGAGCTAAGATAAAAGATTGGGAGTAGCCTGGTGGGAGCGTATGCCTTCCTTCGTAGCAGAGGCAGGCAAATTTCTGTCAAGTAGTTGTTTTATAAATTCTAGAGTTCCAATGATGAGAGAGGTGCTGGTTCCCACCTGAACCACAACCCCCTCCCTGCTAGGCACAGACCTTTGCAACCAACACTGAAGAGGCAGAGGCACAGGCAGACACAGAAGAAGTACCAAGAATCGGGGGGTGGGAGGGGTGATACTGTAGGGACTGGGAGGAATGAGGGAATCGACTAGGATGCATATTTAGAGTAAAAAAATGAAGAAGAAAAAGAAGAAGAAAAGGAGAAGGAAAAGAAGATCAACAACAACGAAGAAGAAGGAGAAGAAGAAGAAGAAGAAGAAGAAGACGAAGAAGAAGAAGTAAAGAAGAAGAAGAGCACATAAGATATACAAGCAAATCACACCACCATCAACAAAACACACCTACAAGCAAACCTATCACAATGATCACATTTAAAAGCTGCTAGTAAATGTCAGGCTGAAACACAAGGTGAATTGTTGCAGGAGATTTGATCAAATTGTGAACCCTGAGGTGTGAGCTATAAAACCCTTTCCTTGTGTGTATTACTCTCTTTCCCTGGGGGTCAGCCATGTTTCTCTGGGTAGCCTTGTCTGTCCTAGACTGGCTTTGTAGGCCAGGCAGGCCTGTAACTCACATGGATCCACCTGCCTCCCCAGTGCTGGGATGAAAGGCCTGTGCCATCAAGCCAGGCACAAACTCACACTTTTAATCCAAGAGCTTTCTGCCCTGAGGGTTTGATCAATCCACCCTAGGGCAAGGGGCTGATCCAGTAACCAGCTGACAGAAATTGAACTGAAAGGCGGGGCTTGGAGTTGAAGGGTATTTAAGACAGCCAGGAGAAGAAGACAGACCCTTTGGCTTTTCCCTCTTGGCCTATCCAGTGAGCTAGCAGGCCTTTTCCTCCTGGGCTGTCAGGTGAGCTAGCCAGCTTTTGGCTTTTGGCCTCTTGGCTTTTGGTGCTTCGAGCCTTGAGACTTGGGTTTGTTTTTGTTTCTTTGTTTGTCTGACTGTCTGTGGATTTTATTTATTCATTCATTTGTTTAGTTATTTATTTTTATCTTTTTCCTTCAGGACGTGAGCTGGGTAGGAAGACCCCTGGGTGCTTTCTCTGCCCTCTGAGCTAGCAGGGCTTCACCCCAGCATCTGGCTCCTGAGACTTCCTCAGAAAACCTGAAGGATCGGGGCTTTCTTCTGCCTTGGAAACAACACTTTGGCACTCCAGCAAGTGGCCAGACCCCACAGACAGAGAGATGGCTCACTCCAGCTGGGGAGAAACCGAGAAGCCTTCAGCTTCGGTAAGTCATCTGAGAGGTACACAAGGGGAGAAGAGTTAAGGACCGGCAGGCCCATCACAGAAGGCTCTAGAACCCTGCCTAGTGCCACTCTAGATGCCTTGAGAAGAGAAGCAGCAAATGAAAAGGGAAATGGCCTAGGTAACACCAGCCCCATAGCTGTCAGGATTCTCATCCTTTGGGTAGCCCATGCTTCCTTCTTAGTAGCCATAATGCCCGTGTGTAGTCCAGGAGAGAAATGGTGGGTGGAGAAGATCCAAGCCTTAGAGGGAAAAGTAGAGATGCTTATTAAGGAGAAAAGGAAAGAGACTCAGACACAGGCAGATGAAATCAGACATGAGAGTGAGACAAATTCTCAGACCCAGGCAGAGCCTACCACACCAGCACCTGAGGAAAGGGAAAGGGAAAGAGGGTTGCCTAGGATGGTTGTAAAGCCAACCCTAGCTTCTCCATCTAGTGCAGGAGAGGACCGCGGAGGTGAGAGGCACCCCCAAAGTTTCTAGAGAAGTGCAGTGGAATCCCAGAGACATCTTCCATTGGAGAAGATGGAGGCAATCGGTCATCTCCTATGGTGTGCGTTCATCCTAGGTGAGGGAGACTCTCAATTCCTGGCCCACCGCCCAACCAGGGTTAATCCCCCAAGACTGGAATGATGTGGCAGTCACAATCTTGGAACCGGGTCCTGGGTGGCCATGGCAATCCTGGTGGAAAGAGTCTGAAGGGAAGGCCTGTGAACAGGTAGATGGGGCCAGAGGGATTGCTAGCTCCCAGGATCAGAGCTAGGTGAAAGTGGCTATGCGGATTTACGAAGGCAGATGGAATCTGCTGTTGACGCCATGGCAACTCTTGTCTAAGAGCTTGAAAAGCTTGGGCTAGGGCTGAAGAATCAGGAAAGGGGTCTGAGTCATTTACTAAAGCTCCACACATGTTTTGCAAAGGCTGCCTTTGCAAATAGTGACTGACTCTTTTGTCTTTTCCAAGGCTCCTTCTGAGGTGCGCAGGCTGGATCTGGAGCCGCATTCCACGCCCTCCTTGGTGGAGAAACTAGATATGTCTTTGGATGACATCATCAAGCTGACCCAGAGGCAGCGAGGCCGAGTTGGCCCTGGCGGCCTCGGGCACAGTGGTGCTGGCAGGGCCCGCTCCCAGGGAGGCCCCAGGGGCGCACTGAAGGCCGCCCAGCGTGGCCATCGCGATGCCTGGCCTAGGAGGAACCGGCAGGCACCCTACAGCAGACGCGGACAACTTCCAGACAAGTGGCAGCACGACCAATTCCACAGCGCCTTCCCACGTGGAGCCAGCCTGGTCTCCTCTGGGAGGCTGCTGCTGTCCAACCTGCACTTCCAAGTGTCAGACGCTGATATTCAGAACCTCTTTGCTGAATTTGGACCGCTCAAGAGAGCAGCTGTGCACTATGATCGCGCTGGACGAAGTTTAGGGACAGCAGATGTGTGCTTTGAACGCAAGGCAGATGCCCTGAAGGCTAGGAGAGAGTACCACGGAGTCCCTCTGGACGGGCGTCCTTTGGACATACAGCTTGTCCCATCCCAGGTGGAAACACAGCCGAGCCCTGCACGGAGGCACAGCAGAGGAGGCATGAGGAGAAACCCTGCCTCTGGGCGCTTTGCTTGGAGAGGCACCTGGAGAGGGACCCAGAGAGGCAGCAGGCAAAGAGAGACAGGCACCTGCAGCAACTCCAAGCAGCAGCTTTCTGCAGAGGAGCTGGACGCACAGCTGGATGCTTACTGCTGCAAGCATGGACACCAGCTAAACAGCCCAGCCCGTCCACACAAACAACAGGACCCAGAAGGCTCCTCCTCTGATCCCTAGAGGGAGGGGTGGCAACTGGACTGTGCAGACAATGCTGGGTTGCTCAGTCTTCATCAGTGACTCATTTATTCATTCCTGCCTTTCCATGGGCCTAAAAACTCTTTTAAAGACTTTGTCTTTTCCCCTCTGAAAAAGGGAGCTGCAGAGCTGAAGAGCACTGGCTGTTCATCCAGAGGGCCTGCCTTCAATGTGATGACATCTGGTGCCATCTCCCGACATGTTGGTTTACACCCTGGAACAATACTGTATCCATAATCAAGCAATAAACGAATAAATAAATAAACCTTTGGAAAATGTACAACACTCGTGTTTTGTGCTGAGTTATTTCGGGGATATAATTAATTTACTGGTGGCTCTTGTGGAGATGTTATCATTTCCACCTTTGCCATAATAAAATAGAAACGTGCGTGTGTGTGTGTGTGTGTGTGTGTGTGTGTGTGTGTGTGTTTGTGTACTGTGTGTGTTGTGTAAAATAGAGGGAAAAAAAGGAAGTGCTAAGTCATGATCTATAAGAGTGAGTCTACCTGTAAAGGCAGGGTCAGCTCCAGGAAAGGATGGATTAGAGATATGGCTGAGTGTGCTGCTCATGTTTATGATGCTAATCTCAGAAAAGAAAGAACTTCTCAAAGTCTTTGGAAAAATCAAACTGTCAGATGTTTCAATTGTGGTAAGCAAGGCCTTCTGAAAAGGGATTTCAGGCAAGGCATTCCTAGAAGCTATGGTTTTCCAGGGAGCATGCCAAAAGAAGGCCTCAGCCTTGTGGACTCTGCTGGATGTGTGTCAAAGACCAGCCTTGGACCAATGAATCCGGATCAACCAGAACTAGTAGGCAAGGCAATCCTTTGTCACAGATGGCCCAGGGTCTCCACAGCACCCTGCCACCCCCATCCTTGCCCTCCTCCTGCACCCACCCCCCACCAAAGATCGAGTCCCATTGGTGTGTTCCCTGTCTGGGTAGGAGAATCTCATCCACAGAGCCATGAAAGAGTTCATGCCTGTTGTGAAAACAGCATTGTTCTGGATGAAATGAAGGAACTGAACAGCTTCAATGGATAAAAGAAAATGTTCAAGAAAGACCAGCAAATGCATTATTTGCCCAAGTGCTACCAATGGGCAGACACCTAAGCTAACAGTGAAAAGAGACGGCAAAGGGGTTGGAAGGGCCGTGGACACAGAGGCAGATGAAACAATGAATTCCCGCCAAACCTTGCCATCCAGATTGGCCTCTTCAGGAGGTAAACATCCATCTTCTAGGGACTGGAACTTTATCTCGTTGGATAAAACAAAGTGGGGGACGACTCAAATGTGTAAGGCCAGAAGGACAAATCGGAAAACTAAGGCCAGATGTGGCTCTCCTGGCCATGAATTAACGTCTAAACACTAAAGTCTCCTTCTTAAAGAAAATGGATAGTTTTATTGGTAGGTATGAAAAACACAGCTAAGAGCTTGAAAAGGTTTTAAGTCAGGCCAAAGGGTTACTACAGTTCACACTGGTTTTCTAAATCTCTAAGAGTTGGACTCCTTCGGAGCTAAGATAAAAGATTGGGAGCAGCCTGGTGGGAGCGCATGCCTTCCTTCTTAGCAGAGGCAGGCAAATCTCTGTCAAGTAGTTGTTTTATAAATTCTAGAGTTCCAATGATGAGAGAGGTGCTGGTTCCCACCTGGAACCACAACCCCCTCCCTGCTAGGCACAGACCTTTGCAACCAACACTGAAGAGGCAGAGGCACAGGCAGACACAGAAGAAGTACCAAGAATCGGGGGGTGGGAGGGGTGATACTGTAGGGACTGGGAGGAATGAGGGAATCGACTAGGATGCATATTTAGAGTAAATAAATGAAGAAGAAAAAGAAGAAGAAAAGGAGAAGGAAAAGAAGATCAACAACAACGAAGAAGAAGGAGAAGAAGAAGAAGAAGAAGAAGAAGAAGAAGAAGAAGAAGAAGAAGAAGAAGTAAAAGAAGAAGAAGAGCAACAATAAGATATACAAGCAAAGCACACCACCACCAACAAAACACACCTACAAGCAAACCTATCACAATGATCACATTTAAAAGCTGCTAGTAAATGTCAGGCTGAAACACAAGGTGAATTGTTGCAGGAGATTTGATCAAATTGTGAACCCTGAGGTGTGAGCTATAAAACCCTTTCCTTGTGTGTATTACTCTCTTTCCCTGGGGGTCAGCCATGTTTCTCTGGGTAGCCTTGTCTGTCCTAGACTGGCTTTGTAGGCCAGGCAGGCCTGTAACTCACATGGATCCACCTGCCTCCCCAGTGCTGGGATGAAAGGCCTGTGCCAACAAGCCAGGCACAAACTCACACTTTTAATCCAAGAGCTTTCTGCCCTGAGGGTTTGATCAATCCACCCTAGGGCAAGGGGCTGATCCAGTAACCAGCTGACAGAAATTGAACTGAAAGGCGGGGCTTGGAGTTGAAGGGTATTTAAGACAGCCAGGAGAAGAAGACAGACCCTTTGGCTTTTCCCTCTTGGCCTATCCAGTGAGCTAGCAGGCCTTTTCCTCCTGGGCTGTCAGGTGAGCTAGCCAGCTTTTGGCTTTGGGCCTCTTGGCTTTTGGTGCTTCGAGCCTTGAGACTTGGGTTTGTTTTTGTTTCTTTGTTTGTCTGACTGTCTGTGGATTTTATTTATTCATTCATTTGTTTAGTTATTTATTTTTATCTTTTTCCTTCAGGACGTGAGCTGGGTAGGAAGACCCCTGGGTGCTTTCTCTGCCCTCTGAGCTAGCAGGGCTTCACCCCAGCATCTGGCTCCTGAGACTTCCTCAGAAAACCTGAAGGATCGGGGCTTTCTTCTGCCTTGGAAACAACACTTTGGCACTCCAGCAAGTGGCCAGACCCCACAGACAGAGAGATGGCTCACTCCAGCTGGGGAGAAACCGAGAAGCCTTCAGCTTCGGTAAGTCATCTGAGAGGTACACAAGGGGAGAAGAGTTAAGGACCGGCAGGCCCATCACAGAAGGCTCTAGAACCCTGCCTAGTGCCACTCTAGATGCCTTGAGAAGAGAAGCAGCAAATGAAAAGGGAAATGGCCTAGGTAACACCAGCCCCATAGCTGTCAGGATTCTCATCCTTTGGGTAGCCCATGCTTCCTTCTTAGTAGCCATAATGCCCGTGTGTAGTCCAGGAGAGAAATGGTGGGTGGAGAAGATCCAAGCCTTAGAGGGAAAAGTAGAGATGCTTATTAAGGAGAAAAGGAAAGAGACTCAGACACAGGCAGATGAAATCAGACATGAGAGTGAGACAAATTCTCAGACCCAGGCAGAGCCTACCACACCAGCACCTGAGGAAAGGGAAAGGGAAAGAGGGTTGCCTAGGATGGTTGTAAAGCCAACCCTAGCTTCTCCATCTAGTGCAGGAGAGGACCGCGGAGGTGAGAGGCACCCCCAAAGTTTCTAGAGAAGTGCAGTGGAATCCCAGAGACATCTTCCATTGGAGAAGATGGAGGCAATCGGTCATCTCCTATGGTGTGCGTTCATCCTAGGTGAGGGAGACTCTCAATTCCTGGCCCACCGCCCAACCAGGGTTAATCCCCCAAGACTGGAATGATGTGGCAGTCACAATCTTGGAACCGGGTCCTGGGTGGCCATGGCAATCCTGGTGGAAAGAGTCTGAAGGGAAGGCCTGTGAACAGGTAGATGGGGCCAGAGGGATTGCTAGCTCCCAGGATCAGAGCTAGGTGAAAGTGGCTATGCGGATTTACGAAGGCAGATGGAATCTGCTGTTGACGCCATGGCAACTCTTGTCTCAGAGCTTGAAAAGCTTGGGCTGGGGCTGAAGAATCAGGAGAGGGGTCTGACTCATTTACTAAAGCTCCACACATGTTTTGCAAAGGCTGCCTTTGCAAATAGTGACTGACTCTTTTGTCTTTTCCAAGGCTCCTTCTGAGGTGCGCAGGCTGGGTCTGGGGCCGCATTCCACGCCCTCCTTGGTGGAGAAACTAGATATGTCTTTGGATGACATCATCAAGCTGACCCAGAGGCAGCGAGGCCGAGTTGGCCCTGGCGGCCGCGGGCACACGGGTGCTGGCAGGGCCCGCTCCCAGGGAGGCCCCAGGGGCGCACTGAAGGCCGCCCAGCGTGGGCATCGCGATGCCTGGCCTAGGAGGAACCGGCAGGCACCCTACAGCAGAGGCGGACCACTTCCAGACAAGTGGCAGCACGACCAATTCCACAGCGCCTTCCCGCGTGGAGCCAGCCTGGACTCCTCTGGGAGGCTGCTGCTGTCCAACCTGCACTTCCAAGTGTCAGACGCTGATATTCAGAACCTCTTTGCTGAATTCGGACCGCTCAAGAGAGCAGCTGTGCACTATGATCGCGCTGGACGAAGTTTAGGGACAGCAGATGTGTGCTTTGAACGCAAGGCAGATGCCCTGAAGGCTAGGAGAGAGTACCACGGTGTCCCTCTGGACGGGCGTCCTTTGGACATCCAGCTTGTCCCATCCCAGGTGGAAACACAGCCGAGCCCTGCACGAAGCCACAACAGAGGAGGCATGAGTAGAAACCCTGCCTCTGGGCGCTTTGCCGGGAGAGGCACCTGGAGAGGGACCCAGAGAGGCAGCAGGCGAAGAGAGACGGGCACCTGCAGCAACTCCAAGCAGCAGCTTTCTGCAGAGGAGCTGGACGCACAGCTGGATGCTTACGCTGCAAGCATGGACACCAGCTAAACAGCCCAGCCCGTCCACACAAACAACAGGACCCAGAAGGCTCCTCCTCTGATCCCTAGAGGGAGGGGTGGCAACTGGACTGTGCAGACAATGCTGGGTTGCTCAGTCTTCATCAGTGACTCATTTATTCATTCCTGCCTTTCCATGGGCCTAAAAACTCTTTTAAAGACTTTGTCTTTTCCCCTCTGAAAAAGGGAGCTGCAGAGCTGAAGAGCACTGGCTGTTCATCCAGAGGGCCTGCCTTCAATGTGATGACATCTGGTGCCATCTCCCGACATGTTGGTTTACACCCTGGAACAATACTGTATCCATAATCAAGCAATAAACGAATAAATAAATAAACCTTTGGAAAATGTACAACACTCGTGTTTTGTGCTGAGTTATTTCGGGGATATAATTAATTTACTGGTGGCTCTTGTGGAGATGTTATCATTTCCACCTTTGCCATGATAAAATAGAAACGTGCGTGTGTGTGTGTGTGTGTGTGTGTGTGTGTGTGTGTGTGTGTGTGTACTGTGTGTGTGTGTGTAAAATAGAGGGAAAAAAAGGAAGTGCTAAGTCATGACCTATAAGAGTGAGTCTACCTGTAAAGGCAGGGTCAGCTCCAGGAAAGGATGGATTAGAGATATGGCTGAGTGTGCTGCTCGTGTTTATGATGCTAATCTCAGAAAAGAAAGAACTTCTCAAAGTCTTTGGAAAAATCAAACTGTCAGATGTTTCAACTGTGGTAAGCAAGGCCTTCTGAAAAGGGATTTCAGGCAAGGCAGTCCTAGAAGCTATGGTTTTCCAGGGAGCATGCCAAAAGAAGGCCTCAGCCTTGTGGACTCTGCTGGATGTGTGTCAAAGACCAGCCTTGGACCAATGAATCCGGATCAACCAGAACTAGTAGGCAAGGCAATCTTTGTCACAGATGGCCCAGGGTCTCCACAGCACCCTGCCACCCCCATCCTTGCCCTCCTCCTGCACCCACCCCCCACCAAAGATCGAGTCCCATTGGTGTGTTCCCTGTCTGGGTAGGAGAATCTCATCCACAGAGCCATGAAAGAGTTCATGCCTGTTGTGAAAACAGCATTGTTCTGGATGAAATGAAGGAACTGAACAGCTTCAATGGATAAAAGAAAGTGTTCAAGAAAGACCAGCAAATGCATTATTTGCCCAAGTGCTACAAATGAGCAGACACCTAAGCTAGCAGTGAAAAGAGACGGCAAAGGGGTTGGAAGTGCCGTGGACACAGAGGCAGATGAAACAATGAATTCCACCCAAACCTTGGCATCCAGATTGGTCTCTTCAGGAGGTAAACATCCATCTTCTAGGGACTGGAACTTTATCTCGTTGGGTAAAACAAAGTGGAGGACGGCTCAAATGTGTAAGGCCAGAAGGACAAATAGGAAAACTAAGGCCAGATGTGGCTCTCCTAGCCATGAATTTAGGTCTAAACACTAAAGTCTCCTTCTTAAAGCAAATGGATATTTTTATTGGTTGGTATGAAAAACACAGCTAAGGTTTTGAAAATGGTTTAAGGCAGGCCAAAGGGTTACTTTGGCCTGTACTACCTGCAGTCCTTTAAGGCAGGCCTGTAAGTCAGTTTTGGGAGCAGAAGGCTGTTAAGAGTTAAGCATAGTGGTCATTGGGGGTAGCCCCCCATACAGGATTTTATAAGGGGTCAAGTTAAAGCATGAGGGAGTGTTTCTGGGTCTAAATAGGTCCAGGGGTAGGAGGCATATTTAATCTTTTAAGCCAGTGTCAATGGTTAATTTTGTCAAGGTCTCTTTTAGAGTTTTATTCATTTTTTTTACCTGACCTGAACTCTGTGGTTGTAAGCACAATGTAAATTTCAATTAGTCCCGAAGATCTTGGCCAATCCCTGACTTACCTGGGAGCCCACAGCTAGCTTTTTATCTGTCCCAATTACCTTAGGAAGGCCAAATCGAGGAGAGATATCTTCTAGGATGGCCTTGGGTACTGTTTGTGCAGTTTAGCTTCGGGTTGGGAAAGCTTCTACCCATCCTGAAAAAGTGCCTATAAAAACCAATAAGTATTGATAACCCGTGGCTGGGGGTTTTACCTCAGTGAAGTTCACTTTCCAGTATGTTCCGGGTCGATCTCTACAAACTCTCGTGCCTTCTGGTGCATGATTTTTAGCTGCATTGACTTGTTGATAGGCTTGATAACTGGTCACTATCTTTTTAATTAGGGTCTGGGCCCCAGGGACGATATAGTCCATTCTATCTAGGATCTGATGTAGTTTCTTTGTTCCCAAGTGTGTCCAGGCATGCAGTTGTTGCATCATGGCTATTCCTTCTTGGGTTGGCAGAAGAGCTTTGCCATTTTGTCCAATTTTTAGAAGTTGGATCAAGGATCGTGTAAGACCCTTTCTCTCTCTCTCTCAGCCTAAGCCTGGGAACATGACCCAGACAAGCTTGGGAAAGTGACCCAGAAAATATTGAAGGCCAGTTTCAGTTTCTAAGATCAAGGTGGCCAACTGAGATAAACAATTTCAGCTAATGTAAACAATTCTCAGAAAAAAAAATCTGGAAATTCCCTGGAAACTCCCCAACACCCTTCCTTGCCAAGAATAGCCCCCAAGACCAACGACCCCTGCAATAGCCAATAACATTTAGACAAGCACCCTTAGCGACCACCAGAGCCAATCCTAACATAGGGCACACAGCCCCTCCTAACCATTGCGGTTTTAGCCTTTAAAAGTAGCCTGTAACAGTGACTCGGGGTGCCTCCGTCTCTCGAGTTAGTACTGAGGTCCCCTGACGCGCGTCAGCAATAAACCTTGTGCTTTTACATCAACACTGTGGTCCTCGAGTGGTCTCTGGCGATGACCCCCTACCCGAGTTGAATCTAGGGTCCAACACTGTGGGGGCTCATCCCGGATTTGGGGGTCTCCCTGAGACCACCAACCCACTTGTTGCAAGGTTTCAACGGCTCGGGCCACCGACTGACTTCTAAGACCGTGAGTTATTTTCACTGTGTCTCTTTTGTGTACTCTGCAGGAGCACTGTGAGCTCCTGCAAGCTCTCCTTTCTGTCTGTATTCTGCGAGCTCTTGCGAGCTCCTTTCTGTTTGTTTCCTTTTCTGATTGGCGAGCCACTTTCAGTTCACCTCTGTAGCACGCAAATCTGTATTGGGAGGAAAAAGGGGACAGACATGTCCAGACCTTTCTCCCCTTCGCCCTGGAGGACGCTCTGGTGGTTGTTTGGAGGAGGGCCGATGATAGTATCAGTCTTCTCAATCCGAACGGCAGAGAAGTTCTGCCATTCGATGTGATTTCTGGTCTGTGGCGCCGATATTTTGCCATGTGGCTGACAGGTTTCAGTTTTATTTGTCTGTTTGTCTCTGTCTTGTCTCTCTCTGTCATCCTCTCTCTCGACTGTACTGACATGGGACAAACAGTGATGACCCCCTTGACTCTGACTCTTAACCATTTTAAGGAAGTTCGAGCTCATGCACATAACTTGTCTGTGGATGTCCGCAGAGGACGCTGGCAGGTTTTCTGTGCCTCAGAGTGGCCAACCTTTAATGTGGGGTGGCCTAGAGACAGAACATTTAACCTCACTATTATCCTGCAGGTTAAAGGTGTTGTTTGCAGACCTGGGTCTCATGACCACCCAGATCAGGTCCCATATATAATCATGTGGGAATCCCTGGTCTGAGACCCACCACAGTGGCTCAAGTCTTTCTTCCTGGGCTCCCTGCCAACCTCTCTCTTCCCAGCTGCAGTTTTTGAGAGTACTGAGATACCTGAAGAACACCCAGGAATTCACACAAAGCCCGTGCTGCCTGACAACAAGCAACAAGATCTTCTACTACTAGACCTGCCTCCTCCACCTTACCCTACGCCTTCGAGTTCTCCCTCTGACCCTAACCCCTCTCTCCCTACCTCATCTACCCACACGCCCTCTCCAGCCCCTTCAGCTCCTTCTCTTACACCTTCCCCCCAACAATCCTCAGATTCCTCCCTGCCCCCTCCTTTTCCTCCCCTCCTGCGTAGCCGGCAGGACCAAGATCCAGGCCAGGAAACCTCATCATTGTTTCCTCTTTGTACTATCAGTGGTGACATCCATTACTGGCCATTCTCCACATCAGATTTATACAATTGGAAGACCCAAAATCTTTCCTTTTCACAAGACCTTCAGGCTCTAACTTCCCTTATTGAATCAATCCTTTTAACTCACCAACCCACCTGGGATGACTGTCAACAGCTTTTACAGGCTCTCCTCACCATGGAGGAAAAACAGAGAGTCCTCCTGGAAATGAGGAAAAATGTGTCCGGATCAAACAGGGCACCCACCCAGCTCCCTAACGAGATAGATGAAGATTTCCCTTGACATGCCCAGATTGGGATTTTGAGACGGCTGCAGGTAGGGAGAGTCTCCGTATCTATCGTCAGGCTCTATTGGCGGGTCTCAAGGGAGCTGGAAAGCGCCCCATCAATTTGACCAAGATAAGAACTATTACTCAGGGAAAGGAAGAAAGCCCTCTGCCTTTATGGAAAGGTTGCTGGAAGAGTTCCGCATGTATACTCCATTTAACCCTGAGGCTCCAGAACATAAGGCAACAGTGGCCATGTCTTTTATAGATCAGTCAGCTCCCAATATAAAAGGGAAGCTGCAGCGACTAGATAGTATTCAGACATATGGATTATAGGATTTGGTCAGAGATGCAGAGAAGGTGTATAACAAGAGAGAGACCCCAGAGGAAAAGGAAGCTAGGCTAGCAAGGGAATAGGAGGAACGAGAGGATCACAGGGATTGTAAGCAAGATAGACATTTGAGTAAGATCTTGGCTGCTGTAGTGACAGAACCTACTAAATATAAAGGACATGAGAGAGAGGGGGGAGAAAAAAGGTGGCCCCCGTGTGGATAAGAATCAATGTGCTTACTGCAAGGAATGTGGATACTGGTTAAAAGACTGCCCTAAGCATCCCAAAGATCGAAAGAAACCTGTCCTGATCCTGGCCCAGGGTGAAGACAGGGACTAGGCAAGTCGGGGCTCTGAAGCCCACCCCCACCCCCCGAGCCCAGGCTAACCCTTACCATTAAGGGGCAATGCACCACTTTCCTGATAGATACAGGTGCTCAACATTCCATGCTAACCCAGCGATCGGGACCCATGTCCTCAAAGACATCCTGGGTACAAGGAGCAACTGGTGACAAACTACACCAATGGACCAACAAACGGACTGTTAACCTTGGTACATGTACTGTGACTCACTCCTTTTTAGTAGTTCCAGAGTGTCCTTATCCTCTATTAGGGAGAGACCTGATAACCAAGTTGGGGGTTCAAATTCATTTCTCAGAGGAAGGGGCAACAGTATTAGGCTCCAAGGGAGCACCTGTACAGGTCCTCACCCTCAAATTCCAGCATGAGTACCAGTTATTTCAGTCCAGCCCCCGTGGCCCCCTCCCTGAAGACAGCCCCTGGATCCAGCAATTTCCCCAAGCTTGGGCGGAGACCGGAGGGCTAGGACTGGCCCATACACAGCCTCCTATTATTGTGACTCTCAAACCTACGGTTGTACCGTTCTCTATAAAACAATATGCTATGAGCCAAGAGGTCCGAATGGGCATCAAGCAGCATATTAATCGATTCCTACATTAAGGGGTCCTAAGACCTTGTCACTCTCCCTGGAATACTCCACTCTTGCCTGTCAAGAAACGAGGAACACAGGATTATAGGCCAGTGCAGGACCTCCGAGAAGTAAACAAAAGGGTGGTGGACATCCATCCCACAGTGCCTAACCCTTATAATCTTCTAAGTACCTTGAGGCCAGATTTTACCTGGTGTACTGTCTTAGATTTAAAGGACGCTTTCTTTTGCTTGCCTTGGCCCCTCAGAGCCAACCATACTTTGCCTTTGAATGGAAGGACTGGGAGCTGGGGCTCTCGGGGCAAGTTACCTGGACACGCTTCCCCAAGGTTTCAAAAATTGACCTACTCTTTTTGATGAAGCGCTCCACCAGAATTTGACTGATTTCCGTGTCATGCACCCAGAAATAACTCTCTTACAATATGTAGATGACCTCTTATTGGCCACCCCCACCCAGGAGGCCTGTATTGAAGCTACTCAACATCTACTCCAGGAACTGGGTGACAAGGGCTATCGGGCCTCAGCTAAAAAGGCACAACTCTGCAGACAAGAGATAACATATTTGGGCTATATTCTCAAAGAATGGAAAAGATGGCTAACTAAAAGCCACATAGAGACAGTGGCCAGGATCCCTCCACCACACAACCCTCGGCAAATCAGAGAGTTCCTAGGACCTGCTGGCTTCTGTCAGTTATGGATCACTGGCTTTGCTGAATTAGTGTAACCTCTCACTCGAAATAAAGACTCTTTCAAGTGGGATAAACCCCAATAACAGGCCTTTGATGCAATAAAAAAGGCCCTCTTGTCTGCCCCGGCCCTCGGGATACCTGACACTTCCAAGCCTTTCACTCTATTCATAGATAAAAGGGGTGGCATTGCTAAAGGTGTGCTGACCCAGACTTTGGGACCATGGAAATGACCAGTGGCTTACCTGTCCAAACAATTAGATACTATCACTGCCAGATGGCCTTGTTGCGTGTGCATCACGGCTGCCACAGCCTTGTTGACCAAAGATGCCAACAAGTTAACCCTGGGACAATCCCTGACTATCATCACGCCTCATGCCTTCAAGTCTGTAGTGCGACAACCTCCTGACAGATGGATTAGCAATGCCTGTCTCACCCACTATCAGGCTTTGCTCTTAGATTCTGATGATGTCGTCTTTGGTCCCCCAGTGACTCTCAACCCAGCTACCTTGTTGCCAGCCCTAGACCAGGCACAAGAGACTCCGCATGACTGTCACCAAGTGATGGCAGAAATACATGGTACATGAGAAGATCATCCTATCCCAGAGGCTGATCATACTTGGTATACTGATGGCAGCAGCTTCCTGGATTCAGGTATCAGAAGGGCTGGGGCAGCTGTGGTAGATGGACAGAAAGTCATCTGGGCACAGGCCCTTCCTCAAGGGACCTCTGCCCAAAGGGCAGAACTTGTCGCCCTAACCAAGGCATTAGAACTTTCCAAAGACAAGAAAGCTAATATTTACACTGATAGCCGATATGCATTTGCCACTGCTCATGTCCATGGGAGTATTTATGAACAAAGAGGACTTCTGACCTCAGAGGGCAAGGAGATTAAAAATAAGCCTGAAATTAAGGCTCTCCTCAAAGCCCTATTTCTGCCAAAACAAGTGGCCATCATACACTGTCCAGGACACCAGAAAGAACAAAATCCTGTCGCCATGGGCAACCAGCAGGCTGATCACCTGGCAAAACAAATAGCCAAGTCGGGACCCCTGGTATTGTCTATTGGGGCTAAAGAACCCCCTCAGCCTGAGGCTTATAACTACTCTCCTGAGGACCAGGCCCAGGCCCAAGCCTTAGGAGCTATATTTGACCCAGTTTCCAAAAATTGGACAAAAGACAGTAAAACTGTCCTGCCAGCCCTCGATGCGGCTGCCATGGTCCAACAAATGCATACCTGGACCCACCTAGGATCAAAGAAGCTTCAACAGATCCTGGACAAGACAGAATTCATCATCCCTGGAGCTGCTGCCCTGGTTGATAAAACTGTAACTACTTGTTAGGCTTGTCAACAAGTCAATGCTGGCAGGAACCAAGTCCCAGAAGGGACCAGGGTCCACGGAGACAGACCAGGAACTTACTGGGAAGTGGATTTTACCGAGGTAAATCCCCCAGGTGCTGGTTATCGATACTTATTAGTTTTTATAGACACTTTTTCAGGATGGATAGAAGCTTTCCCCACCCGGCGAGAAACAGCACAGTGACCAAGGCCATCCTGGAAGACATCTTTCCTCGGTTTGGACTTCCCCAGGTAATCGGGTCAGATAACGTGCCAGCCTTCGTCTCCCAGGTAAGTCAGGGACTGGCCAAGATCTTGGGGACTAATTGGAATTTGCATTGTGCTTAAAGACCCCAAAGTTCAGGACAGGTAGAAAGAATGAATCGGACTCTAAAAGAGACCTTGACTAAATTGACTATTGAGACTGGCTTAAAAGATTGGAGACATCTCCTACCCTTTACTCTATTCAGAGCCAGCAACACTCCCTCGCACTTTAACCTGACCCCCTATGAAATCCTGTGTGGGGGACCACCCCTTTGTCTGCTATGCTTAATTCTTATCAACCTTCGGCTTCCAAAACTGACTTACAGGCCTGCCTTAAAGGACTCCAGGTGGTTCAAGCCCAAGTTTGGGCCCCACTGGCCAAACTTTACAAGCCTGGCTACTCTCAGACAGCAGGACATCCCATCCTCGTTGGTGACTTTGTCTACATTCATCGACACCGGTCTCAAGGACTCGAACCTCGCTGGAAGGGGCCTTACACCGTCCAGCTCACCACACCCACCGCTCTCAAGGTTGACGGAATAGCCACTTGAGTTCACGCCTCTCATGCCAAAGCTACCCCAGCGACTCTTGACTCCGCCCCAGAGACACCACGATGGCAGCTCCATCGCTCCCAAGATCCACTCAAGATAAGACTTACCCAATTACGGGATTGACTATGAGTATTCTGCTTCTCATCCTTGTACCCTGTTTTGGCTATGATTCTCCCTCAAATCCCCAGCAGCCCATGAAGTTAACTTGGCAAGTTCTCTCCCATATTGGAGAACCCATATGGGAGACTTCGTCCGTAGCCCCCTTATGAACCTGGTGGCCTACACTGTACCCTGACTTATGCTATGGGAGCTCCTGCTAATTGGGATATCGAGGGGCACTCAAACCTTAATGAGGCTCCCACCAAAGAGTCTCCTGAAGGGAGGTTGGATCTTGACCCCTGGGGGTGTGTGGCACTACGAGGAGAAGGAGCTTGTTACGACGTTTGTCTTTTTACGTCTGCCCTGGCTCACACCGAACAAGAGCCATGGTGGCCAAATGTGGAGGGTCTTCCACATTCTATTGTAAAAACTGGGGGTGTGAAACTTCAGCAAATACTTACTGGAAGCCCTCATAGTCCTGGGAGTACATCATAGTGAAGGCCAATTATTCCAGACCCAACACAGCCTCACCTAATTGGTACACCCAGGTAGACACTCAATGTAAGCAATGGTGTCACCCTCTACAGATTCAATTTACATAAAATGGAAAACAGAGTCAAGGATGGCTCACCAGCCATACATGGGGTCTCCGACTATACAAAGAAAGGCATGATGATGGCCTGCTATTTAAAGTCAGGTTAATAGTAACACAACCACTCCCAGTACCCATAGGTCCAAACCCCATTCTCGCCGACACCGGAATGCAGCCATCTCTTCCTCTTTTCCTCACATCTACCCTGGCCTTAACCCCTGCCACTTTTACTACAAGGGAACCCCCCCTTACCCAACATAGGTAACAGTCTCTTCAACCTAGTCAAAGGAGCTTTCTTAGCCCTTAATGCCACTAATCCTCAGGCCACTCAATCCTGTTGGCTCTGCCTTAACCCAAGCCCATCTTACTATGAAGGGGTCACAACCTCCACCTCTTTCATTAATACCACTAATCACTCTTCTTGTAACTGGGGCCAACACAGAAAACTTATTCTGACTGAAGTTGCAGGACTAGGCACCTGTCTAGGCACCATACCTCCCAGTCACCAACACCTCTGCAACCACACTCATGCTATAACTACTGCCAGTAATAACCATTTTCTTATTCCTCCCCCCAACTTACGGTGGGCCTGCAGCACCGGACTTACCCATTGTATATCCACTGCTATTTTCTCAGCGTCTGATTACTGTGTTTTATCCAATTAATCCCAAGAATCTATTACCAATCCTCCCCAACATTTGAAACCAGTTATGAAAAAACTCGGTACTGCAGAGAACCCATCTCCCTAACTCTTGCAGTCTTATTAGGATTAGGGGTTGCCAGAGCAGGAACCGGTACTGCAGCTCTTATATACGGGACCCAGCAGTTTGGACAGCTTAGAGATGCCATAAATGATGACCTGCGAGCCATAGAACAATCCATCTCTCAGCTAGAAGAATCTCTTACTTCATTATCGGAAGTAGTGCCCCAAAAATAGGCAAGGGCTTGACTATTTCTAAAAGAAGGAGGGCTATGTGCTGCTCTCAAAGAACAATGTTGCTTTTATGTTGATCACTCAGGAGTCATCAAAGATTCAATGGCAAAACTCAGAGAGCGCTTAGACAAGAGATGAAGGGACCGAGAGGCCCAACAGGGATGGTTCGAGGGATGGTTTAATAACTCCCCCTGGTTAACCACCCTCATATCCACCCTCCTTGGCCCCCTTTTGATCCTTTTCTTACTTTTAACTTTTGGGCCTTGTATCCTTAACCGACTTCTTGCCTTTATTCGAGATCATCTCAATATAACTCAGGCCCTGATTCTAACCCAACAGTACCAAGCCCTCAAAAATGGGAACATGCCTTAAGATTAAGGCCAGTTAAAAACTCAAGGGGGGATTGTAAGGCTCTCTCTCTCCCAGTCTAAGCCTGGGAACGTGACCCAGACACGCTTGGGAAAGTGACCCAGAAAATATTGAAGGCCAGTTTCAGTTTCTGAGATCAAGGTGGCCAACTGAGATAAACAATTTCAATTAAGGTAAACAATTCTCAGAAAAAAGCCATCTGGAAATTCCCTGGAAACTCCCCAACACCCCTCCTTGCCAAGAATAGCCCCCAAGACCAACGACCCCTGCAATAGCCAATAACATTTAGACAAGCACCCCTAGTGACCACCAGAGCCAATCCTAACATAGGGCACACAGCCCCTCCTAACCATTGCGGTTTTAGCCTTTAAAAGTAACCTGTAACAGTGACTCAGGGTGCCTCCGCCTCTCGAGTGAGTGCTGAGGTCCCCTGACGCGCGTCAGCAATAACCTTGTGCTTTTACATCAACACTGTGGTCCTCGAGTGGTCTCTGGTGACGACCCCTACCTGAGTGGACTCTATGGTCCAACAGTAGCTCCTAGGGCCTGGGCCTTGGTCAGGTCCTCAGGAGTGTAACCTTAAGTCTCTGGCTGAGTAGGCTTTTCAGCTTCAATAGTTAGTAATAGAAGTTCTGACCTGGCTACTTGCTTTTTCACTTGTCGGTCTGCTTGTCGGTTACCCATGGCTATGGGATTCTGCCCTTTTTGGTGCCCTGGGCAATGTATGATGGCAACTTGATTTGGCAGGAACAGGGCCTTGAGGAGGGCCTTAATTTCAGGTTTATTTTTAATTTGGGATTACAGATGGGACATAGCCCAAATAGAAATGAATAAAGCAGATGATGTGGGAAGGGGGCTAGGAGATAATGGGGGGTAGTTTAGGGCGTTAATATCTGCCCAGCCCCAGGTAAAATGAGGCTTATTCTAAAATATAACAGGTGTCTGTGTCTTTTACTGGTTATGGTTGTGGGTTAGACAATACTGCTATAATAATTATAGGTTATTTAGTAATAAACATGATTAGATATTTTTATATTTTCTATAATAGATGGGTTTCAACTGTGAGAATCAGAATTCCTTAAAGAGTCAGAGTTACTAAACTAATTAAATTTAGAATATGTTCATTTTGTTAAGCTTATGATAATAGTGTTATTAACATTTTTGTCAGCTGAATTATTTATTATTTTATTTTATTATCTGAATTTTCTTTCTTTCTTCCTTTTTTTAAAGGTTTATTTATTACGTGTATAGTGCTCTGCCTGCATGTACTCCTGCACTCCAGAAGAGACCGTTAGGTCACATTATAAATGGTTGTAAGCCATCATGGTGTTGCTAGGAATTGAACTCAGGACCTCTGGAAGAGCAGACAGTGCTCTTAACCTCTGAGCTGTCTCTCCAGCTCTCTTTCTTCCCTTTAAAAAAAAATTCTTTGAGATAGGGTTTCTCCGTGTAGCCCTGGATGTCCTGGACTTCCTATGTAGGCAAGGCTGGGGTTGAACTCAGCAATTCACCAGCTTCTGCCTCCCAGTACTGGGATTAAAGGTGTGCACCACAGCTGCTCATCATTATCTGAATTTTTTATTAAAAATGTTGACAGTTGGGATATGGCTAATCCTACAAGGCAAGAATAAAACCACTACCACAGCTTTTGAGCCAAATCTGAAGCAAGATTTATTAAAGGCCATTGGCCAGGCCTATACCCAGGATTTCTAGAGTATGGCACCAAATGACATTCGTCACGGGTTTATAAAGGCAAAACCTAAAAGGCTATGAATTTCTCATTTCGTCAAAGCACAGCAAACATACATCCCACCTATATATGATCAAGCACACCCTGTGCAGTTTGGCAACCGAGCTCGTGTACAGAGAGTAAAAACACACGGCTAGTTATCTACAGGGGCAACATCTCGGTGCATTCCAGGACCTGTTCTTAGGCTTAGGGTTAGAGGCCTTCTGTTTGTTTGTTTGTTTGTTTGTTTTATGGCTCACTTAGGCACGGTGATTTATACTTAAAACATAACTTTAGCAATTACCTCCCCACCCGCCTCTACCACTGCCCATATTGGGATCTAATAACCATCAGCTTGATGGCACCCTGACAGAGATTTACGTGTCTAGTGAAGGCATTAATGATGCAATGGCCAATAGTAATTATCAGAAACAGAAGAGCTAAGGTCCTGCAACTGCTGAAAACAGAGTTACTATCTAGGAGGAGAGCAAAGATGAAAATGGAAACCAGTCATTTATTTCATCTCAGGCCCCTCTTCCCCCCCCCCTTTTTTTTTTGCAATTTTTTTAGTACAGCCATATTATCTCTAATAAGTACAAAGTAGTTTATATAGAAACAACAATTCTCCCCAGCCTTCTGTCTCTCTCCCTCCCTCCCTCCCTTCTCCCTCTCTTTTTCCTTGTTGTTGTTTGTCTTTGTTTTTGAGACAGGATCTCTCTATGTAGCCTTGGCTGTCCTGGAACTTGCTTTGTAAAGCAAGCTGGCCTCAAAGTCCTGTAGATCTGCCTGTGTCTGCTTCCTGGATGCTGGAACTAAAGGCGTGTATCACCATGCTGGCTACAATTTTCTGTTAAGCCACACAATGCTCTATCATATTATAGAACTACTTAAGCTAATGAACCTACCTGTTCGTAGATCTTCATCTGTTTGGTCTTAGCAGGTACCCTTCCTGGTATGACAATAGACTGTATAGGTAGCTATTTTGTCCCCTTTGCCAGGGAGTGTCCTTTGGATTTAATATTCCAGCCTTTTGTTGAGTTTAAGCGGCAACATATTGTCTTCTTTAACTCCTTCTTGATGATATTGGGACATCTTTGTCACGGCTCAGGAAGGCAGGGAGGGGTCCAGGCAATGGGACATTCATCAGACGCGTCTAGATCACAGACACAGGTAAATAGAGGAGGCAATCACATTGGCTGGACTGGTTCACATCAGCTTTCAGCAAGTTCAGGGATCACAGCAGTTTGTAGTCCGCAGCTGATTCCTGGATGGTGTGTGTCAGCCACATGGACATCTACTGGGCTTGGTTGATTTCTGTCTCAGCTCCCCAGTATCCTATCAACTAGAACCAGGTAGGAGGGGGTAGGAGGGGGACATCTTACTTTTTGCCCTGGACAGAACAATATTGGACCCCACTGGACTCCTCCTTATTTCTAATCTGGATCCCAACAGACCAGATGTCACAGAAAATTACTATGACTTACCAGCGGAGGCCTCCCTAGATGCCTGCAAAACCAGAAGCATGACTTGGAGTCTTGAAACCTGTCAAGGTGCGCACCTCCTGAGGCAGCCCTTCAGCCCTGGAGTCCCAGAAAAGAAGTCTGGCTTTAGAATTTGAGTGGGTGGTCTGATCTCTCAGGGCCTCCAGAAAATGCTAATCCCTCTGGATGAGAATAAGACCACTATGACAGCACTTGGGAGGAAGAGGCAGGCAGATCGCTGTGAGTTCAAGGCCAGCCTGGTCTACAAAGTGAGTCCAGGACAGTCAGGACTGTTACACAAAGAAATCCTGTCTCAAAAACAAACAAACAAACAAACAAAAGACCACTATGACATTTTAACTAGCCAAATTTGAAGCAAGCTTTATTAAATACTAGTCATGTTGATAGACACTGACCAGAGTATGAAAATTACATTAGTCAGGGGCTTAGAAAGGCAAAACCCACAAGGCTGTGTGCTTCATATCCTCATCCAATCAGAGGAAACATATATCACGATGTACTTCCTTCCTGTGGACCTTCCACCTACCTGTGGTCAAGCACACCCACTGTGGTTGGGGCAACCACCCTTGCTTACAGAGGTGAAAATATGTGGCTTGTTGTCTTACATGAATAACATTCCCCAGAATTCCAGGAAGTTACCTGTCCTTGGGCCTGTGGGGCTTACAGGCTAGAGGCATTTTTGTTTTATAGCTGTTGTAAGCACAATAATTTAAATTTAAAACATAACTTTAGCCATCACACTATCAAGATGGCTCTGCCTCTGTCATTTTTTTTTTTCCATTTTGGAAGCTGCTAACCTATACTTCTGGTTTACTCAGGTAATTAAGTTTTATCCCTTCTCAAGTCTCTGATGGAATTGAAGACCAAACAGTTTAGTCTTACAATTAAGCTTAGTTGTTTAGGGGTTAAGATGTTTTTAGATCTAGATAGATGTCTTAAGTTGATAGAGATGAGATATGATAGATATTGATTTACATTCAGAATTTTAGACTCACCAAGATAAGAAAGATGTTTTCTTAAAGATTGACAAATACAAATAGTCAAAAAACTTTACGAATGTAGCATTTATATACTTCTCAATTGTTTTGTGATTCTTCTTGCTGTATGTAGTTTACTTTATTTATGTGTAATAATATAAATGTATATAAGACCTGAGTTTAATCCCAGTGCCTACATCGGAAAAAGAGAGAATCAGCTCGGACATGTTGTCCTCTGACCTCTCTACTCATGTTTATGCATGTGCATACACACGATAAATCAATTAATGTCAAAATGGCATTTTGAACATACTTTGAGTTGTTACAATAAAAGAAAGATAATATTTTGTATTTCTTTTAATTGAATTAGAATGATGTTCAGGTTTCTGCAATGATAGTAGTACATAAATTAAAATTTTAAGCATTTGTATTGTAAAAATGAGTGAAGTGGAGATGATGCTTCAGAAAGCCCCCAGAGCTTGGGTTAGGATGTTCCCTAATGTTCTGTGTTTGTCCAACTTTCTGTACACCCAGCATAAGACAAGGAACATCAGCTACAACAGTATAGTGCAGTTCAGGTAAACACAGTTTCTAAGGTTTTTTAAAAAACACTTCTATCAGGTAGGCTTGGTGGCACTTGCCTGTAATCCCAGCATGCCAAGGTAGAGGCAGGTGGGTCTCTTGAGTTTGAAGCCAGAGCAGTTTACAGAGAAAATTCCAGGACAGCCAATGCTACACAGAGAAATCCTGTCTTGGAAAACAAACAAACAAAAACCAAACCAAGACAAACAAACAGAAAGCCCATTTTTATTATTTTACCTATTTTCTCCCTTTATACACCAAATCTATTAAGTATTATTAAAATATTCAAGCCCGATACAAAGGACTGAAGCTGTAAACTCAGTGACAGAGCAAATGGAAGCATGAGACCCTGCGCTCGTCCTCCAGGGTTCATTTCCACTCTCAAAGTAAAGGAAGGAAAGAAAAAAGAAAGGAAGGAAGAAAGAAAGAAAGAAGAAAGAAAGAAAGAAAAAAGAAAGAAAGAAAGACAGGTATATGTCAAATTGTTGGGTCCAAATGTTTTTCTTTCTTTTTTTCCATGTTCATAGATAGAGGATTTTTGTTTGTTTGATTTTTTAAAATTATATATATTCCTTTACAGACCTCTGCTTCCTCTCCTCCTGGTCATTCCCTCCCACTCTCCCCCCCCTCTTGTACTCAGAAAATGGAAGCAGACCCACCCCACTCCAGTACATCAAGATGCATCAGGACTGAGCTCTTCCTCATCCACTGAGGCCAGGCCAGGCAAGACAGTCCAGTTAAGGAGAAGCAGGCAACAGAGTCCATGTCATAAATAGCACCCACTCAACTTACTAGGGGACTCACATAAAGACCAAACTGCCCATAAGTTACATATGTGTGGGAGGGCCTAGGTCTAGCCCGTGCACACTCTTTGGTGGTGCTTCCATTTCTGAAAGCCCCCATGGGTCTAGGCTAGTTGACTCGGTTGGTCTTCTTACAGCAGTCTTGTCTCCCCCCCCACAACCCCCCTGGTCTTTCTTTCCTTCCCTCCAACTCTTCCACAGATCTCCCCGAGCTCCACCTGATGCTTAGCTGTGAGTCTCAGCATCTGTTCCTGGAAAGATTCAAAACCTTTCTGAAGCAACATCCTTCATCCCTTCTGGCCTGCCTCAGGCTTTGCTGTTCTCCCTAGAGTCCTTACTGGACCTCAGAGGCTGGGCTCAGTGACTCTGCTTGCATTCTCAGTGCTTCAAGAAAATAATATTACTCCCACTGTCACACAAGAAGACACACCAAAGCAAAAGGGATCTGGCAAGATGATTTACTTTTTCAAGGTTTAGAAAGGAACCAAACTAGGCAAGTGAGCAACCATACCAGAGTAGGAAGCTCAGTTTAGCTTCTATTCTAATGCTGAGTAGTAACAATGTCTCACCCCATTGGTGGGAGTTCAAACTCACAATCTGACTAGATGGGATAATTCTTTTCTGTTTGTTTTTGTTTTTCCAGACATGGTTCTCTGCATAGCCTTGCCTGTCATGGACTCATTTTGTAGACCAGACTAGCCTCAAACTCACAGAAATCTGCTTGCCTCTGGCTCCAGAGTGCTGGGATTACAGGCCCTGTTTTGGGGACGATAGGCCATATGACCAATGTTCAGCCATCTTGTCCAAGTCTGCACCTTTAAGTCTCTGTCTTTCCCAGAGCTTACCTTTTACCAGAAACTAGCTGACCCTGTTGTGAGTCAGCAGCCAAAGACAGATAGGGATGGAGCGACCCCGTTGTGAGTCAACAGTTAGACTAAAGCTAGATGAAGACAAAGCAAGATACCCACGTAGCAGGACCCTGCCTGGAATTCCCTATGTTTTGAGAAGAACCCGCAACTGTGTTACTATAGTGATATGCTTCCCTGCCTTCAGAATTATAAAAGCTGTTGCCTGACTAATAAAGTTGAGAGCTTGATGAATGAGACTTGCTCTCCTTCCTTGTGTCTTGCATTTCTCAACAGGTGACCTCCCTCCCGAGTTTTAGTTGAAACCCTCCAGGTCGGGGCAATTGGCACCTAACAACGGGCTCGAGGAATGGGGGGCCCGCACCTGTCCATCGCTCTTCAAGGACTGGCCGGTCATCCTAGATTGCCATGGACTTCGTGCCCGTGAGACAGATCAGCTTGGATCGCCACAGACTACGTGACTGTCAGTCAGATCGACTTGGATCGCCATGGAATACCCGCCCATGAGACAGATAAGCTTTATCGCCAAGATGTCCCAATCATGAGACAGATTGAACAAGGTAAGTGATGGCAATACATATGGGACAATCACTTAGCAAACATGAATTATTTATCAAGGGACTTAAAAGCTCCCTCAAGACACGAGGAATGGGGGTAAAGAAAAAAGACTTAGTAGATTTCTTTCTCTTCATTAGTGATATTTGCCTTTGGTTTCCAAAAAAGGGCAGTGTGGATAAAAAATGCTGGAAACAGGTAGGGGATTGCCTTTGTGATTATTATAGGTCTTTTGGGCCCAAAAAAGGTCCCTATTACTGCCTTTTCCTATTGAAATTTGATTAATGATATCTTGTGTGTTATATACTTCCATGACAATATTAAAAATATATTAGATAAAAGTAAAAAATTTCTCTTAAAAAAAAGAGAGAGAGAAAGAAAACTTAGAAAAAGTCTGGGAAAATGTAAAAGTCGGCCTATCCAGTCCTCCCTTAAGGACCCCTATTAAAGCCAAAAGCTGTAAATCTCCTCTGCCTGAAGGGTCCCCTCCCAGACTGGGACTCTAATCAAGGAGTTAGGTAAAGTGGCCACCACTCTTCTTTGTCTGTCCTCTTTGTCTGTCTCTCTTGCCTCTCCAGTCTTTAGTTTCACTTTGAAGCTTGAACATTTAAGTTAGTCACATTGTCAAGGTTGCTCTTTGCCTGTGCCAGGAGATAGTGTCCCTCCTGACATGGAGGCTGGAAGACATTCCTGACCTCCAGGAGGGACAATCAATTCCCCCTCCACTTGGGAAGTGCTCTCGGCCTGCCTGATCACTGGGTCCGATCACTCACTTGGTTCTGATTTTGGTGTAGTCCAGACTATTGTGCCTTTTTGGTGCTGTTTTCTGTTTTTGTTTATTTGTGTTTATTTCTGTGGACTTTCTTGCTATGAGACAGAAAGAATCAACCCCCTTGACTGTTATCTTAGACTACTGGATGGACTGATGGACTAGGGCACATGACTTATCCCTCATAGTGAAGAAAGACAAACCTGTCACTTTTTACTCTTGTCTTTGTCTAGTGTTTAAATGTTGTTTTATATATTATATTCTGTTATAGAAAAAAGAACAAAATTTCATCTGTTGGCTGTCAGTTCTAACTCATTTCAATGATTCACAAGAAAAAGAAACAACAAAAACTGATAAACTAGCTCTGTCCTTGGAGCTAGGCTGCTTGAATCAAACTAGCAGGAAGCCCAGGTCTGTCTGAACTCCTAATGATGTGCTCTAAACACCAGCCAGCCCAAATCTCTCAAACATGGCAAGTGCAAGGTTACTACCTACAACAGAAAAAAATTAGGTGGCCCAAAAATGAGAGCTAATATGATGGGTCTTTCCAGGAACTGGGTAGTAAGCAATGACCAGATAAAACCACTGGTAAGGTCTTTTTCAGTCCTAGTCACTCCTTGGACTCGTGATGATGGGCTCTGAATAACTTTCACTATAGAGGCTGTGCATTTTCAACAGGGGCTTGTGTACAGAAACATCCTGGGCAGGATGCCAACTCGGATACTCCTCGTTTCTCTATTATCTTTCACAGGTTCTGCCATTAGCATTTAACATTTAGGTGTGAGATCCTTTTAAGTTATGCTATAAAATTAAAGTAACCTATTGTCTGTTTTATTACATGTATGTTTCTTATTGGCTTTAAAGGTATAAATTTATTGTGTTCTGTATATCTTGGTTAAAATCTTTAAAATCTATAACAAATAGTTATGCTTGTAATTTAAGGCCAGAGCCATTCTAACAGCAAATGAAATGAACCAACTTAAGAAACTGATCTTATAGACATATAGAAAATACAATTTTAAACAATGTTTCCTTAATAAAGATGTTAAAACTGCATCTCCAGCATATATCTGTGAACTTTTATCTAAGGATTAATAATTTGCTTATTAAATATGATGTTTAAAATTTAAGTTCAAACTCTTGCTTAAAATATATGAGAGCATTACATTTGTAACATAGATATTATGTGATTCAATCCTAGTTCAAAGCACTATAAAAATCTGGCTTTAAGTTCTAAAAATTATGGTTATACTCTATGACTTCATTCTCAAACAAATGTAATAGGACTCATTTGCATTAATCATATTACAGTCAATATAAAATATTAATAACTTTAAATTTTTCTATAAATTATAAATTAAATATGTTAGTAACACTAAATAATTTTCTTTAAAAACTGTTGTATTCAATAATAATATGCCATATGGAAACCAAAAAAGTTTCCAACCTCTATATTTATAGATCTTGATGCTGAAGTAAAGAAACTCTAATTTAATGGTTATCATTTATGTAACTTGTCAAGGTCTTATTGTACATCAAAATCAAGGTATGTAAAAAAAGACATGCAAATTAATGCAGGGGATAAAATTGCTCAGTGGTTACTGTTTCCCTACATTAAGGGCAAAGCCATTCCAGTAAAAAAAAGAATGGGTATATTTGAGAATACAGAAAAATGTATGTTCTGGCAAACAATGCTATATATTCACTTATAAGTAGATATTAGCCCAACCTATATGCTCTCTGAGAGACTTCACTCAGTGAAGGATTGAGACAAATACTGGAAATCATTGCCAAACTGTGGACAAAGAAGTATGAGTTATATAAAGAGTGGCCCAGATAAAATACATAAACAAGATTTAAGATTATGGATAAGAGATCCAAGATGGCAGAGAGCAGTGTGGACCATGTTTAGAAGCTCCAGTAAACAATTCAGGGAATTGCACAGATTTCTGAACTAGGAACACTGAGGTCCCCACCCCACAGCAGCAGGAGTGCTCCACGGTTCGAAGGGACCAGGGTGCAGAGGACCTGCATGTGCAGGGACACGCAGGTCCTCTGCACCCTGGAGGAGCACGGATTTTCTCAGATTGGAGCAGCAGCGGCGGCAGTGCGCAGTTTAAATCCAGAATTCCTGGCTGAGCTTGGCGGATGGTTAAGGCCCTGGGTCTCTAGCTGACCACAGTATGTGCTTTAGGTCAAAAACCCCTAGCTGAGCTTGGCGCGCAGTCCCAGCCCAAAAATTCTGGCAGGATTCTGCATGCATTTTGGGGCCAGAGTCCCTAGTTGAGCTCAGCAGACAGTTCAGGCCCTGAGAATCTAGCTGAGCTCGGCACATGGTTCAGGCCCACTGTCCCTGGGTAGACTTGTCAGGGGACCCAGAAGGCTGTGGATACCTTGCCCTGACCCAACGCTCATTCAGAGACCCAAAACAATTGCAGGACCCACAGTACAGGGGAGCTGAGGATCACTGGCTGTGAGAGTCCAAAACGACAGGGCTAGCCTCCTGCCATCCACACCTAGCTTCCAGCCTAGGAAAATGGTGAGAAAACAAGTGAATCTATCATCAGACTCCCTCCACCCAACTCTAGAAGCTACCCAACATAAACAGAGATGGTGAGATGTCTAAAGGACAGCATAAAAGCATACACAAAAAATCCCAAAACAACATGACGTCTCCAGTTTTCTGCTATCCCAAAGAAAACAACCCATAGAACTCAAATCCTTAGTAATGAGGATGATAATGGAGGAAACAAATAAAATTTGTAATCAAATGCAGGAAGACGCAGCCAAACAGGTGAGAGATAAAAGAAGCACATAGAGTGGAACTGGAAAAACTTCAAGAAATGCAAACACCCAGATGAAAGAAATAAATAAAAGGGTTCAAGCTCTGAAGACCTATAAGAGGCAATGGAAGAAACTCAGGAATATGCAAACAATCAGATGAAAGAAATAAAAAAATGAGTTCAAGATCTGAAAATGAAAATGGATTCAATGATAAACACACAGACAGAAGAAAACGAGAACGTGAGACCTCAGAGAAGAAGGTGAGCAACACAGAGGTGGTCTTTTCTAACAGAACCCAAGAAGATGGAAGAACGAATCTCAGGTCTAGAAGATACAATCAGAGATCTTGAAACAACCATTAAAGAAAATGGTAAATCTGGAAAAATTCTGACACAAAACATCGAAGAAAGCACTCAAACTCTTAACATCTTGAGGGCAGCCTGAACCCAAAGATTCATGAAAGGGATACAAGAGCCTGAACTCCTGTCTTGGTGTTTGGAAGGGTATCTAAGATTTAGAGTCGCCTTTGGAATAAGTTGAAGGGTCGAAGGATCTAGAGGGATTGACTCTTGGTAGAATTTTTATGGAAAAAATGATGATTGAATTCACTGCCCCCTCCACAGCCTCCCTCCCAGTGCCCCCACCATATTTTAGATAAGACATGACAGTAAAAAAGCAAAAGAAAGCTCCCAAATAGTGAAAGGCTGAGTGATTTGCACTCCACCCTGAGACCTATTTCTGAGTATGCACAATGTGCAAAGCCAGTGAAAAATCTGGTTTTCTCTTTGGACTGGCCTAGAGTGGGGATCCATCTGCAAAGACAGTGGTACCTAGAAGTTTGTGGACTTCTATATGAGAAAATGAGTCCTAGAAGTTTTCAGAAACATGTCTTGGTGTAATTGGCAGATTTGGCTGAATCTCTTATAGCCAACGATTTCTTGGGAAGTAGCGTATAACTCCCATATCTGCTGAGTTAACAATAAGGCTGACAGCCTGCAAAGGGCTGTGTACTGAGCTAAAGGCAAAGTGGTTAGGGACAGAAAGCTTCTCCAGACTGATTGATGTCATGTTTTCTTCTTTTGTTTTAAGTGGTATGTGCTAGCTAGTTTTATGTCAACTTGACACAGGCTGCAGTCATCTGAGAGGAGTGAACCTTCATTGAGAAAATGACTTCCTAAGATCAATACATGCCTGTAGGACATTTTCTTAGTGATGGATGGGGAGGGTCCAGTCCACTGTAGTTGGTAGCCCCTTGGCATTGCAGTCCTAGATTATTTAAGAAAGCAGACTGAACAAGCTATGAGGAGCACGCCAATGGCAGCATCCCCCATGGCCTCTGGACCAGTTCCTGCCTGCCCAGTTTTGAGTTTCTGTCTTGGCCTCCCTCAGTGGACTGTGATTCAGGCTATATAAGCCAAATAAACTCTGTCTTTCCTAAGTTGCTTTTGGTCATAGTGTTTTGTGTTTTATTACACTTTTTTGTAAATTATCACAGAGCTTTATAATACAGATAAAAATGGAAGAAGAATCAGCCAGACCTAAAGTTACTATAAAGAAATCTGATTACAAGAAAAACTAGAAATGATTGTCCATTAAAGATAAAGAAAGTTGGGTTTGGGAGCACAGTTATAATTCTACAACTTGTGAGTTGAGCCAGGATAAAAGAGGAAGAATCTGAGGCCAGCCTGGGCTATGCAGCAAGTCCAAGGCAGTCTGAGCTACATAGTGAGAACCTGTCTCAAAACAGCAAGGGCTGGATATGTAGCTTGGTGATGGTGTATTTGTTTGGCATATATGAGAGGCCTGGGGTCTGTACACTGTACACACACACACACACACACACACACACACACACACACACACACACACAGTAAATCTATTTATGACAGATTAAATACTTGAAATTCTAGTTTCCAGCAAAAAAAAAAAAATGGTCTCAGATCTATATTATTAGCTATTAAAAAAAAAAAACTTTAAAGCATGAACCTTTTGACAGAACAGACCTCTATAAGTGAGTGTCTTATTGTGGATGTTAAGCCTTACTAGAATATATAGTCTCGTTCCATAAATTCTGTGTAAGTAGGTCTACCACATTTATTTTTTTGGTTTTTTTTTATTTTATAAATTTATTCATATTACATCTCAATGGTTATCCCATCCCTTGTATCCTCCCATTCCTTCCTCCCTCCCTCCCATTTTCCCCTTACTCCCCTCCCCTATGACTGTGACTGAGGGGGACCTCCTCACCCTGTATATGCTCATAGGGTATCAAGTCTCTTCTTGGTAGCCTGCTATCCTTCCTCTGAGTGCCACCAGGCCTCCCCATTCAGGGGACGTGGTCAAATATGAGGCACCAGAGTTCGTGTGAAAGTCAGACCCCACTCTCCACTCAACTGTGGAGAATGTCCTGTCCATTGGCTAGATCTGGGTAGGAGTTTGAAGTTTACGGCCTGTATTTTCCTTGGCTGGTGCCATAGTTTGAGCGGGACCGCTGGGCCCAAATCTGCCTATCATAATGTGCTTGTAGGTTTCTAGGATCCTCTGGATCCTTCAACTTTGCCATTCTCCCATGCTTCTCTCATCTAGAGTCCCAATAGGATGTCCTCCCCTCTATCCCAGTTTCCTGGTTAGTGAAGACTTTCATGGGACATGCCCCTTGGGCTAGTGTGCAGATATAAGTGAGTATATACCATTTGAGTCTTTCTGCTTCTGGGTCTACCACATTAAAAAAAAAAAAAAAAAGTTGGCTTAACAAAAGCACATGAAGGAACTGAAAATCAAATACCAGGTCATGCTCTCCATCTACTGGCCACTGGAGGAAATATGTTCATTTTTATGCTTGCCGTCCTCCAGAAAATGAGACTGAGTACTATGCTTCATAATTAAGGAAGGTGTCATTGATATATTAGTCACAGTTTATAAAAAGCACACTCATGCTTGGTAATTACTCTTTGAAAGAAAAATCTGTGGCAGAGTTAAAACTAGAAAAACAGCTTCTATCCTTTCACCACCAGCTGCATTCTGTCCTTGTCATCTGACACTACCCATTCTTGGTCTCCTTCCTAAATGTTTTTACTGCACTCCCATGTATGGCAGTACACACACATACACACACACACACACACACACACACACACACACACACACACACACAGTAGGCTAGGATCTGCATATGAAGAACAGGTGATTTACCTGGCTTGATATTATACAGTCTAATTCCATCTATTTTTCTGCAATCTTTTCTTATTCAATTTTTAGTTTATGTGTTTTTTCTTGTATGTATGTATGTATGTATGTATACTACTTGCATAACTGGAGCCCATGGAGGTCAGAGGAGGGTATTTGATCCCCTGGAACTGGAATTACAAGTTTTGTGTTTGTGACCCATGTGGGCACTAGGAATCAAACCCAGGTCCTCCAGGAGAGCAGGGTGTGCTGCTTTTAACTGCTAAGCCACCTCTCTCAACCTGCACTCTTTCTTCTTTCTCTTTCTTTCTTTCTTTTTTCTTTCTTTTTAATAGTGTCTCACTATGTAGGTTTGCCTGGGCTCTCCTGGGACTTCACTGTGTGGACAAATTGGCCATGCTCACTGCTCTGCCTGCCTGTTTCCTTATCCGTTGAGATTAAAGGCTGTGCCACCATACCTGGATCATTTATTCTCTTTAGAGCCGAATAATGTTCTATTTTATACATGAAGCAGATTTTCATTGTCATCATCTGTTGGAGGGCACTTATGCACCCCACTTCCTTGCTATAGTGAGCAGAACAATAATAAACCCTGATGTGTGAACATCCCCTAGGGCAGGAAATGGAGTTCTCTGGGCATGTGCCTAGAAGTGCAATATATGGGCTGTGTGGTAACTATAGCTTTAATTTTCTGAGGATCCTCCATGCTGATTTCCATGGTGGCTGTATTCGCACCCCACCAGTGGTGAATATGTTTCCTCTTCCCTCACATCCTTTCCGACATTCGTTGTCAGAGTTCTTGATGACGGTCATTCTAACTGGGGTGAGGTGGCATCACAAAGCAGTTTTAATTTACATTTCCCCACTGACAAGGGACTTGGAACTAAAACAAATAGTTATTTGGTTTTTGTGTTTCTTCTTATGGAAACTGTATTTGGTGCATTAGTCTACTTGTTGAATGGCAGTTTTATTTCCTTGGTACTTAATTTCTGTAACTCTTTTTATGTCCCATTTTGTGTTCATTGGTTCATGCTGAAGTAGAGTAAGTTAGAACAGACTAAGTATTAGATCCTGATTTATTGATTTATTTAGTGATTTACCTAAACACTACTTGAAGTGTGTATTTGCCAAGCACGACTTCAGTTGCTTCCTGTAACAGAGTGACCTGAAAAAATAACAGAAACAGTAGGTCATTGCCCCCAATACCTGATGACTGTCACGTACATTTCTGTAAAATCTTGCTTGTTTGCACGCCCACCTTGTAGTTTTAGAGTATAAAATGAGAATGTGAGCTGGACCTGGGATCAAAGTCTTTTAGAAGCTGTCCTGGCTTCTGTCCACCTTGACTCTCCTCTCTTCCTTCTCAGTGGTGTGGGAGTGCTTATCCAGAACGATTCCTGCAACAATGTTGTTAATGATTAGCTAGAAGGAAGCTGCAAATGAAGTGTCTGCAACACCAGTCCTGTTACAGAGTTTCTTTTCTGCTTCTGGCTTCCCAGAGTCTAAGGAGAAGTCCTTCTGGTCCACTCTGGGTGATTCTATGTGGTTAGGGTCTTAAAAGTGCCGCAGGGAGACCCCACTCCATGGCGGGCAGCAGTACTATTGAGAATACTATCAGAAGAATGTACCCTGTTTCTTGGCTGGAAGGAACCCTAGAAGCTTGTCCAGAAAGAACATGGACACCTTGCATATAGAGCCATCCTGAGCCCTTTGGTATTGGGGCTTTCCTGAAACACAGAACAAGTATGGATAACCCATTGGCGATTTTTCTGGGAAGGAATACGCACCACGTAACACACATTACTGACCTACACTGACCCTACTACTGCCTCTTGTTTCAGAAACCAAAATGAGCCTTTAACAAAATGAAGCTTAGGGGCTAGAGAGATGGCTCAGAGGTTAAGTGCTCTTCTGGAGGTCCTGAGTTCAATTCCCAGCCACCACATGGTGGCTCACAACCATCTGTAATGTGATCTGATGCCCTCTTCTGGCCCGCAGGTGTACATGTACGCAGAGCACTGTGTACATAATAATGAATAAATAAATCTTTAAAAAAACAAAAAACAAAACCAAAATGAAGCTTAAAGCTTTTGGTGGGTTGTGGATGTAGCTCCAAAGAGTGCTTGCGTGGAAGGAACACATTCCTAGGATTGATACCAGAACCACGTGAACTGGCTGTGGTGGTATATGCCTGTCATCCCAGGACTCAGGAAGTGGAGGTAGGAGGGTCAGAAGTTCGAGGCCATTCTCAAGGATTGACTGTGAGGATAGCCTGTACTTCTTGAGGCCCTGTGTCCAAAAAACCACACACACACACACACACACACACACACACACACACACACACACACACACACACGTGCAATATTTAACCTGCCCATGGAATTCCTGAAATAACAGGTTAGCATAGGAGCCACTTAATTTTTGTATTTTAAAAATCTCACACAATATGCATATAAGTTGCTATTACTTTTTCTTTTCTTTTCTCTCCCCCACCCCCAACCCACCCCCGCCCCAGACAGGGCTTCTCTGTGTAACAGCCCTGGCTGTCCTGGAATTTGATTTGTAGACCAGGCTGGCCTTGAACTCACAGAGATCTGCCTGCCTCTGACTCCTTAGTGCTGGGATTAAAGACATGCACTATTACCACCAAGCGTAAATAAATCTTTACCAAAAAAAAAAAAAAAAAAGAGTTAATTTTTAAACTTGGGATCAAAGGGGGGAAAAGTGGGGGATCATTTTTAAAATTCAATGGCAAAATATACTTTTAGTTAGTGGAAATTAAAATGACTGAAATAAAATAGAACTTTAATATTTACATTTTTAATTAACCTTTAAAGCATTTTAGAAAGACAAATTTCAATGTTTATTTTATTTTTACTTTGTTTTTGTGATGGAGTGTAGAGTGTCACACACGAAGCAAGCATTCTACTTCCCGGTTAAGCTGCCAGACTCTTTTTGTAGCTAGTGTTCAACACTTGCATTATTGTCCATGTAAAGAATTGGTGTCTTACTTCATGACTCAGTAGCCCAAATCTATATACATATGTACTATTTAGTATCATAAAGATCTCATCCACTGTTAGTTATGTATTCTGTATAGTGAACTTCCTCAACTCTCTGTGGCTTGGAGGAACATTTATTATTTAATAACTGTTTATTTAAATCTGGGCATGGCCTTCGCTTCATGGTCTTTGTCAAATTGCAGACCAAGGCCTCTGCTCTTACCTGAAGGCATGGGCATGGGAAGGCTGTGCCTCCATGCTACACAGATGTTCACAGGATTCAGTTCCTTAGGGTTGCTGGACTGAGAGAGAGTTTTAGTTCCTCCTTGGCTATTGCCCACAGTTCATTGCTGCAGGGTTTCTCCAACAATAGCAACTTGCTTCTTGGAAGCATGTGAGCCAAGAAGCTCATAAAGATGGCCAACAAGATGAAAGTCATGGTTTTATGCAATGTGCTCACAAGCACGGCAACCAACACAAGGCCCAAGTCACGGTCAAGGGGAGGTGATTGCACAATAGTACAAATGCAAGGATGTGAGTTTCACTGGAGGCCATTTTTGAAGACTGCTTGCCATAATCAGCTTCTCTATCTATTGTAAATACATGGCAGTCGTGAACACCTCTGAAGCACAGATGGAAGACAAACAGAGGGAAGGAAGTGGGTGCTTGGCTCCACTGAGAAATGATTGTTCTATAATCTTAATTTTCATCCACCTGTTTTTGCTTATCCTGACACGTTAAAGACATATTCCTTTCTGTTCTTCTGTTGTTACTTACAAGCTATTTAT